>NW_004955459.1:14109929-14172223 GCF_000276665.1 Chinchilla lanigera | reverse complement strand
TAAGTCCCCCCTATTATTATGTTATCCTTGTTTTACTCTTTAAAATAAAAAAAAGAAAAAAAAAGTAGCTTAAAAGATAAGTGTATTCTTGTTGATTCAGTCAATGTGAATTGAATCATATATATATATATATATATATATAGTCAATACTGATCATTTATACATTGCATTGTAACTATGAACAGTGAGTTATAAATTGATTTGACTATATCTTGAGTATATTAAGTACAGGTTTTAGTGACACACGTTCATAACTCCAGCTACCCAGGGGCTGAGTCAAGAGAATTACAAGTGTCAGGCTAGCCAGGGCAAACTTAGGAGACCCAGTCTCAAAATAAAATTAAAAACAGGTTGGGGATGTAGCTCAGTCGTAGAGCACTTGCCTAGCAGGAATGCAGTCCTGCAACCAATTCCCAGCACCACAGAAAAAGAGAATATACTTAGTGAATCTAAACCTTGTTGTTGTATTCAACTAGCAATTGCCTGTTATAAAAGACAATTAAAATTTGAAAAGAAATTTTCTATTTTTAACTAGATTTTTTTAGAAAGGATGATAAGTATGCACTATATTTACTCTACTTTTTAGAAGGAAACCACATTTGGAATTGTTATAATAATTTTGTATTTTTTATAAAATATTAAACATTTAATAAATATTCATTGAGAGAATGTGAATGGAAGCAACTGGTATAAATTGAAAGGTTTTATGCATGAAAGACAAAGCTGAAACAATCATTATTTTGGCCAAAAGTGCTAGGCAAGTGTGTAATATATATCTATATATATCTATATCTATATCTATATATATGTATTATTAAGCTTTTAGAGATATACATGAATTGTCAACTAATATAAGTGCATTTCTGTCATTTATTAGAGCTTAATGATTGTGTCCTGTGGTTTTGTATATACACACATCTGTGAAATGCTTTGTTACCTTTGCAATTTTCTAAGAATGAAGAAACCCAGCTTTGTGTTCATTAAATATAGTTTAAAATTATTTTATGAAATTGAGTGGATAATTTAAGGTTAAATTATCACATATGTCACAGTACAATTTCTTTTAAGACAATGGAAGCTCCCATGCCATGCCTACTGGTATTTCAAAGCATCAGATTACTTTGAGCTATTAAGTAATGAATTATGAGTGATGGAGTGCACATTTCTGCTAAACATAAGGAGAAACATTTATAAAAGGAAAATAATAATATAGTGGCTTTAATCACTGTTGCTATACCCAGCAAGGTGCAACTTGAAATTGGAAACATGTCATTTAAATAGTCTTATGAGTTACTCAGCATTGGAAATATGATAGCAGCTGACCTTTATTGTTATGCTTTACTGAAACAAAAACTTTTTGTGTGTTATTCAATTTCTAGTGTGAATTGACCAAAGGTGATAAAAGAAGTCAAATATCTGGACCAAGATATGTATTTTGGAACATAGAAAAATTACTTTCTATCTTTCAGCAAACTTCCTCATTGATCAGAAGAATCAAAAGGCAACCTTTAGTCCTCTAACTTACAGCAATGGAAATTATAATTGTCATGCACACTATAAAATGGAATAGTAGTGTTGTGGAGTAAAACAAGATTGTGTTGAATTGTGAGCCTTTTGCCTTATTAATATTTATATTTTCTAGCCCTAGAATAATACCTGTTTTAAAAATGTAGCTTCATGGTTTTTACTGAAGTCAACAGAATTCAATTATTGGAACTGAAATCTAGTTGAATTGCCTGTACAATTAATTTAGGTTAAGCAGTTTTACTTAAGTAATAGTGACAAACATAGCATTAAGTGGGAAAGAAGTAATATATGCTCTACAAACATCTTCTGTAAAGGAAAAGCGTATATATTTCAGGTTCAGAAATTCAAGGCTATTGTTTAGGTACATTTATAAAAATTTAAAATGTCACCATTTATAATTTCTTTAAAAAAATCTTAGATTAAAAGCCAAATAAAAATAAAAAACAGGCACTATAGCTCATGAGCTATAGTTTGGCATCTCCTAAACTAGATTCTTGTATGGTAAACTCAAAGATTTTATTACACAGTTGACATATTTCCTTAAATTTGTTTTTTATGATGAAAATGTACATGGAAAAAATGGGAGGTGATAGATGAAATCAATTTCTTATGAAGGTGGAGTGAAAAATGAACAAATTATTTACCAATGCCTTTATCTTCCCACATAAGTTAGCAAATTCTGGGAGCCAAGTAGGAGGGTAGGAGTCGGCTCGGTCTGCAGCTGTGCCTGAGAGTGGGCGGAGGGTGAAGAAGTCTATAGTGCCTGAGAAAAGGGGGTTGTAGATAAAGACACTCTACTGTTTTGGGGACAAGAAGGCCATGCACAAATAGCCATTCGCAGCAGTGTCAGGGTGATTTAGATGGCCCTGGAGAGAGAATAGTACTCGGGCTACAATATGGGCCTCCTCTGTCATCCTTGAGGTCTGATGTAAGAGCACGGGACACTGGAAAAGATGAGATGATCTATTCAGGAAATTGTTGTTACCATTTCCCCAAAGAAATTACACCCTTGCACTGAACAAAATATGCAGTATGATACACAGGAATGTTAGAAATCAATGAAGTTTGATCAATTCATTTCTGAGGTTTTAAATGAGATTAGTATTTGAAACATTATGATCAACTTATTAAAGCAGCCAGGTTCTATTTCTAGATTATAAAGTATTTATAATTTTATAAAGGAAATAACAATGGGATGAGGGAAAGGAGAAAAGAAGGAAAGAATATATGTATGCATATATATATATATATATATATATATATATATATATACACACACACACACAAGAGAGTAATTGAAGCTTTTGAATCACAATTTATTTGAGTAAATGAGCTTTAGAAAAGTCAAATCTATCAGAAAGACATAATCTAGAAATAATTTACACATAATTGCAGAGGTTACCAAACTCTGTTGGCATTTATAATACATACCATGTGGTATAATAATAAAATTTAGAAACAAATGTTTGAAGACAGATGAGGACTTTAACCTTCCGGAATCATAGCTTCTTCACAATGCTGAAGGTGTCATCTAACAATTGCCAAAGACTTATCTATTTCTACAGTGCCAGGAAGCCATTGACTTCGTATAAATTAAATATGTAAATTACAACATTAATCACTAAATCTCCTAAGATTCACAAACACACACACACGCATTCATTCAACACCTAGACCCATTGTTCCCAACCTATGTGTCAAAAAACATCACAGTTAATTCACAGTCACACATGTCAGAAATGGAAGTAATTCAGTTTCAAGTTCATTGTTACATTCTCATGAATCTACCATGTTGTTTCAAAACTGGGTCCTTTTGTATAGCTGTGACAAATAGCAATTACCTTTTCTTAGCAGCATAACGTAACCCAGAGACTAGATAGAAAGGAATAGACATTTGTCTGTAAAAGGAAGAGAAACAGAAAATCGACATCAGTAGAGAGACTGGTGTTTCAAGAATTGATTTAAAGACTTGTAGAGCCTTAAGAGAATCTCCACAGGCAGTAAATTTCTGCTTTATTAATGTAGGTAGTTATATTTATTTCATTGAAGAACTGGAGTGGAATGTGGTAGGAGGAAGTTGTGCTATGATCAACAACAGGTTGTTAGTCCATAAACCCATTATATTTTTTGAATTTAGCTACTTAAAAGATTTTAGAAATTTGTTTGACAACAAATAATAAGTAATAGAACTATTACTAAGACTAACAAATAATAAGCAATAGAACTATTACTAAGACACTAAGGATTCTGTGAACCAACACTTTGGTAACCTCTGCAATTATGTATAAATTATTTCTAGATTATGTCTTTCTGATAGATTTGACTTTTCTAAAGCTCATTTACTCAAAGAAATTGTGATTCAAACACTTAAATCACTATCTTGTGTGTATATATGTATATACATATATATATATACACACACATATATTCCTTCCTTCTTTTCTCCTTTCCCTCATCCCAGTTGTTATTTTCTTTTGAACAGTTTCCTTCCCTTTTATAATATCTATTCTACATTCTGGATCTTATTTACTCTTTCATTTTCTTACACTAGGGAGACAGTATCATGTTTACACATGTGAGTTTGATTTATTTCACTTATGAGTATGGTGTCTAGTTGCACCCACTTACCTATGAGTCTCAAGTTTATCTTTCTTTATAGATATATAATACTCTATTGTGTAAAAAAATCACATCTTTTTATCTATTCCTCATTTGACGGGCATTTGGGTTGTTTTCAAGATTTAGCCATTCCAAATTTTGATGCTACAAACATAGATCCACATATATTACTGTGATATAATGCTTTTTTATTCTTCTGGGAAAATACCAGCAGGGGAAAAAGGGGTTTGAAAAAGACCTCTAGCACTAGTTTTTTGGGGGAATCTCCACACTGATTTCTACAGTGGTTGTACCAGTCTACACTCCCAACAGCATGGAGAAGGGTTTCTTTTTCCCCACAGCTCCGCCAGTGTTTGTTATTGGTTGATTTTTTGATGACAGCCATTCTTTCTGAGTGAGATGGAATCTCAGTGTTGTATTGTTAATTTCTATTAGTATACTGAAAGGAACAGTTAGTGTTTATATTATTTGACCAATCTTACACGCCTATAACTGGTAATCTGAGCAACTACTTTGAGGATAACAATATGTTATATAATAACCATTGTTACTTTCCTATCACGTTGTTTTGAAATTGTGCATCATTTTTATTGTTTTTATCTTTAAAATTAAAAAAATAAATTAAAAGATTAAAAGCCATACATACATAGCCTCAAAAACCTCAACCATATTATCTGTCAATGTATATCATTCTAACCACAAATCCATGTAGGCACATAAAGCAATTATTGACCCCTTATTTAAGTAAGCCTAAATTATTTCTTTCTATTTTTTCTCATTGCCTGTCCTGTGTATATGGCACTTGGATTTGCAGGCTTGTTTTATATCAATTTTTCTGTGGGTCTGCATTTGTACTTAATAGATCAACTGTGTTTACTACAGGAATTTTACTTCCTGAAAAATTCACCATGTGCAGGGATTCCTTTGAGGCTTTCTGTCTGTCATTAAGATTAATTTTTAAAACACCTACCTTTCTCCTGGTGCTTTCTGTGTCTGTGTCTTCTTGTGGAGAAACCTTTGTTCTCAGCACCCACCTCTCCTTGCCACGGCATCACTCTACTGAAAAGAGTTCTTTGTATACTTATGAGAGCAATGACTATTCTGTCTTTTGCATTTGTTATTTTGGACCACATTTTAATCTGTGCTAAATTCAGTTTCCCTATGCATACAAATATAATTACTTATAATAGTGGATCATTCACAAGTTTCATATTGTCTTTAACAACCAGTACAATTAAACTCAGTCTGCAATTTTCCTTTTCTTTAGATGAATCTTCAAATCTCCATAGAAAAGCCATTTACTCCCTGATTACATCTGCTTTTTGGTTTAATGACCACTTGACTAGGAATTATATTCATTAGTATGATCTCACTTTATTTTATGTAAATAATCAGGTCTTCTAAGCTTTTAAGAAAGTCAGAAATCTGTACTGTTTAAAAATCAAATTCAGAATCCTAATCCAAAGATCCCAAATCCAAAAATGCTTCAAAATCTGAAACTTTTTGAACACCAACATGATGCCTCAAGTCAAAAATTCCATTCCTGACCACTTGAGATTAGGTCACATTTAAAATGCCCTCACTTTCAAAATATTACATAAAATTATTTGGAAGCAATGCTCATAAGTAAGGTATATACTGTAAAGTCTGAAATCCAAAACACTCCTGGTCCCAAACATTTTCAGTAAGGTGCTTTCTTTCCCTGAAAGATGTTACCAATCATAGTAGTTGAAGATTAATTGTTGAGAAATGTTATTATATAAATGTAGGGGGTGTGTATACAGAAAGAGAAGTTTAATTGGCAGTTCACTGATATTTATAAAATTTGATCATTTTGTTTTCAAATTTCTGTCAAGATCCATGTTCGAGGGATATAAGTTTCAGGTCACTGAACAAGCAACCATTCTTGTCTGAGAATTCCTGTTTACTTAACCAAATAAAGCTGCACTAAACTGAGAATAGTTTGGGGAAGATTTTAGGAAAGAAATTATATATTTTGGCTTTAGACATCTGCCTACCATTCTTTTAAATTAGTAATTTAAAGTTTTCTAGCTAATACCTGGAAGCAGAAAATTAGACTGACAAGTGAAATGTATGGATCAATTGCTAGATACTCAGACCATTAAAAGAAAATTCTTTGATTACTTTATTTGGTGATAGCTTTTGCATACCATTCTACTCATCAATAATCTCATAGACTATTGCTGTACAAAGAACTGTATAAATAACATTAGAAAATGGCAAAACTGCTCATGAATATAGATTAAATTATAATCAAAATATTCTATATAGGAAGATAGGATAAAGTTCTGGGGAGTACTGAAATTTTTCTACCATGCATATTTTCAAGTTTTCCAATGATGTATGTTTGCAGCCCTGTAAAGCACTTTTATATGGAAAATTTCATTTTTTTGAAATTGCCGGATTATACAGTATCAATCCAATGCAGAAATATATATGCCAGTTGCAAAATGCAGAAAATATTAAAATGGCCATAAGTTCATTGAATTTCTGGGTGACAAATGTAGTTTCTGCCACTCCTAGCAAGAAGTAGAGTCAATATCTATAATGCCTTTAAGCTTCATTGGCCTCACGACTTGCTTTAACCACCAAAGTTGATGGATGTGATGATCCCGAGCTAGGTCTCCATGCTGCCTTGTGGTTTCTCCTCTTGCTTTCTTAAAGGGTTGCCTTGATAGCACATGAGGAAAAAAGTGTTACTATCCTTCTTAACATATGACAGTGGTCTCACCTAAGACCAGTGCTAACCTGAGCTACAGAGGTGAGCAGTCACTTGGACCATCAACCTCTTGCTCAACAACCAAGCTGGCTGCCCAGTAGAGATGTACAGGAAAGTTCTGCACAGAGACATAACCTAATTATCAATGAGCACATTGGCAAGGTCAGAAACACCAATGTTTTACAGGGAGCTTGGTGCGTTCATATAACATAGCTTGAGCTTTTCAATCCTTTTACCACCTCTTCTCTCCTACGCCTCCAACTCCATCCCTATTTCCAGACCTTCTAGTTTCCTACCTTCTCTCTCTTTTATTTTATTTGCTATTAGTTTAGTTTTCTTGTACAACAAAACCTTTCTATTGCAGCCCATAAATAACATGTAAATGCATCAATATGACTATGTTGTAGTAAAACTACTTACCAAAAGAAATGGCTAGCCAATAGCTATATTTTGCTGAAATCTGGTGTATATACATCCATATGTACACATTGTGTGTGTTTACATGCTTTCACTAAGTATACCAATATATGAAGAGTGTCATGATGGGTGAATAAAAAAATAGAAAAGAAAGGATATAAGTGGAGAATGGGAAAAGGAACAAAGGTAGGTAGGTTAAAGTTAGCCTGGGTCAAAGTACTGAAAGCGATTAGTCAGGGAAAGGAACTTGTGATAGCTACCCAGCTATATTTTTCTGAAGCTTGTAAGAAGTTTTAAGGAAAAAAAAAAAAAAACAACAATGACTGTTCCATTTCAAACCCAATAGTGCTTAAGTTTAAACTCACTGACTTGGTGCTTTCTCTTAAAAATAAAAGGTTTCACTCAAGTAGAACGCCTACCCAATCTAAACTTTACACTCATGGCAGGATAACCACTTTGATACTAAGGACATTACCAATCTGATAGATATTAAATGCAGCTAGTTCTGTGCCCATGTGACTGACATTCAGTTGACCAATCAATATAAAAGATATTGTAATCACTTAGTTTATATAAGTAAATCTAATAATAGTAGTCAGGCTGTCACAATACCACTGGCAGAAAATCCCCCAAAACATTTTATACTTAATAACAATTCTTTCAATGTTGTGCTCAAGATTGTGTCTGAAGCTAGCTAAAGATCAAATTTTTTGAATACGTAGACTTCTGATCTATATCTGTATTGAATTCTAATGTAAAAGTCTTTGCTACAATGCTTTGAAAGAGATTAGAAATATTGATTCTCATTTAAGTACTCTTAGATCACCAAAATCCCACTAATGAAGAATTTCTTTAGATAATGACTCCTATTGGCTAGTTAACAAATTATATCATCAACATATAATACATTAATCCCTCAATACATATGATCTGAAATCCCTAAATTATAAAAGTATCACTTTACTTTCTGCATGTAACTTATTCAAGTATGGTATTAAGGAAACATTCAGTTCTTCTTTAAAGTTAGTATAGGGATAATTTTTAAAGAAACAATAAGGCTCCAAAACTTTTTATAAAACCTGTTTAACTTTCTTAAAATATAAAATAGAGGTATAATTGGATTTCCTTGAATGCTAAAGATTTTTTTTTTTTTTTTGTCACTTGGAATTAAACTCAGGACCTCGTGTTTGCCAGGCAGATGCTGTGCTGTTGAACTATATCCCCAGCAAACAAGGATCTCATACATAGGGAATTCACTTAATCCTGCTACTTGTAACAGTTTTTTTATATAGTTATTATTGCTGAATCCATCTTGTTACACAGTTCCAAATTCTGTCTCCAGAAATAAATGTTTTGAACACGGTTTTAAGTAAGACTCCCCAGAAATTAGACTTTGGAGCAGAAATGTGCATGTAGAAATTCTCCTGGAGGATGCCCTTGAAATGAATAGCCAGAGTAAGGGAATTTAGGTAAGACTGAGGAATGCAGTTACAATTAACCCCTCAGTAATTCCAAATCCCATCTGCTAATTATGAGTAGGAGGAGCTCTGGTGCTGGGCTGTATCTATAAAACTGCACTCTCTCCAAAGAGGTAGGTATTTGTACAACCTTATCAACCAGTCACTGGATGAGGGACCGGACATCCTGTGGGTGTCTTAACTTTCCTTTTCAGGGTAAGATACTGGCTGAGAGCTGTATGCCAATATTACTCCCAGAAGTTGCAGAATAAGACACTCAGTCCTATGGTCATAAATGCATGCTATAAAGCAGCATCCACTTCCTGCACAATTCAGATCCTCACGATTTTTATATTAAACTCTGAAACTTGCTCCTCTGAAGTTCATGGCAGAACACACATGTGGTAGTGAGATGCAATACAGCCCGTACATTGCAGACAGTGTAAAGTCCTAAATGATACTCATGTCTTTCATATATGGTAATTGTTAGGTTTGCTTTTATCTAGTGCCCATGTTAATATTGTTAGTTTACTGACTGAAGTGTTGCTGAAAATCACACCTGAGGGGTCTGGGCTTTTATTCAACATAATCTTCTTGGGTCTTATGTGTTCCTTTTATCCAATTGCCATAAAAGTTTGTCAAGTGATAACCAAACGATGTCTGGTAAATAACCAGGCATCTTGGGGATGAATCATGGGGGGATGATGCAAATTCTTTCCTCACCCAAAATGCACAAGTAGCCAAAATATTTCTTGATGAGCAAAGTAAATTGCCTTTCTAGAATGATGAAGACATTATCAGTACTGGTACTGCCTCTCCAGAGTGATGTCTTATTCCTTATTGCTATTGCTCTATTGATATTAGAAGGCAAGTGACTTGATAGCAGCTAAAGCTTGAATTTTAGTGGGGCTCCTGTATCCATCAGAGATCCAGGATCTTTATGCCTATAGAGATAATAAGTTGGGAAATAAGAAATACAACCTGTTAGTGGAACATAAGGAGTAACGCTGAACAGACACCTCTCATTTCCTGCATCCATGTATTTTACCTGTAAGAGACAAGACTGTGCATAATTGTGCTTGGCATATAGTGCGTACAAACTGTATTCTACAGTGTGGCCCTCATCCTCCCAGTGTGTCCTTTCCCAGCATGTGTCTTAACTGTGTTCTTATAAGATTCTTCTCTTACTCTATAAGCCTGGAAACTTCTAAGTGGTCTGATTATGTGATAGAGCCAGTGGGTCTCATTCTTACCAGCCATATCTTCTTTGTTGGTATAGATTCTATGGTTCAATATTTTGTTGCATGATATACAAGTTGATATCTCTAACAATCTTTAGTCTATGAGAATGATACTTGAAGAAGAACTGCGAATGGTAAAGTCAAACCCATTCTTGACATAATGACAATCCCAGTTCAACAAATCACTGCATTTTCCAGAATTAAAAGGGTCTATTGCATGAACATGGTGTCAAGTGGCTAATAAGTCTCCTCAAAGGTTGATATCACATTGGAGGAGAGCTCTTATTTCTGTTATTAACAAATAGTGTTTTCAAAAGTGTAACTCAGTCTCACTTAGTGAAAGCACATACTAGGCAGCCTGTGTATAGATACCTTCTCTACCACCATGATTGCTCTATTTCCCTGTTGTACTTGCAGCCAGATGCCACATGAGTGTCCAGCTGGCATGAACTGGCTCACTCAACTAGGTTAATCAGTGCCTCTTCT
The DNA here is from genome assembly GCF_000276665.1 of Chinchilla lanigera. NCBI lineage: Eukaryota > Metazoa > Chordata > Mammalia > Rodentia > Chinchillidae > Chinchilla > Chinchilla lanigera. The sequence goes on along the minus strand of NW_004955459.1, from coordinate 14,161,736 downwards.
ATTTGTATGTTTTCTGGTCAGTGTTAAACAGTGGCCTGAAGATGTTCATATTTCCGGGACATCCCCATGGTTCCAGTTACATTCCTATTCTTTTTATTTCTTTTCTCCCAGCTACTTAATTTCTCTCCTTATAAGTCTCCAGACAGTTAGGCAACTCACAGCCCATGAGTCCATGTACATTATTATCTTAGAGTACTTCTCTTTCCATACCAAATAGAAAAACAGGAGCAGCATCTGAAGCTATAACCAGGAGAATATATTCATACTGCTGCTTTTTCAGGGTCATTTTTAGCTTTTCCCACACACACTGGTCCAATCTACCTGTGATGAAAGCCCATCCCCATTTGTACCGTGTCAGCAAGACATAAGGACCATCTTGAGCCATAGAACTGAACTAAGGGAGGAATTTGGGTGCAACACCGATGCTTGATATGGGGTCAAGTATACTTGATTAGATTTCATACTGATACCTTCATACTGATACTGGTACCTAGCTCTTAATCAATCCCAGAGAGCAATTTCATTTTATAATGGGTTTCTTCTAGGCAACCCTCAGCTTATGACTTGATAAGATTCAGAAATCAGGTCATTGTGGAAAGGTATGACTGCATGCATGTTCCCTTGAAAATCTCATTATCAGCTGGTTAATACCTTATAGGAACTATTTTTTGGAAAGGGTAAGCTCACTACTACAAGTAACATGAACTTATACCAGAACTCTGGGGTTGCTACTTTTTATATTCTATTAGGATTTACTAAAAATGTTATCTCCTGTCCCATAAATAATGTAGGTGATAATTTAGAAGCCATTGGTCATATGGTCCAAAAATTAAAACCATTTGCCTCTAGACCTCCTATAGAGCTATTGTATGTTCTAGTTACCACTTAAAATTGATGGCATTTCCTTCAGTAATTTATGGACTTGGAAAAGTATTCCGAATTATGAAAGATGCTATTTCTAGAATTCAAAGTGTTGCAATGCTTTGCTTTTAATATGATCAATTTTTTCCAATATGTCCTAGACCTATGGAAACTTAAGAGCACACTTGATATGTCTGTCCTCTAAATCTAAATACTGTGTATATTCTACTTTCTGATGCATTTATCCTTTTCCAAGACCTTCAATGTACTTAAAACTTCTCATTATTCTTGTTCAATTAAAGTGATATCATCAGTATAATAACCCAATAGACATAATGCATAAGCGTCTGAACCAGTGCTGAACGATATCCAGATGAGCCAAACCCCTTTTGCTAATTATGAATAGTAGGAATGGGAAAGTTAACATAACTGTTGATTTAAAAAAGTAAGTGAATGTTGGGGCGCATTAGACTTCCAGAGCTGGTATAAAAAATATCAGATTCTGAAATGACTTAAACAACAGAGATTCCTTTTTTTCTAGTTCTGGAGGGTTCAAGATTACATTTTTAGTAGGTTTGGTCCCTGGTGATGGTTGTATTTCTTGTGTTATAGTGGCCTTGTTTTGTTTTCCCTTGGCTGAAGAACTCTTCTTGTTGATTGCAAGGTAACATCATTAGGACTCCACTCTCATGACTTCTTCTAAACCTAAGGAGGTGAAAGTCTTCACCTCCATGTACCATCACATTGAGAATTAAATGCAAAGGGGAGGAACAAATATTCAGTCCATAACATGAAGGCAGTGTGGCAAAGATATACTTCATTTACTACATGATAGAATCATAAAGAAAAATTCGTTCTGCAGTCTTCGTTACCTTCCATTTACATTCTGTGCCTTCTTCATCCTATGATCACAGTTTCTGGAGCTACGGCAGCCACTTTGGGGCCCTGTGGCAGTAAAAAAACAAGGAAAGGGCTAATGCACTGAAAATGGTAACAATATCTGTGGTGGATTGACAGCTGCTGGTCAAGTGGTAACACCTAGCTGAATTGAATCAGTGTGAAGATGGATGTGGAAGGCCCACCTGAGGATTGCTGCAAGCAAAATAAAAAGAGAACTGGAGAAGAAGAGGTGCTCTTAGGAAGCTGTTTGTTCTCGTAGGGCTATTGGTTCTCCTGGAAGAGCTTGTCATGCTGGCTTTCCTAAAACAAATTCAGCTGTATTTATTCTGTTTTATATACAAAATAAACATAGCTTAGATAATATTACTAATTTCTATTAGTTCATTGAAAAGACAGTTTGTGCTTATATTGTTTGATTAGCTATGTGTGCCTATATGTGGTAATCTGAGCAACTACTCTAAAGATAACAAAAAACAATATATTAACCATTGTAAATTGCTTATTATCTTGTTTTGAAATTCTGTGTCATTGTTTTTTCTCTTTAAATAAGAAGAGATACATCCATTTTCACACCAGTCTCTGTTTCAGGCTTCTCAGTGTTCTTTACTATAAAAATGTTTAAATTTCAGCACATTTTCACGTATTTCTAGTGTAAGTGTTCCTGTAATTTTTTTCAAGGAATCATTTGCAAGCCAAATGCTATTTATTGTATGACCTCACAGGTGTTTTAGGAAGGGTATGGGTCTCCATTGTAGCATGCTGGCATGGACAAAGAATCATTTTGTGTACCAATCTTTATGGATGAGTCTCAGAATGGTACACAATACCTCTGACCAAATTGTTTTGTCTGCGGTTCAGCTTAACTCTGCACCCACAAGAGGAGAATGAGGGGGAAAGTGATTAAGTGGTCGGACAGTGTTCCTTGCCTCCTCTGAACTGATTATCCTTTCCAGAGAAACCTAACCCCTTTCAGCTGCATATCATTTCTCATTATCCTAATTCATTCCTTTCATATTATATACCACTGTCATAAATTATAATGCTCATTTCTTGTTTTTGTTTGTATATTACCTGCCTTGCCCTACTAATGCATAAATTTTATGAGAATAAAAATTTTATCTTTCTCCTTTATCCCTGATATCGAGAACAGTGTCTGTATCACAGTACAGATTTAATATTTAATGTATGAAGACATTAATTATTTTACCTAGTATTTTATAGTCAAAACTATATTTCTACACTGGAACAGATACACTACAGCTGCAGTTCTTTATATTATAGCCATAATATAAGATCCATGTGTATTCTGAGTTCTAGGGAAACAACTGATATGTCTACTGTTGATAGGTGTGTGTGTGTGTTGAAATAACAATCTACCACAATTCTTTGTGACAGCATATGATCACCCTGGTTCTTCACATCAGCGTTTGCTTAAAAAGGAAATTTTTTCCTTGGCATTAATAAAGTGAAAAACAATTGTGCTCCCATATAGCATCAAAAAAATCAAATTAAAAGAAGTATCAGACCACTATGTAAAAATTTAATTGATCTCTTTTCTGACGCATGAAAAATATTTTATAAAATGAATATTTGTCTCCATTCAATTTCTTCCTGGTTATAAGGAATAATTTTCAATTGTCAAACACATCTTCAAACTGAATTTTTACCCAATATTTGGTTTTAGTATCTGCTCAGTTCTAGGTCTATCTCCTCATTGATGTGATTCCTGAAATTTTTTAAAACATAAATGACTATTTCATGGCTCTGAAATCTGTACAACTTTGTACATCAAGATGGGTAAGCACAGTTACTGATCACTGGCTAGGATCCGAATTCCATTAAGTTAATATTAGTGATAGGGACATAAAGTATATTTATTTTCTAACACTATGTGCTCTGAAGCTAACCACACAGATATGATGAATTGTTCATATTTCATTGTTCTTATTTCATTTTCATTAAACATTTTCAGGAAGTATAATTTTAAACACATATGCAGGTAAAAGATTCCAAATAACAAATAAATGAAAGTCTTTTCAAGAAATAATACATTCTGATAGCAACATAATGTGTTTAATTTTTATTGTTTTGGTATCATTTGATGCTTTAAAAGATAAGTCAGGTCAACTCCTGATCCAACTCAGGTTCTTAAACATTTTTTCCTAGTAGTAAAGACATGAACATCCATACAACTTCCATTGACTAACGCTGTTTTGGCATCACTGTCAGAGTTTGTTGTACATTTGCAAATTGCTTTGTCATCTTCACTGCTTTGTGAATCTTGTCATTGCCAGGTCTCTCATAATGTCATTTTAAATAATGATTGTGTGAATAGTTAGAAGTACTGGTAATTTCCACAGTGTCTTTTTGTGAAGTAATATAGGAATATTTTTCCACTCTGTTCAAGTATCTTACAGAGACTGATTGTACAAGATGGTTTTCTTGGCACTCTTGGGAGTAGGACACTACTCCCAAGAGAAAACTGGATAAATTAGAAAGGGACAAAAAATCCTTCTTCAAGTAGAACTGCATCAGAAGATTGTACTTTCTTAACAAGTTCTTAAGCCAAAAAATTTTTGTGATCAGTAATTGGCAGTGACCATAACTTTGATCCCATTATTTTTAGAAAATATACTTAGAAGCTGTTTTTGATAATTTTTATATTATTTTAAATATATTATTGTGCTTTATCATACAAAGGGAACAGAGATCACCTATTTCCGTCTTTTGTTTGGTTTAGTTGTTTACAAAGCTGAATTTCTTTTTTTTTTTTTTTGTTTTTTTTTTTGTTTTTTCTCGGGTACCGGGAACTGAACTCACGACCTTGCGCTTGCCAGGCAGGCGCTTTTGCCGCTGAGCTAAATCCCCAGCCCCTAAGCTGAATTTCTTTAAAGTAGTAAAACTCAAAGGTTAAAAGTAATGTAGGAAAAGAAAGGGGAAACAAGCAATCTAATGGAAAACAGCAAGAACAAGGATGAATAAAAATGGAGAGGACTTGGTAAAAGCTTTATTTTATTTTATTTATTTAGGTTTTTCTCCGGTACCGGGAACCGAACTCACGACCTTGCTCTTGCCAGGCAGGCGCTTTGCCGCTGAGCTAAATCCCCAGCCCGCTTTATTTTATTTTAATCAGAAGTTTATGTGAAGGTTATGACAAAGACCTAAAAAAGTACAGTCTATATTTTAAAACTCAGGTGCATAAACCTCAGTAGATACTCTTTTGGAAAAAAATTGGTTTGTTAGTACATATGCATAGTATATGTTCACATTTGGTGGGGAAGTTGGTACATGTAGATACTGTAGCCTAATTCCTTTTTAACAATGAGTCCGAGTACATAGATAAATAAATACTTAGATACACAGGTGAAGGATATTAGCCCACCACTACCTGCAAACTTTATTGGCAGATCCAAAAGCAATGAATTAAATATTTTGAAAACTATTCTCCTGTACTGAATATATACAGTTTTTTATTGTTATTTTTTGCTTTTACAAAAACTTGTGCTCGGTATTGTAAGTATTCTAGAGATGATTTCAAGTATATGTGCATAGTTTATATGCAAATACCATATCCTTTTATTGTAAGGACTTGAGCACTCACAGATTTTGGTATGGGGGAGCTGGAACCCAAGGATGACTCTACATATATATAGCCAAATCTTTTCAGTTTAAAATAATATGCTCCCTACATTACCATTTACTCAAAACTTAGAGTATTCTAAAATGATACTTTCTAGAAAATACAAAGCCTAAGGTACTTTTATTATACCTGTGATTCTTGCCATTACTCTTACTTATTGTGATCTTAAAAACTTATACAACATTTCTAGTCAATTTTTAAGTAACAACTGAACTAATAATTTAAAACAAGATATCTTCTTTTAAAATGTATATTAATATATTTTTCTCTTTCTTTGATGGAGAAAAAGTAAAGAAAATTTACTCTATTCCAAATTATTGAATCTACACAATCTTGATCAGTATTAGGTTTGAGACTGCCTCCTCTAAAATTAATCTTTTCATAATTATTATTGTTAACCTGATGAGCTACCATCCCACTGATTTACCCATTATTTTTCATTATCCTGAATTTCTGTTTTACTGGAGTATTTTCCAGTTAGATACATGGACCATCTTTGGGTATTTATTTCTGGGAAAACATTGTACTCCTTCCTGCCATGTATAAATCTTATGTAATTAAAATATACAAGAAAGAAACTTTGGATTTGTGGATCTAGGGTAGGATTTAAAAAAAAAAAAAAATTGCACTTCCAGACTGACATTTACAAAATGAGATGCCAACAGGCAGGTAATTCAGCTGACTTGAACAGCTCAGCCTGTGGTGAACTTGAAAGGATTCTGAAAAAAAGAGTAAGTACAAAGACTGTGCATGTGTATTCCTGCTGAAATATGGAATAGACTACCAGCATTTGACGTTGATTCAGACATCCACTTTTTTACATGTCAAGTCTCAATTGAGTGTAATTAAGTAATTCAAATGACTAAGGGATATGTGAAACAGAAACACAGCTCTGTGACAGAGGCGGGCTACCCTTAGTTATTTTTAAACCCATGAAGAGATCTAAGGTAGAATTATCAATTTACTATAACATAAATTCTAAACATGTTTACATTAAGTTGTAATATCTTCCAATAATTGCTAGTAATATGTTCTAGTCTTGTTCATGTACTTGCTTGTAGGTTTCTGACTACCATCTGGATTGTAACCAGCACTGGTCCAGGAATGTCAATAACTGTGAGCGTGGACACTTCTCAGTGGAAGAGATGTTGGGGTGGAGGTTGAGAAATGGAGAGTTAGGATACTGGTCCACAGGGTAACAGCAAACTGTGACAATGTCTTATCTCTGCACAGGGCACTTTTCATGCATTTGAGAATCTGTAGCTGTGTGGAAGAAAATGGCATCTGTTTCATTCAGGATATTTGGGTGTTAAAATAGTAACTGAACTGTACTGAGATAAAGACTATGAATTTGAAAAGATTCTCTGCTTTTTCAAAGGTAAAAAAGGGAAATATCTGTAGCCTTATTCAAGTCATATAGGGAGATGACTTTCTAATAGTAGGTGTTTTTCAGGACAAAAAGAGGTTGGGAGTTTCTTAATGCTGCTCTTTCCAGAAGAGCAGGGTACAGGTACAAGAACAGGGCATAGGTACAATTCATCATTGTCAATAAAAGTTGGAAAATGAAGTATAGTGAGAAAGCTTGTGAGACTTCAGGAGTAGGAAATTTAACTCCCATTGAAGAAGTATCTCATGACAGTTCAAAAAGATGGCCTAAGACAGATGTATTGGTGAGCATCTCTAATCCCAGCACTTGGGAGGCTGAGCCAGGAGGACTGTGGTGAATTTGAGGACAATCTGGTCTATATAGTGAGTTCAAAGTCAAGCTGAATTATATAGTGAGACCCTGTCTCAAAAACTTTTGTATATAGGGCAATGGTTTTCTATTGGGGTGATTGTTTTACCCTGAGCTCTGGAGGCATAGGTAAGCACTTCTGATGGTCACAAATGGAGGTTGTGATGTTACTGGCATCTGGTGAGTAGAGACCAGGGATGATACCGAGCCTTGTACAATGCTCAGAGAAGCCTCCAGGTTAGAAGAAATTAAGTGCCCCAAACTGTCAGTAAAGTGGCAATTAAGAGACTGCCACAGATGAGAAAAACAAAGAAAAAACCCCACAACTTTGATAACTAGATAATTTGTTTCCATTTTCCATCATATCCCATAAGTAACAGTTTGGATCTCTGCTTCCTTATGTAATACATGAGGACAACACTATTTATTTCATCCGTGTTATGTAGATTACTGAAATACAACCACTGAACCCCAGCACACGGCAGAAAATACTGATTATTTTTCCACTTTCCATTCCCCTTCCACCTACTTCCAACCATTTCTCACTTGGGCTTCTGAGAACTAACTTGTTTGGTGATCAGGCATTTCAGAATTTGAGAAGAGAAGCTAACAGAAAGATTGTGGGGAGGGAAGGAAAGGGATCAGAGTGTTACTACTGCATGCACTAGCTTTATGACCTTAGGCAAAGCCACTTTCTCCTTGCGCATTTAGTTTTCTTTTTTCCTTGTCAAAAGATAAGAGGATGTGCCCTTACTTGTCTCAGAGATGAAAATAAAAGAATTCCTAGGACAAGCAATGGTGTGCCCCAAAGAAATGATCAATAGATGATTTTTACTTCAGCAACCTGTGAAAGCACTTCCTGAAGTGAGGCACATTTATCTACATTGAAGGATCGAAGTGGCCATTAACAGTATTTCACAATAATGTGTTTACCCACTCTGTGGTTGACAAATTTAAATTTTTAAAATTTTAAAGTGTATTTTAAAGAAAACTACCTTTATGTACTCTTTAAATTTTTAAAGTGTATATTGAAGAATTACCACAGGTATTTGTAGATAGATAAGACAGACAGATATGGATATACAGATACATACCCAAGTGAGTTTGAACTTACGAGTGCAAAATTGCTCACGCTCTGACATCATTTCACTCTGGACAATCCATTTGTGTTCATAATTTCTGAGTTTTCTTTCTTTGAGTACTTTCCTCCTATAAATTTAGAATATTTTTAAAAATATCTTTGATAATTTATTAATTTTATAGTGTCATTTAATTCCAATCTTCAAATTTTTGATTATATATTGACATATCCAATCTTATAATTGCTCTTCTTCACCTAAAGATTTTATATTATTTTAAAATTGTAAAGCTTATGAATATTATACTTGATAGTACCTACATTGATTTCAGTTTTTCTACAGGTTGATTATAAAAGTACAAGTAGAAGCACAATAAAAATGGTGATTACAGTTTTAAAATTGTACAAATATTTGAAGTTATGTAAATATATAACTTACATAAGAGTTGAAATCTGGAAAGGAAGTACAATCTTGTGGTACTGAAATTCTCATGTTTAAATGAGACTGTTCTAAGCATCCCACATCTAATGCCTTTTCTTTCCCTTTGAGCTTGCATTTTTTATACATTTTCAGTAACAATTCGCATTCATAATTGTCTCATTTTCTCTATCTGTGGGAGGATAGTGCAGGTTGGGATACCAAGAAGTAGACCCTAAAACAAGGATTTCTGTTGGGGAAATTGATGACTGGACCGGGCTCTTGAGTATTAATATGATGTGGGATACGGCGAGAAAGGAGAAATTTACAAGGAAGAAGTATTAGGTAAAACGGAAACGTTGCAGTGAAGCCCACTGTAACAGGGACCTTAAGTGATCACTGGAGGGAGTGCGGGAGTTGGGGTGCCCCCTGCATTTGCCACAATGCACAAGGGAGGGAGCATTGGTGTGGGTTACACGGAGGAGCATGCACTTGGGCAAGGTAACCCCCTTCGACCACGACAACATGGGAGACAGGCAGACACCAGTTTGGCTGCAAATCCTCACCCAGGACTACTTCCAGAAGCTGAGGGAATGCGTGCTAAATAGGCGTGGAAGAGGTGACCTAGAGAAGCAATTGAGCAGCAAACAGTAGGATCCAAAACAGTCCCGGGGGTGGTTTCTGTTCTGAGATCCCTTGAACAATTTAAAACCTGAATTTATTCTTTTTCCTTTTTGCTTCACTAATAAGCTAAGTAGAAATACTTTCTAAAACGTGCCTTGATTATCTTTGTAAGCCTTGTTCTGATGAAAAGTCAACCAACCAGGTTCTTGCGGTGGGCTGCATCTGTTTGCCTTTCTTTTTGATGAAAGGCTGAGAATTTCTCTTCCTCCCCGGAAGTTCTGAAACTTCAAAAGCTATGGTCCATGCTTCTACATTAGCACCTATTCTCAGTGTCTGTAATATAAAGATGCATATTTCTTTTGCTAAAGGTAATCTTTTTCCTAATATTTGCTGCAGTATTTCTTGCAACCATTTTCACACATCTTTTCATAAGGAATTCTTATTGAATAAGATCTAGAAACCTGAATCTTTCATCTGTGAAAGGAAATTTCCCTTTTATTATGTTTGTTTCTGTATTTTGTTCTTCTTGTCTCCTGAGAATTTTTCAAATTTTGTCTTGCAGATGATTAGGTGAATGCTTAGCAAAGTTCGTTTTATTTTCTACTCAATAACGTGACTTGAAAATTTCTAGGCACTTTTAATTGTCTTAGTTTTTTTGTTTCTTCTTAAAATTTTAGTTATTTTTAACTGACAAATACAAATTTTATACATTTATTTGTACAACATGTTTTCCAAAGTTATGAAAAGCTAAATTATGCTAATTAACATATATATTTATGAAACATAAAAAGAAATGCATTCATTTTCTCTTTCATTTGTACTTATATGAAGGAAGAGTTTATACTTACCATTTTTGTGGTAAAAACACTTGAAATGTACTGTCAGCAATTTTCAAGATTTCAACATACTGCCATAAACAGGGAAAGAGACATATTATATTATCACCCTTATATATGGCATCTGTAAAAGTTGAATTCAGCCAAGTAGAGAGTAAAATGGTAGTCCGCAGGGCTAGCATGAGCATTGTTGAAGATATACTCATATTGGTTAAAGGATACAAAATTTAAATGAGACAATAAGAATACTTTCAGAGATCTATTGTGCTATTGGGTGCCTATAATGCATTATTCTCTTTTTGACAGCTGCATTTTTAATGAACCTATAAGTATTCATTTTCCTCTAAAATCATATTGTAGGTATTCTTTGCTTTATGCCATTTCTATTTTTGCTTAATCAGTTGTATATTTCTTCATTTAGTACTTTTTTCACATATGATTCAATGGATTTAGAAATTCACGATTTATCACTTTTTGAATAAAAACAAAATTAATTTAATAGCTACAGGTTGTTTTTCTAGATTAACTCTTCAGATACATAGTGTTTCCTGTAGGTGAATATATATATGTATATATATGTATAAGATATATAGATAGCATTTGTGTATGTTTTACTCTGGAGTAAATTATATAAAGTTATATATAATATGTAGCATATATAAACATATATAACAAAAGTGTACTATGCATATTATATATAATGCTTTGTGCACTCTTACATATAAATTTGTTATACATCTGTTATCTATCCTAAATTTTATGTTATGTTTTGTTTGACATGTTTGAAATGTGATGTTCTATGTCATGTTTCATATTTGGATATTATATATATATATATATATATATATACTTAAAAGTGTGCTGGTTTACTCTGTAAAACTATAAATATCTCAAATACTTCTGCTTTCAAATCTGACTTCTATTGGCCTCTGCTTCTTTTGTCTTCAATCTTTTCATGACGCAGACTTTTGGTCATGTTTTCTGTCACAGTCATTTTTTCCTTTCCACAACCACTCTGGCTTTTACTTCTCATTCAAAATCCCACTTCCTGGCCCAAGGAACATCCTTCTAATCTGACTGGCAAGCAGTAATGAAGTCATGCTCACTCATGTGCATGCTGAGTGTGCATTGAATCACATGTATCTACTTTCTCTTTCATTTGCACATCCATGAATGTGCAGGAGCTCATCAGGGCTGAGTTCCAGAACTATGCCCATTCATGTTTTATTTTACCTCTAAGTTCCTCATCTACATGACCAATCTGAGAGTGAAAATCTTTACAGATAAAGTTATTTGGACTTTGTGTTCTACTTTGAGATTTACAAGTGTATCATTAACACAGTGGTGTAGATAAATCCCTTAACTAGACATAATGATCTCATAGAAATCAAAGAGACCAAATACATCCTACGACCTGTAAACTTTAGGCCATACTATTGTGCCACTTTGTGCAGGGGTGAGCACCCATAATGAAATGTATTAAATTAGTACCACAGGTGCTTTTGACTGTGTGCACTGTTGGATGTGTAAGTTGGAGTACTGGGTCAGAAGTTTGCTGGTGATATTACAAGAAACTGTTATTTCTTTGCCAGGAGCTCTTGCTGTCTTCCAACATCATTGTATTCATGGGCAGTGGAGCTACTGAGCATTATTTGAGTAAATAACTGAGGCCTGGGAAATTGCAAATGACCTCAAAGCAGAAAGGTGTGAAGAGGCTTGCCTGGGCCTCAATGTTTGTTACTCTGTTGCTATGGAAACATTGCTCACATAACAATAAGATCCATGGTTACCTGTATGGTTGTGTGGAGTCATTGGAGAAAAATTAGGAAAGAATTTGGCTCATTCATTCTCAGGAGACCCACTTGCATCAAGGAAGCTTAGTGTCATTTGTCTGATTCTCTTTCAGCCATGCAATACACATAGCAATTTGCTTAAATGGTGGATACACATGTCAAATCTAATTATCCCTATCTCATAGTCATTAATCATTTCTATCCATTATTCATTGACTAGCCATAGCCATTCCATTCTTCACTGCATGAAACTTCAGTTGGCATTACAATGCCGTGTTTCTAAGTGGCATTTATTCCTGAAATGTATTACATGGCATTTCTAAGTTAGACGAAATATTCTTGGCATGAAAACTGGTGGTGTGTTTTATGGCATCAGCCTCATAATCTATAAAATTAATTATATAAAAACAATATGCTAGAGGTCATTACCAAGCTAGTGATAATTATTCCTTGTGATATTAATTAAGACAATGAAGAGAAACTGGTGCACAAGATACACAGCACCGAAGGATCCCAAGGCACTTTGAAAAGAAATTGTAAGCTGTCAAGGGCATCAAGGGGAAGGTGGTATGAGGGGAATATTAGTCTACACAAAAGATATATAAAGGGAAATTGGTGGTAATAGTAAAATTCTCTGGTCATTTAGCATCCAGTGCAGCATATTACCCAGCTCATATTGCTCCATATATGCTTTGATCTTTTGTTTTCTTCCAAAATGTTTGAGTGGTACTGCAATAGACTTCAGTCATGATGTAAGTTCGAAACCCATTTTGAAGAAGATGCTTGAGAATCTGTATCAAAGCAGAGATTTGAGTATCCTGACTGTGACCCAGAGCAATCTCATCAAAGCAGACGAAAGGATGAAATAGCAACATTCTCAGTGCCTCTTACATCTCCACTGACTCTTCACAGTACCGTTGCTCTCACAAGTCTATGAGCCAGGAAAGTTATTTCTCTGTATTTTCATCTATGATATATATTCCCATCAATCTGCCCATCAGTTTATCAATCTCTCAGCATTTATAAATGAGGAAGTCAAGGTGGAGCATAATTTGCAAGCTTCCTGTGCACAAATAGGTCTGTCAAAGTTTGAATCCCAGTTTGTCAAATGCAAAATGTGGTGTGAATATTTCCAAAGACTTTACCCTTTTGTTAGTTTCTTATTATCCTGGGAAGGTAGGAGAAACTTGCTTTCTTGGTAAATAAATATACATACATTTACATTTCACAAATTTCCCAGAAAGTGTCTAATCCAATTCCTTCATTTTAAAGGTGGAAAAACTGCGATCCAGACAAGATAGTTCTCCATATGTATATACTTGTTAAAATTATAGCAAAACCCACATTTCCTAACTTAATTTTAGTAGTATATTTCCCACAACACCATACTTCCCTCCTGGACTGCTCATAATGGGAATATCTAACAACGTGTCTTATGTCATTTCCTCTGCTCCCAGCTAAATCTATATATGTTGCGATTGACCTCACCACCTCTGCCTTCCTTGAATGCTTACCAAGTTCCTGATCCCATCTCTTGGAACTAATAGAACATATATGCAGTCCAATTAATCCTTTCCACTCGCTGTAGGTATTAATTTACTTCTCCTCATAAACACCCATCCTTGTCTAAATGTATGTACGCTTTGGCGCACCAGTTCAGCAAAGTTGCATAAGAAAATCTTGAGGCTCCTTGCGGCTCCTCACTCCCTCTCCCACACACTTTCCACTGCGCGGCTATTGTCACCAATCTGTATTTGGTGACTGAATGATTTTTATCTGACCAAGACAGGGAATAGCTTGTTTCATTTATCAGGAATTGTAATTTAAATAACATTTGCTTCATTATTAGAAAGAGAGTGGAGAATTACAGAGTTTGGAAATTCACTGCCGTGTTCTGCCTGCTACCATGGAAGTGAAAGAGAAAACAACTTTTTTACCAGCCAGCTTTTATTCCTGAGGTGTGCCTCTAAGTCAGTGAGTTCAGGGTTCAGACATGAATTGCCTGAAAATAACTGCTAGGGTTTCTGTTTCAAATTGTGTTCATACTTCTCATATTATCACACCTTTGGAACATGGACTTGTGCATAGATTCCTGAAAAGGTTCTGCAAGCTCAACATAGGAAGAAAAGAAAGAAGATTAGAACTGGTCTCATCTTGTTGAAAACAATCATAGATATCTAAAAATAAGCAGTACAATTAGCTGAGGGTGTGTTACGGAAGAGTGAAATGCGAATGTCTTCACTTCCTTTCTCTTTCTACATGTATACATATATCAGCAGCTTCAAACACCTTCCAAGTATCTATCTAGGGGAGGCATGGAAGGTCCTCCAGGAAAGATGGAGTAGTAGAATATAAGTAAAGCTAACTGTCCGTATACAAGGATCATCCACCTTCTTAGAAACTGTATTTGCGTAACAATATATTTTGGTCTAATACATTTTTTTCACCTTATTAAAAGATAAAATTATAATTTTTTGTAAATTGCTGATTAACCTTAAGGTTTTTTTTTTGTGTGTGTGTGTGTGTGTGTGTGTGTTTGAGAAACCTTAGGTTGTCTTCAGGGTTTTTATTTTTTTGTTTGTAGAAGGATTAAATCAGAGAGGACTTCTGCATTACATCAACTGGAATCTTCTTTTCAGGACAGATGTTTCTGTTTGGAGATCTGTCTATATATTGAAAGTTTCAGTTTAATAATGTAGGCATTAGCATGATCAAATCCTTTGGGTTTGTGTCTTTCTTTAGAAGTCTGCAACAGGGGCTAAGTCCAAAACAATGGCCTCCATAATTTTGGGTAACAAAATCCCCTTGTATGGATTTACTGAGGCTCAAATCCCCAACTTTTTCTCTCCTAAATGTGCCTTTCATCTTCCCACCTATCTCCACTCCATTACTGCTGTCATCGTCTGAACCAACATCATCTCTTATCTGTCCTATCTATACCTTCAAACTAATTTCCACCCCTCTTTCCTACCAAACATGTACAGTGCTTAGGGATGCCAGCTTCAGAGTTTAGCTTCTCAGTCATTAGTTCAGTGATACTGGATAAATTGCTTAAGGTTTTTATAAATTAAAAATGATAATTATATCCAGGCCCAGGGCCATATAAAGTGCATATCTAATTATGTCTCTTTCAAGTCAAAAACTATGTAATGATTTCCCATTATTTTTTAAATGAATTCTAAAATTCTTGATATTGTTCCAAATGAGCTTGTAAGAGTCACCTCTGCACATGCCTCTAGCCCCATCTTCTCTATTTCCTCCCTCCTTCGTTGTCTACCACTGGCACCAATGGCTAATTTAAATTTCTTAGATAAAGAGGGCTAATTTTTGTTTAAGACTTTAAACACGTAGTAGCTTCCTCCTTCCTTGGGCTGGAGTCCTATTCCTCTTCCTTTCAAAATTCTGAGGTTTTCTCAAAAACAAAAGGACATTTATTATGTGACACTATTATATTTCTAGTCAAGCAGTGATCAAATTTTCTCTTTTATGCAACTTCCTAATACCTGCAATTTTAGCTAATTGACTACTTATGAAAATGATGTGTCTTTGTTCCTTTTTATCAAGTAAATTTTATTGCATTAAATTTGTAGTGAAATGGGAAATATCTGTTGTTAACTCAAAGACAGTACTTGACATCTCATTTAGTAGTTCTTAAATAAGTCAGTAGTCAATAAATGGATTTGAAAAGTAACTGTAGTTACTGTGATTCTGTTCCTTGACTTTCAAGGCCTTATCCTTGATGTACTTCCCAGGAGGAGTGTTAGGGACTTCTTAAGGATAATCCATCCTAATGCTACAACTGAAGCCTGATGGTCCATGCAGCAAAAGATCGTGCATACCTCTGTCCATTTTCTTCTCTGCTGTGACCGTGAAAAGAATCCTAGACTTTAACTCAGGCACTCCAAGTCATTAGTGGACTGATTCATAAAATTGTTCAGTGCTAAGAGGGTTAATTCGAGAGTCCAAAATTCAAATTTTATAAGGGACGGGATGAGTAAAATGTCTTAAATTATTAGGATCATCCCTACAGATGAAAGATAGTGATGAGTATTATTAACCATTTCATAATTTAATTCTTAACAAAGCAAAGCAAGATAAAGGGCAGAAATCTGGCTTTGGCTTGTACCTTAAAACCTACTCTTATTCTTTTCACTATGGAAGGAAAAATCTTATTTCCAATTTGAAGAAAGTCAAACATATGAAACACAAATTTTGAAATAAAAAGTTGGAAGGTTTTAGAAAATAATTTAATTGAATATAAATCTTTAAGATTTTTTTGTGTTCTCAAATGATGAGACACCCAAGTACATTAAATAATAGTTTCACTAAAACATATACTGAAATTAAATTTTCAGTAACCCACATTAGTAGACTAAATAAAATATACCTATTTCATAACAGATGGTGTGTTTATTTGCACAGAGACAAAAATATAGCTCTTTGTCCATATTTATGAGTTCTGTGAATATGAAGATACATTCAACCAACCTCACATTGACAAATTTTGAAAAATATTGTGTATATAATACATACAGACATTTTTCTAGTCAGTATTCTATAAACACTATAGTTTATTAACTATTCACATAGTATTTATATTGCACTAGGTGTTACTAATAGTATAAAGATGATTTAAAATATATGGAAGGGTGTGTATAGGGTAAAGGTAAATACTGTGTCATTTTATTCATGGGAGTTCAGCATCAGCAGACTTTGGTATCTGTAAGAGATCCTGGAACCAATTTCCCCTGAATACCGAGGAACAATTATCTATATACCTTTGTTGGAAGAGCTCTATTTGTTAAATATTTCAGCCTTATATAATTCTATACCATCATTGCTACTGAAAAAGATTATATAGCATTTCATACATTTCAATTTATTTTGTATTGTCTATGCTTAGGCAATCTTGATCAACTGTGAATATATTCTTTCAGTCATTCTCCAGTAATTGGAACATATTTACTTAAAAGCAATGCTAATGATATAAATAGATGTGAGTATAGAATAATCTGGGCAAGAATTTTTAAGGAAGAGTTTGGTTTATATTTGAAGTACAGATAATATGGTATATACATATGAGTTGTTTAATACACTTGCAATTCAACCGTTCTTTTTTTTTCTTATTGCTCTAATGATTTTTCTCTTGTACATATTTGTTTGTCACAGACATTTCTATTTTTTTCATATCCTAACCATTCCCTGATTGTGATATTTTGCTAATGACTGCAATTTCAAAGTTCAACAGACAGATTTGTTTCCATTTCTATGATGGCACAAAGATGCAATAATATTTGATAGTGAGTTTTTAAAAATAATCTAAGAGCATTTGGAAGTAGATCTTACAGTTGGTATCTATTGAAAACAACAAAACATACACATTTTGTTATGGTTTGTGTCTAGATGTCCCCCCAAAGCCTTATGTAATCACAGGGTTTTTTTAGAGGTGGCTGAATCTAGAATGTGTGATGCTGGGACTAAGGATGTATGATTAATAAATCAGTCTACTGATTGATTTAGCACCACCCTAATCCCAGTAGTCTGGATAAGATAAAAGAAGCAGAAAGACGCTGTTATGGTCTCCTGCTGTTTTGCTATCTTCTGCCAGCGTAAACTGTTGCCCCTCTGCCATGTGCCACCTTGCCTTGGAGCCAGTGGCTTATGGACTGAAACTGCTACAAATAATGAGCTAAATAAACCTTTTCCACTATAAGTTTGGGTGTCAGATGCTTTGTTTCAGCAAGGAGAGAAAAGTAACTAAAGAATATTTAGTAAACATGTTCTGAAATTCTGTAGGCTTTTCAAATGAGTCTTTTTAAAATGAAAAATTCATAATATATTAGCACAAATGTAAATATTAGTCCAGGTTACAGCTGAAAGATGGAAAAGTCTAGGAAGTGAAAATACTCATTAATCTGGGACTTCACGATTTCCTATCAAAATGGATGCAAAATATTATCATGTTCTAACTGTAAAGAACAAGAAAGTTCATTGCTGTTAGTTTGTTTTGTATATATAACCAACAGTTGTTATAAATCTCTAGTGTCCTGAGTGTTCTTTGTTTCAATTGTGTTAAAACGATTATTTCTTTTAAAGAAAATTTTAATGAACGAGGATTTTACATGAAATCTGCATTCCCCTCTGCTCTTGCAAAGCAAGCAGATCTCCCATGTCTGGGCTCCATCACTGTTCAGCAGCAGCTCCTGACTTGGAGTGGTGGCTGGATCCTAAGAGGATTTTGGTCGCATATTCCCCACCTCTGTGTTTGCCTCTCACACACCAAGACTTCAATCTCTATTGTCTTCCTAATATTAGATTTGAAACATGAAAAGAAATGTTATGCCTGCATTTCAATCACAAATGGTAAGAATAAAACTGAACCTAGATGGCTGAATGTTTCAAATAAAAGAGATGTGATCCAGGGAGAAAAAATATTTCTCTGTGAAAGTAAAGAACACTCCATGTATTTAATTTGTAATGGTATGTGTGTGAGAGTTTGCCTCTTGGACACTGCGTGCACTCTATAATGGTGTGCACATTTATATCATTTTACTTGCCTCTTAGGCGTTCACTGTTCAGGCACAGTGACTTACATGTCAGCTGTAGTGTGAGCTGTGGTGCTCAAAAGGGTATAAGAACATGTAAATGCTTAGGAAAAAGTGGCAAAAGTATAATCTTGAAAACAACTAATTAAATATCATTAATGGGGCTATAAGTGATTTCAAATTTACTGTTCACTTTCTTATCTTAGAAAAAGTTGTATTTTGTGTTCATATTTTCTTTAAATACTAGAGGAAAAATAAAATAAAACCAAAAGCAATTTTCATCATAGCCTAGTCAAAATGCTAAGTACATTTTCCCTGGTTGGTCCCCTGCGGATGCAATTAATGCATAGTTCAATCTTCATAGAACCTCACCCAAAATGCAGAGGTCTTGATAATCAGGCTTCCCAAATTGATTTCCGCTCCATCAAAACCCTCCTCTCCAGGCATATTGATTTTCCCATTGTCCCTTAAACACACCTGAACTTTGAACCACTTCCTCCTCCACATTTTATTTATTCTGTTAACCCTCTTGAATTCTGTTCCAACTCAGAATACCTTATTTTGTTGATGCATCAAAATCCGTACGTGGTCCAAGGCCAGGCAGCTAAAATCCTTGTTGCTTTCCTAAGATTCCTGAGATGATGACTGTCTCTTCTCATGCTATTGCACTAAGCAGACTGCAGCAAACAGTTTACTTTTCAAAGTTTGTTGCTACAGTCGAGGCATATATAGTGACCATCTTCGCTATAGTGAATTGTGTACATGTACGTGCTGTATCTTGATTTTTCTTTTTTATTTCTCCCCAGTCCCACTTCTTCCCTTCAAATCCCCTTCCCCTTCCTGTTCACAAAGCTCAGTTTCCATTTTATACTTCTTTTCTCATTTTTTTCTTTTCCCTTCATTCCTTTCCCACCCTTCTTTTTTGTTTGAACAGTTTTTTCCTGTTTCACAATATCTATTGAACCTTTTTATTCTTATTTATATTTTCAGTTTGTCACACCAGAGAGATAATGCAATACTTACACACATGTGTTTGATTCATTTCACTTATCATTATGGTCTCAAGGTCCACCCACCTACCTATAAACGTCTCAATTTTGTCTTTCTTTATGGCTCAATAATACTCCATGATATAAAAAAAAACAACAACACATCTTTTCCATCCATTCATTAGTTGATGGTCACTGGGGATGCTTCCCAGTTTTAGCTATTCCAAATTGTGCCACTATACACATGGGTGTGCATATATCCCTGTGGTATAATACTTTAAATTCTTCTGGGAAAATATCCAGAAACAGAATCACTGGGTCAAATGGGAGCACTAATCCTAGCTTTCTGAGGAATCTCCATGCAGATTTCCACAGTGGATGTACCAGTCTACACTCCCACTGACAGTGAAAAATGTTGCTTTTACCCCATGGGCTTACCAGCATTTGTTATGAATTGTTTTCTTGACAATAGCCGTTCTTTCTGGAGTGAGATGGAATCTTACAATTTTCTTAACTTGTATTTCCCAAATGACCAGTGATTTTTTCATATACTTATTCCCCATTTGTATTTTTTCTTCTGAAAAGTGTCTTTTATCTCAGATACCCATTTTTGTATTAGGTTTTTGAATTTGGAAGGTCTGATTTTTTTCAGTTCTTTCTATGTTCTAGATGTTAATCTACTGTCTGAAGTACAGGTGGCATAAGTTTTTCCCACTTTGTGGGTTGTCTTTTCATTCTTGGTGATTTCTTTTTGTAGCAAAAACAGTTTAGTGTTTATAGTAATATTTCCTGATTGTTTTTCACTGAAAACCCTTAAGACCCTAAGACAATAACCACTTTTATGATTATAAAACATTCCATGGTTTGAAAACCAAATAAAAATCTTCAGAAACTTTTTGTTTAACCAGATAGCCAGAAGTATTTACTGACATACTTAGTACAAATATTAAAATATTTACACCCTCTTCTTAATAATGAAGAAAAGGGATTTCACTATAAGGTAATTAAAATTATTTTTCAGCTTAAAACTCCTTTTTTATCCACTTTTGCTAGTAGAGTTTCACAGAATATTATTCTTCAGAATACCACTTGGGCATTGCCAGTTCATAATATAATTAGACGTTTATCTCTTTCTTACAAACTGGCAACTTCCAAAGACATTGGTCATATTCTTGCAAACTTTCTGTCCTCCAAAGTCCTTGAACATTCACGAGTTGGTAGTATGTGGACAATCACCAAGGGGAATAAATGGCATCAACATTGTACTGTCCTTTGGTGCAGACATTAAAGCAGCAGCAAAGAGGGAACTGTCCCAGATCCAGGTAGCCAGCGAAAACAGCCCATAGGACTCCAGGTCATCTCTGAACATCTCATAGTGTTTCCTGTTGATGACCTTTGTTCCTTGATTCTCTTCCTCTGTCTGGATCAAATGATTTCAAACTCACGCTCGCTGTGGTTCTCCACTGTGAAAGAGGCTCAAAGAGATAGGATCACCTCAATTCAATGTGTAGCCTCATTTTTCCTGCTCTTACTCATAAATTGATGGGAACTTTACATCTGTCATGTCTTCTTTTAAAGATGAATGTAGGGTGGGTAGATAACAGTGCACCTCAATATTTATTCAATTTCAAAATGAGTGACAAGTTGAAAACTCTTTCCTGAAGTTTTGAGGCACAGACATATGGGAGCTGTCTGTCTCCCATCTCTAACAGCTTTTGGCCTTCATTTATTTCTGAAGTTTTTACATATTTGTGTACAGTTGTGCTTCATTTTATGAATTTAATTTGTGCTACAGTTTAGGGGAAGATGGCTGGATTTGTGTTTGTTTGGTAATATGGCCATAGTTGTGTTTGTCATCTGGTGCAGAATTTGTGAACAGAAACAAAATTGTGTGGAACGCTATTGTTTTCATGTCAAATTGTTTCCAAACTGAAGTGTCTGTGAACCAATGTACTACTGTACTCATCGAGAGAACTTTTTTACATTTCCTCATACATATTTTGATACCTGAAGCTCCCAGAAAAATGATTTGATGCATCTTGTTCTATGCTCTTTGAAGGAAAGACATATTAAGGTTAAATAAAAATTTAGTATATATTTAATAAATATACCATCTATTTGTAGAATACATTCTTGTTTTCAATTCTTGACATTCCTGCAATGTCAAACCATCATGATTTCAGTATTTTGTTAAATTATGCTCTTATTATGCACTTAAACTTAGGACCCTTGATTGCCAATTGCCTGAGTTATTCTCCTGTCCCATGTTCATGTGTTTGTAAATGGTTTTAAGCAACCAGCAGCATGAACCTCATCCGAGTGTGTGTTAGAAATGTAGGATGGGAGGCAAAACTGGAGGCACAGTGATTCAAAACATAGGTTTAAAGAAAATTCCTTCCACTTCCAATTGTCTTAGTTACTTTTCTCTTGTTGCTGGGACAAAATACCAGACACCCAGAATTAAGGAAGGAAAGATTTATTTAGCTCACAGTTTGTGGAGATTTCAGTCCATATTCAGCTGGCTCCAAGGCAGGGTGGCCCATGGCAGAGGGCAACAGTTTATGCTGATGGAAGACAGCAAAAACATTAAGAGCAAAAAGGGACGAGAAAGAGACTAGGCTTCTTTTCCTTCCTTATATTGCATGCAGGCTACCGGCCCCAGGGCAAGTAGAGAAGTCACACCTATAATCCCAGCACTGGACCAAAAATCAACCACAAACTAGAAGCCAGCCCCATGACTGCATGGGGCTTTGGGAGACATCTAGATGCAAACCATAACACCTATGTTCATTAAAGTTTGCAAACCTCTATTCTTAATCTCCCTTGTATTTTTCACCAGAGGTTTAGGTGTAGGACTCACAGACATCTCTCCCTTCCAACTTCTTCCTATTTTCCTGGAGGATGGTTTAGGCTTTTCTATTTCTTTTCAGTAAGTCAATCAATTTAAGACCCACAGAATCAGTTTCATTAATTTTCTCCCAAGCCTTAGACCCCTTCTCAAACTCCAAAAGCAAGTTTTTTTGAACCTGCCTTCCCTGAAATTAAGTAGCTCAGATTGAAACCATGCCCTTCAAGATTCTCTGCCAAGTACTTGATTTTCTACCCTTCTTGGCTCTTTACCTACTTTTCCACCATATCCTTTTCCTGAAAGTGACAATAATTTTAAATTGCTGAACATAGTAGAGTTTTTCAAACTCCACCAGTCTTGCCTCTCAGTGGTCTTTAAGGCTGTTAATTTCCTCCTTAAAACTCCCTTTTTTCTTTGGTATCTGTGAATTCTCCTTTCAACTCTACAAAATTTAACTGATTGTTTCTCTTTTCTCCTCCTTCAGGTTCCTATTGAATATGTTATATGTAGCTGTCTATCCTCAGCTTTATTTTTTCCCTCTGTACATTTTCTATGAGTAATGTTCCCTATCTTCAAAGTTTCAGCTAAATTCAGCTCTGCTGGCTCCTTTTATCTATTGCTGGACTTTTCTCCCGAGCTTCAGACCCATGCTGCTCCCTGAGTGTTAACTACCTGCCCATATCAGTGTGCCCCAAACTCGATTTATCCTCTCCTGTCCTCTCCTCTGTTCTATAGTCCTTGGCTGGACTAACAGAACTGAAAAGTCTCTCTTCCTTCCTTTACCAGGCACACTCACTTATCCTTTGAGTTCTACCAGTTCCAGTCTTAATAACTCAAATCTCTCTTGTTTCTTTTATCACATCGTTACTGACTTAGTTTGATATTTCTTACTTTCACTGTAATAATTGTCCCCTGCTAAGTTTGCTTGATCCTCACCTGCAGAGTTCTTTCTCATTAATCTTTCTTGTTTCCTCCTCAGTGAAATGCTTCATTCCTCGTATCCCTCATATGGCCATCACCTCAGTAAGTTTCTTTCGGCAGGTCCAGAATCAGGAAGGAGGAGGGCCTCCGGGGATCACACCAATGGGAAACGACAGGAAAGTAAATAAGTCCAATTAGATGTGGCTTCTCCATCAACACTGCCTCCTAAGAACTATGCAAACAGATCAAGTAGCATAATAGCAATCATAGCAAAAATAGCAAAGCTGAAAATAATAGCAACATGAAGATTAATGGGTCCATAGAATAATGAAGTTCAAATTGATTCTAGGTGACAAAAGTGTTTGTAAATTATGCTTAGGATTTCCTAACTTAACCTTTAGCTAGGTTAAAACTCCACTCACTGCTAAAACAATTTATATGTATATAATCTCTAACATATTTATGCTTCATATCTTTGACTGATACCTAAAAACTCTGTTCAGAGATGATTTTCTCTCATTCCTAAATTCTCTCTGCCTTAAATGGAGTTAGAAATTACCTTTTGCAAACCTCTTGTTGTTGAGTCTTAAAATACATCTTACAGTTTAGATTCATGGGATAAGGTCAGGAAAAGGACATTATTTTAGATGTTTGTGTAAGATTCTAAAACATAAACAGAGAGAAATCTCACTATTAACATTTTCTGAGCCAAAAGCAGGGATTGTAATTTGGTAGCAGCACGTTTAAAACACTTAATACCAAATTTGAGCCCCATGGAACCAACAATCTAAGATCCTGGTAGATAACAGTATGTACAAGGAAAGAAAAATCTATGTCAATTGCTTAATTTAATTACTGTAATTAATTACTGTAATAACAGCCATTACTTGGAGTGTGGGATGCCTAGGGCTTCCATTTGTCTTCAAGCATTTTGGGGTTCAGGGACCAGCAAGCCACATTTCCAGGACCTATACTGAGTAATCACCAATTATTTCCTGTGTCCTTCCTATATGGAGCAAATTCTTATGAAAGTAGGGATGTGTGACTGGTTGAGAAATCCCATCCAAATGAGGAGTTGCAGAGGCTCTCTGAATTAATAATAGAAGTGACAGCAATTCCAGGCCACTGGCCTTTCAGCTCCTCCAGATGTGGGACAGTCTTTGTCAAATCTATGCTGGCAAGGACTGTCATACTGTGGACCCTCTAAATTTATTAATAAGTGAGCCTATCATGTGTGCTGATTCTCTCTTTAATCAGCAAATACAAAAAATGTAGAATAAGTGTTGAAACCAATGTAAATGATTATATTCTTAGAACAAAGATGGAAGCATGCAGTCTGATGATGTTCATGTGTTTAGCAGGAGATACATGGATCAAAGATATCACTTCATTAGGTGACATTTGGTGAATTAGAAATTATATAACTACATACTAGATGAACAATAGAAGAATTAATATGCAAACTTGAAATTTCAACATCTTACTACTTGAACTGCTAGAAACATTCCATCTAAGCAAACCAGGAGTTAATCAGAGGTATTTAAATTCCTTCATTAAGCCCTTTCCATATGGGCACATTGTAGGACAGATTCAGACTGGAGTCAGAGTCAAAAGAGCTAAGAGCCTTACTAAACCATCACATTATCATTCACACAAAAGCAAATGTACAGTACATTCTTTCTGTTGTCCTCAGATGCAGAAGCTAACATGCATCGATTGATGCTTTATCTTGCTTTCCTCAATATCATTATGCAAATATATGTTCATACTTTAAAAAGAATATTAATGGATAATCTTTAAAAAGAAAAATTGACCAGGAACATTTCTCTTTAGGAAATTTTCATTAGGGAAATGAACTAGCATTTAGTATTTTCTAGACTTTGGGGGCTGTTATCATGGACATTTAGTTATGTTTTATCATTTAATCTTTAGAAGAACTCTGTACTTATTATCAATAAAGAAAACCTGGATAATGCATGAAAATAGCAGCAACAGAGTCCCTTATGGCAAGAACGTTATCAGAGATTGTGGGCTCTCTATAATTATTATATAAAACTCACTTTGCACATGGGAGGCAGCTCTGAGAAGTCAAGTTAGCTGCTCACAGAAACACAGCTTTTAATTGGGAAAATGAGGCCCTGTTTACTCCATGATTCAAACTATTTCCGTTATAGCCACCTACAGTCTTTAAGACAGATGAAAATCATTTTGGACACAAGTAAGCTAAAACATGCCTATGTTTTTCTTCCAATAAGTTTGACTGAAAAAATATCTTCTATTTATGTTTGTCCTACGATGCCTAACGCTGTGTTCTACCACACACAGCAATCAATAAGTGCTTGCTGAATGGAGTGTGCTATTCAGCAACACTCATCAAACCCCAGGAAGTGTTTTGTTCCTATGTTAATACACAATGATTATGATCAGTTCTTAAAAGAAAATCAAATTATTCTCCTCTGAAAGCACATCTAGTAAAAATGAGAATTTTATTATTATTTGGTTTGTTTTTGAGTGTATTGATTTTACATAGAGTTATATAGGCAAAAAACTACAAATAATATTAGGAAAAAAATCCTTTATGAGACATGATAAAAATGATAATTTTCTAATATACTGATTTAAATGCAAATTTATAGAAATCCCTTTGAATAAACAAGTGATCTACTGTCTTATGCTTGAGTACTCAATCAAATATTCCTCAATAAATAGATACTTTTCTATATGTCATACTATCTGGTGTAACTCAGATAAATGCAAGCATTTGCACCCTGAACTGAGTAGATAACTGTGACATCTAGATGTACCTGTTCTACATTAAATGGCTGGCTAGATAGTGGATATACACTGCCTAATGCTGATAGACAAAGCCATCATTTGAACTTGCATTTCCATACTTACACCTAGATAGGAAAACAGAGTGAGGGGCAGTGTTATGATTTAAATCTAAAATGTCCCCCAAAAGTCTCATGTGTTCAGAGATGGGACTTTTTGATGGTGATTAGACCACAGGGGTGCTACAGTCATCAGTAGGTTAAAGCACAGATCAAGCCATAGCTGAACGTGCTGTGAGCAGGTTGGGCCTAGTCATTGGGAACGTGACCTGGAAGGGTGTATTCTAGTCCCTGGTGACTTCCTTCTCTCTCTGCTTCCTGGGATGTATGACATGGACAGCGTTCCTCTGCCATACCCTTCCCCTAGGCCTTTCCTGCTTTGAAGCTGAGCGACATGGTTGTATATCTTCTGACAACCATAAGCCAAAATAAACTTCTCTCTTAAGGTACGGGTGTCAGGTATTTTGTCCCAGTAATGAGCAAACTGACTAAGATATGTTGTGTAAGCTGCTCGCACAACATGAACATGTTAAGGTGAGAATTTAAACCTCCTTGTGTAATTCCAAAGTCCCATCCCCTCTCCTTCTACCAGGGAACTTCCAATAGCTCAAAATATAAGGCAGGCACAGTGATGCAAATAGGGCCTTCACCAAAAAGCATCAGAGTAATACTGTAATGGATAATAAAATATTTACAATATCAACAGGGTCAAGGATAAGTGCATTTTTGGAAAAAAATGACTGGAAGGAAACACCACAATGAGAACAGCGGTTGCATTACATTATGTTACATTTTGCTATTTTAGTAATGGAAAATTTCAAACTCATCATAAAGCAGGATGAGTGCATTTTAGGGCAAGGCGATACATCAGATTATAGAAGAATCCTGGGAGAGGAGCAGTGTGATACCACAGTTTAGCCTGAGCAGAGGAGAAAATTCTCCACACTGCTGCTCCATTTGAACACAAGTGATGTGACAAAGAAATAACTTGGGAAAAGACATTTTTCCTTTTATACCCAAGTTGGAAACTGCAGTTCTGGACAAAGTAGGAGTCTAAAGAAGAGAATGGAGCTAACACTTCCACCTCCTACCTGAAATACATAGTAGGTGGAATCCAGGCAGGTGCAGCTTTGGCCAGGCAGGCAGTATGCTAGTTGTAGGAGACAAAGGGTCAGGCAGTTATGAAGGAAAACCCAACATGCTGTAGCAGAAAATGGTTCCACCCCTTTAGGGTTCTTTTGTTACTGGATCTTCCAAAGAGGAATGTGTGAAATTTTATTTATCTTACTATATACACTTGGCTTCTTTCTAGAATTTTGATCCTGAATACAACCCAGAGATTGTGAAAAGTAGAACAGAATGATCTGTGTAGTTTTACTTTTTCATCTTGTGTAAGTTTTGGTTCTTCCTTCATCCTTCCTTCCTCCCTTCTTTCCTTCCCTTCTTCCTTCTTTCTTTCCTTCCACAAGTGTGCATCCTGAATGAATCTTCATCTATATATTTGTTAGTTTTGCATATTCATTAGTTTGGTAGAATGTATTAATTGTTCATTTCCTTATCAGTAGCACCCAAACTATCTGTTATGGCAAAAGAAAAACAGGCTTTATGTTTTGTTTTTAATGTTCAATATTAAGAGATGGTCTCGGTATTATGGTAATACTGCTTCTTGCCATGGTAGAATGGCTGATCCTCTAGAACACTTTTCATGATTTAAAATAGAACATGTTAAAGCTTGGTGAAATCATTTCTAGTCTCCAGTGCAATGAACATCTGTTCTCTCACTTCTTGAAGAGATTGACCTGAATGGTAAATTGGGGCCTTTTGATTTCCTAAATATGTGTGATGGTGTCAAACCAACAACTCAGCCCAGGTTATAACATGCATGAATCTTTGAAGCTGAGTGTGCAATTTATGTTTTATATTTAATTCTACAGTGTTTTGAGAAAAGTCGCCTTGGTTTGCATATCAAGGGTCAGAAGCAAGTGTGCCATGGTTTGCTCTTATGCAGAGAGTGAATGTGTAGGAAGCTGGCCACCAAGAACACAGCTTGTCTTATGTCTGTCTTCACATACTTTGTGCAGCCAGGCCTGCTAATGCTGTCTTTTTTTGTCATTCAGAATCTTCTACCAGGAAAGCCCTTTGAGAAGCAAGAGGCAGAGCACTTAGGTGAAGAGATTGTTTTAATTTATTTATTTTTAAGAAATGACAGCATCTGGGAAGAAAAAAGAATGTCTTGTCTTTGTGAGAGCTCCATTACTCAGGAAACTTGAGGTTACAAAATAACAGCTACCTGATTTTTTCTGGAAAAGAAACATACATGAATACAGATCACAGTGCAGCAATAGTTATGCATCTCCAGATTCCTCTAAGCATGCCTAAGTGTCTTAGAATTTCCATTAGAGAAAATGTATTTTAGCCTATGGACAGAAGAGTGCACCTGTGTGAGCTCTGTCTCTGTATTTTTGGATGATGTGGATGTGCCACTTAGATATTTGGAACAAATGGTAATATTTTTCCAGCCTTGGTATTATTCTCACAATATTTTGAGGGACATATCAACTGGGTAGAGAAGCAGCTATGAGCCATCGTATTCCAAAAATTATTCTCCTTCAAAGCTCATGTACATATTCTCAAGAGATAGCCTTAGACATTTAGTCAGAACCAATGTATTTTTATGTCATGACCTATTCTGACAAAGATGGTTAGCTCAGCCCTTGGGTCAAAAGAGAATAAAAGGGAAAATACTTTAAGTAATATGCAAAGAAAAAAAAATGCAAAGGGCTAGATAGTAAAACCTTAAAGCAACCTCAGACATAAGAATTTACAAGCCAAACAGCATGAGAACATTTATTTGAGAAAACAAGAATTACACTGCGTACTAAATAATCTTTGGGGATACAGTATAAAAATTTGATGCTAAGTCATCATAATTTGACCTAAGTCCTTCTATTTAAAATTCACAATGAAAGAAGAACTAGCACAATAATTTTAGAGATATATCCATGCAGGATACAGTTTTAAATATTTTAAAATTTAAAACAAATACATTTAGAATAAAGCTATCTGAGTCTCTTTTCTTTGTGCTGACACAAAATATGCAACACCCAAAGTTAAAGCAGGAAAGATTTATGTAGCTCACAGTTTATAGAGGTTTCAGTCCATAAATGGCTGGCTCCAAGGCAGGGTGGCACATGGCAAAAGGGCAACAGATCATGGCAGTAAAAAACAGCAAAAGCAACAAAGGCAAAAGAGGGAGACAAGCCTGTTTCTGTCCCTTATATATTCTATTTAGAAGACTGGGATTAGGGTGTCAAACCAATCAGTGAACTGATTTGGCAATCACATACTCTTAATCCCAGCATCACACACTCTAGGTTTAGCCTCCTGTGAAAAAGCCTAAGAGTGCACGAAGCTTTGGGAGGAACATCTAGACACAAAACATAACAAAAGCATTTCTCTGATGTTAATGGGTGTTACCATATTCGGGTCTGAAGTTCAGTTACCTTGGTTTCTTTACAACTAAGGGTGGAGGTAGAGGGAGTGGCTACTCATTAAAAAGTCTAAGTGATTTCACTTTTGCATAACAAGGTAGTCCTGGAGCACTTAACATCCAAAGCATGTGCTAGTGTGTGAGGGAGGGATGGAGAGCTTGTGGGAAAAGGAGGTTTTCTGAGCTGATGAAAAACTCAAATGGCGTAACTCATATCACCTTCACATGTGATGTTCATCTATTGGGGCTTTGGCTTTTTGGTATAAATGATCACTTTGAATGTTCTTGCTTTGATTTGTTTATGTTCGTAATACTGGTCTGCCACTATTGTTCTATTATTTTGCTTGCTTCTTTCTCATTTACTACTCTCCTTAAAATTAAAAAAAAAAAGTACAGTTATTATAATAAATAAATAGAGCTTTAGGGAGTGAAAAAAGAACTCCACCCCTGGCTAGTGATTTGTTCTACTCTACCTGAATGGGCTATCTGGCAGGGAAGCAGACTGTGTAGCCTTGAAGCAACCTAGCCTCTTAGCAAACAGAGTGGGGGAAGAAGTAGAGGATATGACATAACAAAGAATAGACAACTGTCCACTCTGAAAAGGCTATTAACACAGGAAGAGAAGTAAGTGGTCTCTACTACTCTGTCCAAAGATTTGGTGAGGCCAAGTGTAGAAGGTGCCCAGACTCACTGCCAAAATTTTCTGAAACCAGGGGTGGTGAAGCCAGAAAGAAGTCAGACTCTGATTAAGAGGATTCTGACTATGGTTTGGAGAGACCAATCCATTCATGGTTGGGTACCTCCAGAAGACAAAACCCTTTCTTGAATGGGAGCAACAGTTAAGAATTTGACTGGACTAAAGACTACCAAGAAACAGAAAAGCTACACAAGTTAAAAAAAAGAGCATAGAGAAATCTGTGAGGCAGAGTTTATATAGGCAACTACCTTTCAACCATACCTAGAGACCAAAGTAGTTCAAAATTCCTTTCAATTCTGACATAAGCTGCCAAGACTTCCTGTCATGACACATATGGCTAGGTCAGCCTTACACAGAGAAATGAGGCTCACACCACAAATACACAGATGTTCAGAACTTGAGAAGGGTAGAGTAAAGCTTGTAATGAAAGGATTGGAGCAGGATTAGCATACAGTACAGTGCACTAAGTTACACCTTATAAAACTTTCACAAACACAGTTTCATCCTAATTTACACAAATACTTGCATGGGTTTATTTGTCCTCTATGTGGGGGGCTGGGAACGCTATCTGGAGGAAAAAGAGAAAAGTTTATCAATTATATTTTAGCACTCCATTGAACACATCACTGCATTTTACTCTGCAATGAAGGATAAAAAATGGCATCTGGTTAATCAGAGGTTCATAGGTTATTTGGTGATACAACTCATTTGTATTGAGATGAAATGAGAAATTGTGTGTCTTCCCTAGAGCAGCATTATACAGCTTCCTGCTTGGTATTTAAAATTTATTGTGCATTATATTGGTTAAAGAGTAGCATTTTGAAAATAAAATTAAGACTAATTTGCATTTGTGTTGAAATAGTTGCAGTGCACTTAATAGGAATAGTTTTTCTTTTCCTTTTAGAACACACTTATAGTTTGCATTAGGTTTTATTAACTTGATGCCTTACTCAACTATATTTTAAAGGACAAGAAGAACATGGATATAATTACTCATAGGGAAAATAAATACTTCGAGCTGTATATTTCATGTAGGAAAATAAAACACACATGTAATAACGCAGCAAATATAATATAGCTATTCAACATTTTAATTTACAATTTTTAAAAGCATTTGGGAGTATTGTATATTATTATTAACATTTACATCTAGAATTGCTTTTGTAGATGCTTTCAGAATCCCCCGTGGATACCTATTGATTAAGATTTAAGCTCCATAAATTTGTCGCATTATGACATTTAATTTATGTGTATTTCCTTGATTCACAATCTGTAGTAAATTCTTATTGCTAGGATCTGGGCAACATGTCTTTAAAATTATCAATAACTTCCAGGCAGTAGACAAAAATGAATTCCATATTGATGGTAAAGGAAAATAAACTGCTAACACAGTGTACACAGAACTGTTAACTAAATAAGTCCTTCAAATAGGATTGGAAGTTACCTTCTTTCTAGAAAATTCTACTTTCCAGGAGAGTGTATGCATAGACATTTTTAGTACCAATTAAGATAGCAGCTGTTCCAGTAACTGTAATAGGGAAGTAGGAAATATATGCAAAAAGAACAGAATCACCATCTTATTTAATTTATGTTATATTACATTATCTTTAAAAAGGGACTCAGGGGACTTCATTCAAAACTTTTAGTTACCTAAGTGCAAAATATATTTCTGTTATAGAACTTGTGTTGTAAAATGGAGTCAGAGATAAAAATATTAGGGAGTTTCATAGATTTTGTTTTCAACTTTGAAGTTATTTAGTGTAAATCATCAATTGACCCTTGGAATATACCATCAATCTCCTCCTCACCCCTTCCTTCATCTCCCCACTCCCTTAAAAGATTTACAGTTTAAAATGTCAGGCAAATACTATGAAGACAGTGAAATATATAATTAAGAACGTGGTTGTAAATCTAACCAAAATCATCTCTAAAGATTGGTTATAAAATGGACATTTTGGGCTGAGTGTCAGAGGTTTAATAAATTAAAAGTTGTCAGGCGGGAGAAAGAATTGAGTTTCAAAGAAGCCCAAAGGTGAAAAGGCAAGCAGGGGAAGGAACTTTTTGACACACCCAGGTATCCAGCTAAATACCCTGCAACTGAAGACAGAGAGAAGTGGAATAGTAAACAAGACCTTGAGATTGTTTTGTAAGTTAAATTGATGATCTTGTGTTAATGATATGTAGATCTATCATCCACCTGGATTTGTTTCATGAAATGAGCTTATTTGCCCCAGATGAGTTCTACAGTATAGGGTCCCTTTGAGAGGAGTACTGGATCTATGCATCACAATACTGATCCAAGTAATAGCCATCATTCTGAGTACTTGGGGCACTGAAGTAGAGAAACCAAAGACCTTGAGGAATGGAATGTGCATTTCAGAGAGAAAGGAAAGCTGATATGGAAATAAATGAATAAAAAGCACATATATGATGGTGCTTTTTTTTTTTTTTATAATAAACTAGAGAGCAATAGTTCAGACCTTAAATGTCCTCCAAGAACCCATGTATTAAAGGGTGTCCCCAGAGGGACAATGTTGGAAGGCAGTGGAAGCTTTCAGTGCATATCTGGTGGGGAGTCCCTGGGTCACAATAGTGTGCTGTCAAAGACTGTGGGACTCCAGTCTTCCCTTCATCATTTGCATCTCGGCCATGACGTGACTGTCTTGGTTCCACCATATTCTACACCATGATGTGTTGTAACAGACCGAAAACAGCAGGGCCACTTGATCAACCTCCAAAAATGTGAAGCAAAATGTACCTTCTCTCTTCATGTGCTGATTATTTCAGGTACTTCTTATAAAAACAGAATCATGCCCAACACAAGGCTTAGGAAGATAGCGAGTAACTAGGATGTTACTTGAGAGGCAACCAGGAAAGATCTGGGCACAGAGGTATTTTACAAGGATTTGAAGGATGGGAACAATAAGCCATCTGGGTTTTGTGGAGAAGTACACTGCTGACAAAGGAAAGGGCAGGCATGTTCAGTGTTTCTGTTAAAGACAGCAAGGTGTCCAGTGAGACTGCAGGACTGTGGGCAGGGGAAGGCTGCTGGGACATAGTGGCTCTGAGCTGGGGACAGCAAAGGGAGAGCAGTGGGAACATGTTAGGATTCTGTAAGAAATATGTCTCTCCCTTTCATGGAGACAAGAGGACGCTGGACATTTTTTAGTAGAATAATGCACTCTGTCTTCTCTTCTAAATCACTTGTTTTGGTTCCTAAAAGGAAATAGAAAGAAAGCAAGGGTGTAGGAAAGGATAACAATAGGTACTTAAAACAATCCACACAAAAGATGCTGGAGCTTGGACCGAATTTCTAAAGTAGAAGTAGTGAAAAGTGAAGATCTGTTCTGAAATGAGAGTCACTAGCAGTTACTGAAATATTAGAAGTGATGTATGAAAGGAGAGAGAAGTTTAAGGGGAAGTGACTCATGCTGTGCATTTCTTGATACCAATAACTAAAAGACTGGAGCTGCTATTTGCAGAAATGGTATAGATTATGGGAAGGAAATAAAAGAGAAAACTTTTGGGGCACATGATCATTAGGGACAGAGCAAAGGGCTGAAGTATTGATCATGGAAGGTAGGATAATGGATGGACTAAAGATTACTGGATGGCTCTGAACATCCATCAGAACTTTTTAATTTTACCAAGATATTCTAATGTTCCAGCAGGAATGAAAACTATTGAATTATGTCAAAAAGGTGGGGATGTTTGGTGAAGAGGCTAAGGTTTTTTAAATCACTTGGAAATATTGTTCCATCTATGTAGTAGAGGGGTAGTGTTGTAAGTGGGGCAAATTATGTGGTTTGGAAAATCCTTTGTTAATTTTCATTGCTCTTTCCCAACATGAAAGTCACTAGCATAAATTCACAGACAAATGTCTTTTTCAGCTTCTTTGGAGAGCATTCACAATAGCAGAACTTGAGGATTTAGGAAGAAAGGAAACATTCAGTGGATGGTTGTGTCCCAGACAGCATACTTACTGCTTTACACATACTATCTTAGTTAATTTTGTGGACATATTTTTGAGCTGGAGACTTACATTTTTATTTTAGAAGCAGAAACAGTGAGATTAAAAAATAACATATAGCTAGACAAGATTAGTGCTAGATTTTGGGTTTATTTATAGTCACTTCTATCTGGATAAGTTGAAAAGGTGTCTTCTCAAATGTTGATATGAGAGAAGGTACTAAAATTTTAACACAATAATTTGCTTGAGTGAATAATATCTGTGAAGTGATATATGAAACTCTGAAAATAAGCAATTATAAGAATATAAGTTTCATGAGGATATAGTGCATTCGTATGTACAAGTATATACTATATTTATTCAGTCATCTAATGTTTATTTAATGTCTTCAGCATGCAGGAGTTATGTGCTCCATAGTTAAATAAGACACAGTTCTTTTCTTGAAGATCTTCTATTGTTCAGAAAGAGTCAGATAATAGAACATGATTTCTGCTTTAAAGGCTGTACTTCTCTTGCCTGTTTAATATTCATCGAGTGCCTATGATACTGGGCTTTGCAAAAATCATTCACTGCTTTCTGAAGTGATCAGTTAATCAAGCACAGCCAAAAAGGGACTTAAGCAAGGGTGGTGGAAAGCTGGAATCTGAAATTCAGGAAAGCATCGGTTAGGCAGAGCTCAAAGTCCTAAATACAGGAAAAAAATCAGAGGACAGGAACAAAGCAATGTGTGGTAACCTGAGCCCAAAAGATCAGCCATAGGAATGGTGCTCAGAGGAAGTCAACACTGTTGGTCTAAATAGAAGCAGATCAAGTTTAGAAACTCAGACACAAAGATTCAACAGTTTCAAAGAGGAAATTCATCCTTGATTTGAAAATTTAGAACTGAAAAGCAGAGATGAGTGTAGTAGGGTTCAGAAGCTCCCAGAGAAGATTAGGCCAACCTCTGTGCAGCCCATTATTTCTTAGACCCTTCTGAACAGGTCTTTCAACTTTCTCTATTGGACACAGAGATGGAAAAGCCATTCCTGGGAATCCTCATTCTTGCCGAGGAAAAGAAAGTTTAAGTTGTAGTTCAGCAGTTCACTATGGGCCTTGAGATTCCCTGGTCTACATCATTTCATTTTAAAAACAGCGTAAGTCTAAGGAGCATCTTTATCCTCTGAGAAGGGCCTCTCACCTCTGGTGTTGGGGAGAGATAAGCTAGATCTGATCTGACTAGCGCTCTGGATCTGGGGACTAGATCTTAGAGTCGAGGTTTATAAACGAGAAAGGCATTTGGTACTTGCTTGTTCTTTAGCAAAACTTAGCGTTGAGCTTTGTAAATTTGCTCTTTGGTATTCTGGAGGGACTAGGTTTCATTCTTCTCCCTTCTAGACTTACCTACCTTAGGGTCTTTCCTGATCTTGGGAAGGTACGTTAGGCCACTTAAGGTAGATTAACCTGAAAGAAGGAAACGTTTGCCTGGGTTCAACATTTCAGGTGTTTCAGTCCATGACTGCTGTGTCTGTTGCTTTGGGCCTGTGTTGATATAGTGCATCACGTTGGGATCACAGGCAAAGGAGGCATATTTCCCCTCACGGTAGTCAGAAAGCAAAAAGAAGGAAAAGTAAGGCAAAGGTCTACTTATTTCCTTCAAGGTAGATTCCCAGTGACCTCACTTCGTTCCACTGGCCCCTGTCTTTTTTATTGTTGTTGTTGTTGTTGTTTTGTTGTTGTTTTTCTTCTGGTACCAGGAATCGAACTCACAACCTTGTGCTTGCCAGGTAGGCACTGGGCCACTGAGCTAAATCTCCAGCCTGGCCCCTGTCTTGTAAAGGTTCCACCGCCTCTGGACAGTGCCTTGGGCTGGAGACCGTGCCTTCAACACCTATGCTGTGGGCGCACATACCAAGAGCAAATTCCAAGCACAAGAACAGTAGGTCACACCTTGCCAGCAGGGATGAGCCATGCTGTGAGGTTGCTTGGAATGGCCCTGGGTAAAGCAGAGCAACAACTGGCAGGGAAAGTGCTTCATTTACACCCATTGTCACAAACCAGCAATGGTGAAACTTTTAGAGACCAAATTCCCAAACTGCAACCCCGAGCCTACTTCTTTACCACAAAGTGTGAACACAGAAATTAAAACTGAATGTTGAGTGCTTGGCTGCTGGGGTGACGTGGATCATGAGAAGACAGAGAATACTCTCTGTGCCCACTGAGGCATGTGTGCTGTGGATTCAACATCTCTGTTACAGACCTTGGCAGCCAACAGCTAGGCTGATAAACTATAGAGGCTGGTGACTGAAGCATTAATTAGGATACCAAAGAAAATAAGCAGCAGGAAGAGATGGCTTATTGTGACTATGAAAACAACAATTGTCCTGACAATTCACAAGTGATGGAGATCTTCAAGGTGTTGTAGGATGCCTGGGTAGAACAAACTCAATGAAAAAGAAAACTTGAAAGATTCAGAAAATATGAGGGAAAATCAATGATAGAGAATAAATGGATTTGATAAGTGGACAGAGGTCACTATTCAAGATGTAGAATAATTTCCAGAAAGCTATACATTCTATCATGTGCAATCATATGCAGTTCATACCAGGGAAAGCACAAAAAATTTAAAATGCACCAGGACTCCAATATACCAGATGCTGTGCAGAGTACAATAGACGATCCTCGTAAACATTGCCACTTGTTCACAGAGATTGGTCTTCAGTATGTCAGGTCAATTCTAATGGCATTAAGGAGGGTGGCAAGGGGCTGGGGATTTAGCTCAGCGGCAAAGCGCCTGCCTGGCAAGCGCAAGGTCGTGAGTTCGGTTCCCGGTACCGGAGAAAAACCAAAAAAAAAGGAGGGTGGCATCATGATATATATATAAAACCTCCCTAGACATTTCAACATTCCCCAGCACATCCCATTATGTCCTAGAGAGCAGAGGCAGCTCTCAGATGCAGGTTCTACCAATTGCTAGATCCCTTCAGCCAGTTCTTTATGCATTTCAAGGGGATAGTCTGCTTCTCTGTTCCCTGGTCATAGACCCACTTCATAGGTATCAATGTAGTGAGAAAGTGAGTACCCCTTCCAGCTGAGATCCATACATTGCGCTATGTCAGAGAAGCCTAATGTCTGTGTACAACATAGTATAGCATTGATTCTGTTTATCTTCCGGTGTTTAGGACAGGGACACTTTTAAATATAAAACTACTTGGCTCACTCACTCACTTGCTGGATGGTGAGAAGCCTTTGAATTACTTTATAATCACACCCCATTACCACCACATAATTTCTGGAAACAGGACTGAAATATTTCCTTCAAAATAGAAATGCAAAGGAAATAAACATTGTTACCCAGGGAGAAATGTATCTTATACTAAGTTACCGTAGTTCTTCAGTTTTAAGTGTGACTAACTTACCCTGTCCAGAATTTCTCTTGGAAATTTGTGTTACTGTGAATTTTGTCTTATTCTTCACACTATTCTCTTGTGGATAGAATGCTCCTCCTCATGGACAGGGGTGATTGTTTAGGCCTACAATGTCCCTCCAAAGCCTCATATGTTCAGAGGCCGGACTTTCAGAAGGTGATCGGATTAGGAGGGCTCTGCAGTTGACTTGCTCCTAGGAGGTGGGTCTTGTCAGATGAGATGAATCTCCAGGGCTGTGACCACTCTGGCAGTGCCTCTTTCTCTGCTTTCTAACCTCAGAGATGTGTGCGGTTGTCTTTCCGCAGACTCTTCCAATGCGTTACTTCTGCCTTGGAGTGAGCTGACCAAGGGCTGTAACTGTGAGACAAAGTGATTGCCGGGCACGGTGGCCCATGCCTGTAATCCCAGCACTTGGGAGACTGAGGCAGGAGGATCGTTGCAAGTTGTGAGACAAAATGAGCCTGTACTCCCTTACTTTGTGGGTGTCCAGTGTTGTGCCCCAGCAGTGAGGAAAATGACCAGGAAAGCAAGTTAGGATTTCAAACAAGCGGTCACCTAGCCTTTTGTTTTACACACGAGCTGCTAACAGCTGATAATTTGGGAAGAATTTTAACTATGGTGATGTTTAAAGAAAAAAAAAACAAAACACTTGTTTGGAGTCTCAGCAATTAATCTATCTTTGATGTTTGGAACTAAACTAGAACCTTGTACATCCTTAGAAAGAGCTCTACCACTGAGCCACACCTCTAGCCCCAGCTATTTCTACCCACTGGGAATCTGTCCCAAATGCTTATAGTTCATGATTCAACTAGAAAAATTGGCAGAATTTTAAATGAATTTTGTAGCGTCTTTGCAAGATGAGGGCTGGACTCTTTCTTCAGGCTGGATGCTGTGAAAATGGAAACATCAGCCCATGTTGCTCCCTCTTTCCGAGCACTGACTCGCTTCCAGGGTCTGACTGCTTTTGTCGCTTGCCAGTGCCTTCAGGTAGTTGGCTTTTTGTAGTTTTTCCAGGGTTTACAGTTATTATCTTTGGGAAGGACTGTCTGCCTGATGATTATTCAGTTTTTCCTGAGGAAATAGGGAAGGAATTTTATATTACTCACCCTTTGACTTTCCATCAAAGGATATGTTATTATTTTTAGCTTTGCTCATATTTAATTCCAAAGAATCGAAGCTATAGTTAAAGAAATTACAATGTTGAACTTATGCATTAATTATTTTTGCACTCTATGATGATATGAAATTATACTCAGACAAGCATTATTTTTTTCACTTTCAAGACAGTATTTGGTAAATTACATGAGATGTTTAATACTTTGTTATAAACTAGATTTCTTGTTGGATATTCTGGTCCCCTGCAAAATTATATACATGTGCTGAGCACATTACAGCAGGCTAGGCTAAGCTCTGATGCTTGGTAGGTTAGGTGCATTCCACGTTTCCAATATTCACGTTTTCATCTTAGGGTGAGTTTGCTGAGACATAACCACATTTTAAATGGAAGAGCACCTGTGTGTCAGAAAAAAGAAGAAGAAATAAAAAGACAGTAAAAAAAAATGAGTAGAGAAGTAGGAAGAGTAAAAGGAAGGAAGTTGAAAGGCAGAAAGAATTCCAACCCAACAGTGGGCACGATGGAAAGACACAAAATCAGGTGCCTGAGGCGTTGTCTGTCGGGGTGAGTGACAAGAAGAGCCAGAAAAGTCATCTCAGATGGTCTGAGGATGACAGAAAAGTGTGACCCATGGGGAAAGGCAGAAACCCAGACATAGTTAAAGAGGAATGTGACAGACACACGAACAAGTATGCAAGAATGGTGGCAGGTGAATTACATCCTTATGTAACCTCTCTCCTTGAGGGCAGGCAGATCCCAAGACCTGACAGGATAAATCTTTTTATTTGTATTACATTACACAAGAATCCTTTTTATCAAACAGTAATGAAAAATTATCCTGTTAACTTTGAGAAAGCAACCAGCCAGGCTGTGAGCTGCCTGTGAAGAAGTTCATGCTGCAGAGAGTAACTCGTGGTGGTCTCTCTTACTGGAGATCTGAATCAGTAAAAAGCTGCTGAGCTTACCCAGACAGTTGCAAGTCAATGAACTCTAACGAAAAAGAATTGAAAAGGGGTATAGCTCAGTGGTAGGGTATCTTAGCAGGAGCAAAGCCCTGCTTTAGATACTCAGCATCAAAAAATAAGAACAACAACAAACCTGAGTGAGCTATGAAACAGATTCCTCCCTTTTCTCCTGCTTTCAGCATTGTTAGATATTAATCTGAAGACTCAGCTAAGCTGTGCCTCGATCCCTGATCCATGAAAATGCTGAGGTAATAAAGGTGTTACACAGTGTAGAAAACTAATGCAGGGTGTAAGGGGAAAAACACTGCTATTGAAATTTGAGAGTACTCCACAGGAAATCCAGGAAATGACTGTCTCATCAGGGTATCAAACAAATGGAGAAAGAATAGCACATCAGAGGACTAATTGAGATAGTACTGGAAGTTGCTAGGAGGAGCTCAGTACTGGTCATGAATCAGTTTGCACAGAGGAACCTTTAGGGTGCCTGCCAGAGAACAGCCCTGACCATGACCTCTCAGTTGTTCTCAGCTTCTGTTGGTCCAGGAAACCGGAGTCTGGTCTCCTGAAAAGAATCCAGCTATCTGTTTGGTCAGCATTCCACTGGCCATTGGCTTCAATGTGGATTCACCAAAAAAAAAAAAAAAAAAAAAAAAAAGATATTGGGGAAAACTGTCCTCCGCTTTACGAACGGCAGCTGCTCTAAGAGCACTTAACTAACTGGCACAGTAATACCTGTCTGTCAAAGCTCTATAAGGGGTAGGTAAAAGCCTGAACAAGATCATTACCTAGCACTTTATAAGTTTACAGTAAATGTTTTATTTATTTATTTTTTTTTGGTTTGGTTTTTTTCTGGTACTGGGAATCAAACTCATGACCTTACGCTTGCCAGACAGGTACTGCGCCACTGAGCTAAATCCCCAGCCCCTACAGTAAAGGTTTTAAAGTCCACAACTTGTATCAAAGTATCTTCTCCTATGCATGTAAATGATAATTAGACCTAGGAATGGAAGAGAAAAGGTTGGAGATCCTTATTTAAGCAAAATGTGTTTTGGTCCCATAAGTGTGGTGCTTTGGAAATAGCTCCTGCTGGTTTTACCTACAAGTCACTTCTTCCATTGTGTCTTAAATCTATATCTCCATGTGTATATCTATCTATATCTATTTATCTATTGCCTTTTTATTAAACAGTAAATTTATATGAAGCTTTTAATAGTATACAGTCATTTAAAGTTAGGGAAAATGTACGTATAGCAGGAATCTCTGAAAGCTGTGTATTAAATAAACAAGCATGCATTCTTTATGTCTTTTGACTTGAAACAAGACATTAATAAGGGTATTGACAATAGCATTACACATGTTCAAATCTCTGCTATTCCTCTATGTATGTGTGGAACCGCTGACAGGCCTTGATATCCTCCTTAAGGTTTTGTTGTTGTATCCTTTTCTAAATGGAGGTAGAAATAGCATCTACCCTTTAAATTTATTGCACTAAAAGCTTTAAACAGGGGCTGATTCACATTAGGGAGTCAATAAATATGAGCTACTTTTGTTTTCACTATTTTTATTATTCATAGGAAAACTAAAACAATTAGAATGGGCTCAGCAGAGTGGTAGAAGGGAAGCATGCTAAAATGGTAGTAGGAGAGCTAATGGCTGAAGTAAATAAATGGTATGAGACAAACACATGAATAGAAATTAAGTACTCTAGAAAATGGAAGAAAGTATTTTTTCAATGCAAGGGGCAGGGATAGCTTTTCTGAGAACTCTAAATGAATTTGCAAATGCTTTTAGGTGGAGTAAACATGCATTTAGAGTGCTTGTCTTCGGGGATGTGAAAATTTGGAGATTTTAGTGTTTCTTGGGCAAATTGGAAAACCTCATTTTGGAACCTGAGACACAATCCACTGGACTATGACTTGTCAACAGAGTGTGCTAAACCAGGTGCCATGTGGGAAGGTTCTATGAGATGAAGATGTCTTTCTAATACTAGCTAATGCTCAGTTAGAATAACAAGCTACAGACCCATTTACAGGTGGAAAATTCCAGACTAAGGATTCTAGCCCTACTGACACACAAGTCTCAGCATTTGCGAAGGTAAGAAGCTGGTCAACTGAAACCACAAATTCTGCTAAGAAGAACATCTGTTCTTCACAGTATAGCTCTGCCATTAGTAAGAAAAGGGCTTAGACTGAGACTCATTATATTTTACATGTAAATTTGGAACTGAATAAATGGACTACAATCTGTAGTTTAATCTACATTGTCAAATGTAGGTTAACTTGATATAGTATTTAATAATAGGTAGATGAGTTACTGGTCTTGCAGTGAGGTTCCCCAGAAACATAAGCAACATCTCATAACCTCTTCAATCTGTCCTGGTGTTTGCAAACTCCAAAGAACTCTGAAAAAATAAATAGGATTACCTTTCTGCTTTCAATGACATAAACACACTTTGGAAATGAAGAAATATTCTTATTTCAGTACATATAGTATAGATAGAGCATGATCATGGACAGCTGGATATTTATCATCACCTTAAAAAAATAAGAGCAAAAAGAACCATTCTAAGAGTAATGCCTGTCTTTTAGTTTGTATTCTTAAATGGCCACCTTTTATTGAGTATTTAGTAAGAGTCAGTAAGTAAGAGTCTATTTGGCACATTTTAACCTTTTTTAAAAATGAGACATAGATACAGAAAACCACACAAAATTATGTAAAGGCCAATATCATTTCAGGTATTACCCATGTCAGAAAACATTGCTGACCTTCCAGAATTCTCTTGTTATTTTTCTTTCTTCCTCTCTCTGGAAATAACCATTGTCATGACTTTTTAGTAATCATTTTCTTGCATTTATTTATGGCTTCTCATGAAGTATATATTCTGAGGTACTATACCTTAGTCATCAGTTTGCAGACAAATGTGCTTTATTTGTGATTTAATCAACATGGTGTCTCCCTTCTCCACAAAAATGCCTTCTTTTCTTTTCTTTAAAGGGAATCTGTTGCATTCTTCAGTGACTTGTTTGGTCAAGTTTGCCCAAAAGAAGACATAATAGGGGAGGTTAATTTAAAAACAAATTCACTGAAATTGAACTGACTTGGAGATGTCATTATTAACTCAAAGTGAATGCACAGGAGCGTTAGCAGTCAGGCTATGTTTCCTACAGCTACCGTGCATATTTGCTCATTTAACCGTCAGTTTGTCTTAATTCCATAATCACCAAATATTTAACAGTCAGCATATTTTTCTGTTCATTTTTTTCTATTTCCAAGCTTTCCATAGATCTACTAGTTGAATGCAGTATGAGACAATCAAGATGCCACTATTTTGGTCTGATTTGTATTCTCAGTGTGAAATGTACAATGGCTCTTAGAAAATTATTACATAATCCAAAATATATCATACAAAATTTTGATAAATGATATATAATAATGATAATATTTTCAATGATTTCAACTAAATAAAATTTCAAATTAATTTAAATAATTTTATTTTTTCAGATGCTTACTATAAAAATCTAAAATTACATGACTATATCACTTCTGTTACATTTTTACTTAACTGTGATGTTCCAATCATTTAATTTTCTGAAGCTCATTCTCAATAGAAATCTTAAAATGGCCTCTTGAGGACAGTATTTCTTGAGTGATTGTATATAGGTAATAGTCTCTCTGTGATTTTTAAACTGGAAGTTTAGCTTTGCTGTGTATAAAATCCTTGGTTCACATTTTCTTTCATTGAATATCTAAAATGTGTCACTTCTTTTCTTCCCTCTAGGATAAAGTGGTGCTATAGACAAATCTAATGGTATTCTAATATTAATTCATTTTTAAATCAATTGTCCTTTCTCCCTCATGGTCAAAGAATTACTTTTCTTTATTCTCAATTAATTTCACTCTTTGCTCGTGTTGTGGGAACATTCTCAGGAACACTGTGTAATTTTTCATTAAATTTAATTTTTTTTTTTTCAATTTCAAGACCTTCTTAAATTTGACTTCCCCCTTGCTTTGTTCTTCTGCACAGAAAATGCCACAGCCTATATAATGGATCCTCTTTTATGCCCTACCATACATATCACTTCTTCCACATTCCTTATTTCTTTCTATTTGCTTTTTTAAAATTTTTCTCCTTCCTACCTTGATTCCTTTAGAATATTATTTTCTTTTAAGTTTTTTCCTAGATTTTTCTAAAATGATTCTTTGTTCTAGTTCTAATTGTTTAGCTTTCTCTAATTTCCTAATTTTATTTAAAATTTTCCTTTCTACTGTAAGATTTTCTAAATGTCCTTTACTCATCTTGAAAGGATACAGTTCTTAAAATGTTAAGCATGAGCTTTATGGCATTTTTTTGTTAACAGAAGTTCAGAAATGTAAGGTTTGGGACATTAAATATTTTATTCCATGTACTCCATATATCTTTGTCAAAGCAATTAACACTCCTGTTATACCTATGGTCATACAATACATGAATTAGTGGCTGTCTCTATGTTCCAATAAAATTTCATTTACAAAAAGAAATGAATTTGATTTGGCCTGTAGGCTAATTCATAGTATTAGAAAATTATATAGATGTATAATATTATATATATATGTTTTTATTTTTCATGAAGCAATTTTATAATAATCCTAATCTTTACATAGTATTTGACCTTGATAGTTTTCTGTTACTCATTTTGATATCAGTCTAGCATTACTTAATTTTTTTAAAGTTTAAGACTCCATAGGATGTAGATTGCTTCAGCCAACTTAGACCTTGACACAGGAGAATGAAAACTATAAAGTTGTTTCCCATTCTGTACTACTCATAAGCTAACAAGTTAACCTACCTATTTTACTGATGTAAAAAGTTGCCAAAGATACGCGACTTTTGGGTCAGAGACAAAGAGCATCATTACTCTTGGTGCAGTGAGTGTTTTACTATCACCGTATTTGTGTGTGTTTTGCTTGTCTGTAAATCTCATGGAGGGAATGGTTTGGCTCAGATAGATGCTGTTCATACAATTATAGTGAAGAGGAGCCTTGGACTTTAAGGAACCCATACTTTTAAAATTGGAAATAAATATGCTCTTCACTTCAAAGAGAGAGACAGAAAGAGAGAAAGAGAGAGAGGTGATTCCTTCTTTCATCTTTTTTCTGTACAAATATCTCTTAAAATTCTTGCCAAGAAGAAATGTAGGAATATAAGAGACCAATAGAAACCTGTTTCTTTATGACGCCATTAACACTAAATAGCAAACTGCACAAAATCTGTCCTTGTTCTATTGGATGTTGATAAATTGGTCCACTGCACTTT
Source organism: Chinchilla lanigera (assembly GCF_000276665.1). Classification (NCBI taxonomy): domain Eukaryota; kingdom Metazoa; phylum Chordata; class Mammalia; order Rodentia; family Chinchillidae; genus Chinchilla; species Chinchilla lanigera. The sequence continues at coordinate 14,116,784 of NW_004955459.1, read as the reverse complement.
ATATTTGAAGACTCACTGAATTATTGGGTGTTTTCTCCTTGAATTGTTTTGAATGATCAGGTCTGTCATTGGCACATGCTTTATCTGGTTTTTCTTAAATAGAAAAAAGGTTGTGTATCTTTTGGTATTGAGTTTGCAAGTGTATCTTGTTATCTAAAATTATAAAACTTGTTGTTTTGGAGTTGATCTCTAATTCTCTATCTTGCCTAAACTCATGCTGGTGTCACTGCAACTCATCTTCCAAAAATAATCCCATCTTTTAAAGAAAGTATGAAGAGCCTGATTTTACTTTTTAAAAATAAAGTCATCATTTAAGCGTTAACTTTAATATATTTTATTGTAATTATACCCTAGGATCTTCCTAAATTTCATAGGAATGATTGCCTCTCTCCCTCTTTTCTCACATTAAATGATATTCAGTTGTTCTATTATTTTAAGTGAAGGGACAATGTTATCTTTCTTTTCTTTTTTAAAAATTTGGAATGTGCTTGCAGTACATATTGATCACATTCATCATGCGGATTTGGTACATGTACACCACACACTTACCTCTTTTTCCTTCCTTTTTCCCTCCCTCTCTATCTATAAGATGACATCTTTTCTCTTTTGGCAATATTTGTGTATACCATCAAACAACAATTTGTCTTATCCTCTATTTGAATTTGTGACCCAAAAAGTAGTAACTCAGATAAACAAGCTTAGTGTGTGCTGAGGATATAAAACAAAGGTAAGCTTGTTCATGGGATTGGACACAATCCTTGAAGATTCTATTAACTTTGGAATACTTTTTGCCACCACTTGGACAACTTATAGGGATAAAAGATGTCTTTAAAACAACTGAACAACTTATTTAATTTTGGTATTCCCTCATCATCTTACTAGCCTAGCTCTTCCTCTTCCAAATTTAGAATATATACAATTTTATATATTTAAATATATATTTTTAAAAATGTATGCATTAGAACAATAATAGAATAAATCAGGAGTGATATTTCAAGTATAACTATTTTCTTCAAATTATTCCCTTTGATTTCTTCATATTCCAGGCTCAGTATTTTATGACACATTGTACCTGCTCCTAAGTAGTGGAAAATTCTAAGTTCATTTGGGCTTTCCTTAATGGTTTGGAAGCAAAAAACATCTAGTGATTGCCCTCCCATTTCCAGCATCAGTACAACAGAGGAATTTAGTATGTAGGTTACCCATATTCTAAATGCAGAAACCTGAAGTATTCTAAGGCAACAGAAATATAAAAAAAAAATAAGTTTTTCCTCAGAATCTTTGTTTAATAAAATAAAGAAAATCCATGCAGGTTCCTAGGAGGCTCTGATAAAACTTAATATTGAGGGAAAAAAGTGAATATTTGTTTCCCAGTTTCCTGGGAAACTTGCCCTACTTGAGTATGGAAGCCAGTTAGACCCTTGCTCACCATGACCCTAATATGCAATTTAATCCAGTTATATTTGAGAAGATGGAAAAGTGGATGGCATGTGCATGTGGAAAACAAGTAACCACCGATGAGAACTTCTGATTCATTTTTTGAGACTTTCAATATCCTAGCAACTAAGATTAAACAATCGCATAAACATTTCGAAGTAAATAACTACTTTATTGCAAAGTATTTTCTAGTCATTAATTTGTATGAACTATCTTGGTATAGATTATCTCCACCTTCCCCACTATTGCTTGATGTCTGAGTTTTAAATGTAACAAATGATGCAGTATTACAAGAAAAGGCAAGCTTAAAATTAATTGAGAATATTGACTATGAACAGAGGAAAGAGGAAGTTACAATTTGGGTTGTGCACTGTAAAATTGTACAAATACATTTTATACAAACAAGGGCAGGAAGAATTTTTTTTAAATAATCAAGATGATTTAAAGTATTTCATGATTCTTATGATAGCACTAATAAAATATATGACAATGAAGACATCCTAAAATCCTAATGTGTTCAGCATGTATTGTGTTGGCACCCCTCCCACTTTTTTCACCCCACCTTTTATCTGGGTCCTCTTCTTTCTCGTCTTCTTTTGGTTTTAATAATGACATGTAGTTTTATTAAATATTTAGATTTGCAAGGCAGAAATTGACTAATTTAAACCTATTCTTTATTCTCCCAAATAGATATGAACAGGTAGCAAATAGATGAAGCAGTGAATATAAGAAAGTGTCTCTACAACCGGAAAGCAATCCATCTAGACTATATTATACATGCTTTGAGAAGTTTAAGGAATTACATAAGAAGCCAGAGAACTCAGGATAAAGTCTGAATGTAAGAGAAAGCTCAGAAATATATTTTTCCAAGGGAAAAAAAGAGACTGTTTTGAACCATTGGAAAGGCTAATCTTATTTAGAGAAACAAAAAATTTCTTCACTGGATGCAAACTCATTATTTAAAGAGAAAAAATTCTATGCCAATATTTCTATAGACACTTTTATATCTAATGACCCTTCTGTCATTTGTAGAGAGAAATGATACAGACAACTTTATCTCTGAACAAGTGTGAAGATCAGAAAAAAAATAACCAGTAATATCATTAATAATATCACAAAGGCCAGGAAAACAGTCACTTATATCAATTAAAAGAAGTAAAAGTCCTTTTTTTCCTGTACCAACATAACCAATCATTAAATGATTACTCTTGGAACACAAAATAAGCAGGTTTAACCCTGACTGAGCTAAAAATACTCATAGTAGGAAAATTCTCACATTCTCAAGTCATTTTGCTGTGTGATTCAGCTATACATACAGAGAAAATGCATACGAGGGAAATCACCTGCATCATGCTATGGTCTCGGTGCTCTTGTATGTGTTACAGAAGGCTGTCGGGTGAAAGGCAGTCGTGAGGGGTGTAAATACAACAACCAAGGAGTCTCTACCACATTGAAACTCAGGATGAGTTTGTCAATGAACAGTCTGTCAATCTCTCCTGGTCTCCAGTGAGCAACAAGAGTGGCTCTCAGGATATTGCAACTCTGCCTGCTTCCACCAGAGATCATAATTGGGCTATGAATTTTTATAACAGGAAAATCTTCTCGTCATAGAGACGGACCCAAAGTTTAGTTAATGCTAAAAGAACCTCAGAGCAGTCTGAGTAGTCAGTGTACATGGGTGTCACTTAAACACACAGTGCCTTCTTTCTGTTTATTTTTCTCTTTTAAAATAAACATGTTATAGTGTATTGGCTAGAGCTTCTAAAATGTAGCTGGAGTCTGAATACCGGTCGCTGTGTATTGGTTTTCTGCCCAAGGACACAATATTATATACTTTGGGGAATTCAAGAGGCCATTCAAGGTGAGCTGGGGTGATTTATAAATCGAAAACAAATGATAGCAGAAGATGTGAGCTACACCTGTTTCTTCATCGGCAAAGAGCTAATTGGGCACATTTCAGGCCGGTTCTCTGAAAACACAGCCCATGATCCCCACCTTCCTGGTGCTGCGCTCATTATAGTCACTCAAGAAAGGACTGCTCAATGCTAGGGAAATCCCTGTCAAGGTAGACTTTACATGACACTGCAGATTTACTTTAGAAAGAAGAGAAGGAAAAGGTAGTGAGAGATTCCAGGGAACAAGATGCTTGTACAATTCCCTTTTCCTAATCTCATTTATTTGAAATTGAAGGGTTTGTCTACAAAGGCTACTCTGCTTCACAAAATCTCAAGGGACTTTTGTCTTTCTCTGACATATCACAGCTTAACCTGGCCTTATTTATTTCTTGGTTATTTTCAGGGGCTAAATTTCAGTTTCTTGTTCCTGAGTCTACAGTTTGATATAGAAGATTGAATATAGCATGTATGGCCTGTATATTTCCAGAACAACCTATGCTTTCTACTGATGACAAAATAGTTTAATGATAATCTTGAATCAGTGAATCACTATCTAAATGTCATAACCTACCAGCAAATGTTCACCTTATTATTTCTGGATAAAATGAGAAGCACTGCATTGACATCTTAGTTTTAAGACACTGGATAGGAAGGAGAGAAAGACACTGTAGATTTTCACAATACTGTATATAACCAGGTTTTTGAGCACTTCAGAAAGCAAAAGAAATACAGCCAGGAAACAGAATTATAAGTTATGTCTACATGGGATTCTGAAACTGGAATTGGTGGCATCAGGTTTTAGAAGGAAGTAATAGAAGTAAACTCTACAAATTTTTTTCAAATAAAATGGTCATATATTGCAAAACATCTATAACCATAAGTAGAGGAAATTTTACTAGAGGATCACTCCAGGTCTTTTTCAGTTATGAGAATCTGATTGAATTCCATGAGAAGTATAAGAAAGCGTCCTTTACCACCATGTGAATGTTATAAAATACTGTATGTGATTGTCCTTAAATTAGCTCTTTAAAGATATTCTGTGGAAAAAAGTACTCAAAAATTCTGTATGTAGCTACAAAACTCTCTTTGAATAGAAGTTTTTATTCTCAGAAATAACATATATCCTTATTTTTTGAATTTTAAAAATAGTATTAAAAGAAATTATTACTACTTGCTTCTGTGTACTGAGAGAGAATGGGAAATTTTCAGTGGACACCGTGGGTCCTCTGTGGAGCAATTAGTAAGCTATTCATCTTAAAAATATATTTCGAATTGTTAGTTGACTCATCCACAAAATTTTAAGCATATATATATATATAAATAATTTATCACTGAGAAAATAGTCTTTTTGATTTATAAAGTCAATACAGAATCACAGAAGTTTAGAGAAAAAAATGTTTTCCTGATCATCTAGTTTAAACGTCTTGATTTTACCATGTAAGACAGTGAAGACAGATGCTGAGTAGCTTCCCTGTGGGCGGCAGCCCCATGCCATCTGAGGACATGTAGTCCGGTACAGGTGTTTCTGGCCTACAATGCATTACAGTTACATTTACATGAGGAGCTTCAAAGTTTTATAGATATTTTCAATGTGAACTGGTGTTTTCATTTTTTTCCTTTAATGATACCATAATTAGAAACCATAAAACAGTACAGCAAACATTTTCTCTTAGGATGGTATCTGTTTATTTCTCATGGGTGTCAGAATTTTCTTTGCTCCATAGAAATTAAGTTGCAAATGAAGTAGAAAATCCTACACTGTAATTCAAGTGCACCACATTTTTAAAAACCAGAATATCTAAGTTAAGTTAGTAAAAGAAGTTTACATGTCATTAAGTCTTAATTAGTGCCCTTAACCTAAATTTTAAGAGCTGAAAATTAGGATCTTAGCTTGAAAAAATAACAACTAACCCCCCAAAATGAAGATTCAAATCAAAGATTTTCTGGAAAAAAATTTTTTTCTCCTAGACACACAAAATATGGGAAACCTGTAACAATTTATGTCTTGGTTGGTAACCAAAATACATCTTAAACTGAGTACTGAAAATGGATACAAGTTCAACCACTGAATTCAATCAAATAAGTAATCTTAAATAGAATGAAAATAATTCCCTCTAGTGTGCACTTGTCTTGTGTGACAAAAGTCTCTGTCAGAAGGTAAATTCCTTCAAGTCAAGCAGATTGTTCATAATGGGAGCACTTGGAAGGGTGAATATACCCGAATAATGAAAAGAAGATCAAAATATAAAGATGAGAACAGTCTCTGAATAATGCATATCACTCTCCCCCACCTCTCAAATTACATGTGAAGAAAAAGTCTAGATTGTCAAATTTATGTGATAAACTCCCCAATAGCTATTTTACTGGCATTTCTTTTTAAATACTTGACTTACATTTTTACAAATAGCGAAGTTACTCCTATCAAAATCTTATTTGTATTGAAATGAAACAACTAGGTCACTCATGATAGGCCCTGCAGTGCATATGCTTCAAAAGCAAGATATTCCTTCATCCAGATTCTTTCTCCTGGTAATCACTGGTGTATTTCTTTTAAGCAATGCATTGCAAAATGGTTATTATTAAAATTTACATTTGCGACAAGCATAATAATTCATGTTTCAGGAATTAAGACAGGAGCAGAACTCCTACTATCCCATAACAGCCCCTCAGCTAACAAGTGGCTAGTTCATGGACTGAGTAATTCAGACAGGAGCGTGAGCCCTTAATTAATAACGCCCATTCAGTGCAACCCCACACCTTTGCCCAAATTCTCTGCTCCCTTCTGCTGGGACTGCTTCACAAGACTGATGTTGAACTCACTAACATCTGGATACCTGACTCCCGCCTGCCTTCTGTGTGGTAAGCAAACTCCACAACCTCTGTCTGAGACTCATAACTGTTTGTGGCCCATCTGCCTAAGGCACAACCGCCCTAGAGTGTCAGGTGAAAGCCAGGTTCTTGTGTATCGGCACAAAACTAGGAGAGATGGTCTGTCTTACCCAGTTATCCAACTCCAACCCAACTCCAACTTGCAAGGAGCTACGTGGACTCATTGATTTGGATCCCTGCTCCAGGTTCCCATTCACCACATGCAAAGTCGGCTTTAGGCAGCCAGGGATTTGGAAAGGGCCACCGTGGGAGTTTGGTCTTCACATCCCTCTGTCTTTACAGTGTGTCTGATACATGGTAGGTGCCCCATAAACATACTCTGAACGGGAGGGGGTTGTGTTGAGCGGGAGTACTTAAAATTTTGAAGAATTTTTTCTACGTATTTCCGGGGGGGGGTGGTGTTAAAAGAACTATCAGGTTATCACCAATGCGGTTATTATATTATTAGCGTTTTTAAACAAATCTTTAGGAATTCCACTGGCACGAACCAGGGGGCTATCTGAGGATACACAAGCTGGAGGCAAAGGATGTCCACTGCCTCAAAGCAGGAGGCGCAGAGCCCCAGGGCACGATCTGGGGCCACCTCCCGGGCCCCGCCAGGCGCCTCTCGCCCCAGGGGGGCTCAGGCCCGCCC
>NW_004955459.1:14063943-14109194 GCF_000276665.1 Chinchilla lanigera | reverse complement strand
TCGCGTCGCTCCCGCCCCGGTTCCAGGCTCTCCTCACCCATGGACTCAGCGGGAAGTTAGAGCGTCTGCGTGCGCTCGGGGCCGGCCAGAGGATGCGCAAGGTGGAGAGCCGCGGGGACGGGGGGAGAGAGGTAAAGCCCGGGTGCTCTGCGGGCGGCGGGCGGCCGGGGGGCGCGAGAGGTGCAGGCTCGGGGAAGCCGGCTCTGGTCTCCCTGTGAACGCACCCTGGGGGAGCCCGCCGCGCTCTTGGAGACGACCGCTTGCAGGGCTCCTTGCTTTGCTGTAGCGGGACGCGCGCTGGCCAAAGCGACCCAAGTAGGCAAATGACCTCTAGGCCGGCAGAGTTTTTCTCTCTTTCTTTGGAGGAGAAGCCAGCGGGGAGGCGAGGGGGAGAAGAGAGGATACCAGGCATCTGTAGTCCGATGACTGGAACGGAGCTTGGGGAGCAGAAAGGCATTCAGCATTAAGGGGAGTGGAGAAGATGCTGGCTTGAGCGATTTCTTGGGTCCAGATGTGTTGTGTCTGCCGCGGTGAGGTGTCCTGTGTTGGCTGAGGGTTATTCGTGTCCCTTTTCCGTCTCTCTCCACCCGCCACACTATTTTGTTTCTGTGCATGGGGATATGTACCATAACCATGTGATGGATTCTCATTTCCCTTCTGTCCCTGGATTCGAGTGATTGGGAGTTTGGCGACGCTTTTCCCCCAAAGTTGGAGGGTCAGGAGCGCGGAGACGATCTGGAAAGGAGGAGGCTATAGGGAGGCTGTGATCAGCCGGTTCAAAGTGCAGTCACGTTTACATCTGTGAAAGCGGGGCAGAAAGAGCTGCGTTTAGGTCAGCGCATAACTACAGAGCTGGAGGACCCAGGCCCCGGAGTAAAGAAGATGGGGCTTTTTGTCCCATGGCGCCCTGGTGAAGGCCGCTGGAGGCGTTCCTGGCAAAGACACTTCAAGCTCATCGCTAGAAGTGGAGTGACGGGGGTGCTATCAGCCAGACTCCAGCAGCGACTGGGCTCTTCGCGTATTCTAAGCACTGAAGAGCAGTCAGGGGAGCTGTCCAAATCGCCCAGGAGCGGCTGCGAGGTAGAGCAAGCAACGCCAAAGATACCGGTATTAATATTCCAGTCTTGGTCATCTCTCCTGGCTTCTGGTCTCTCTTCCCCGCTTCCCTCCCCGTCTCATTTCCCTCCCATATGTTTCACACAGGTGGTGAAGATTATTCAATGCCTTAAAGCTCCCTTCCGGTTTATGGGTGAAGGTTCCACATTTTACAAAGCATTTGTTTTCTTAAGCCAGACCCTCTTCTTTGCTCCAGACCCTCAAGGACCCCTGGAAATATTGCATTGTCGTGCCCCTCTCTCTGAACTCCTCCCCCATCCCCTTTACTCAGCACACCTCATAAAGTAGAAGCAAGTGAGCAGATGTATAAACATGATTTTAGAAGAGGAGCACGGATGTGACATCCTCTTTCAGGCTGACAGCCCTTAAATTTCATTAACAAGCCACTGAGCCTCTCTACCAATAAGAATGCTACCAATAAGAATGATTAGTCAGGTGAGGGTCCCCACATGAAATCTCTGCGCACTAACCTGTGACACCAGCCGGTTACTCGAGGTGCTGCAAACAGTTCTGTGAGGGTGGAGGTGGGGAGGAAGACGCATCGCAGCGCACACAGAAGCTGAACATGTCCGTGTAAATAACGGACAAATTGTATATGCAGAGCGAATCTTTCTGTCAGGATTAATCGGGTACTTAGAATTCACACGAAGAGGGAGATTCAAGCCTGAATCCATTGTTCTCATTAGCATGCATGTTTTTATGGCCACTTTGAACACTCAGGGAGTGGCCATTTGCACTACTCTTGTTTTAACTGAATATTTTAGAGTGACTTTCTGAGCATTTTCATGGTTTTAAAATGTCAGCAGTATGCATTTTATACATGTGTTCAAAGAGATTAGTTTTGGGAAGGGAAAGATAGACTGAAATGTATTTGGCAGTATCCCCGTGAGAGCTTTCAGAACCTCCTAGGAAATACCTCTCTCTAACATATCCTTTGTCCAAAGATAGACATTTGAAATGATGGCCATATATTGTTGATGTTGCTGTAACTGCTTAGACTACTTTCTGTAAATCCAATGAGATTTTATGAATGGTATGCCATTGTGCTTTAATTCTGCAATTGCCACAGAACTTCCGTGCAATACTAGATGCAATACTTCTGTAAAGATATGACTAATTGTGCTGGCTTCTATGATATTTCAAGAAAATAGATTGACAAATTTAATTTAAAATAGTCTTCTCTGAAATTCTAGCTAGTGGTTAAAAATAGGGCATGTTCCAGCTAATCACTGTGTATTGATTCTGAATGATTTAAACTTTATGAGCATTTCTAAGGAGAGATTTTCACTTTCTTTGACAGAAATTTTTAGGAACCTCAAAGTTGCCTTGTCCTGAGTCTGTCAAACACCTATTTGCATTTAGCACAGTGAAAGACCACAGTCTTTCCTCTGGGTGAAAATGGTTATGAACCATGTAATTTGATTAGTGTTACAATCCAACGGAGGGGTTGACCTCCCTCTTCCATTTTGTCCGTTGTCCTCTGTTATAGAGTGCCATCACCAAAGGCGTTCCCTCCCTGGGGCTATACACTTTTCTTAATATTCAAAATTATTGGGTGTACTTTTACCATCCTTTTAGTAATCTTTCTTTCAAAGATTCATTGATCAAGCTAATGTTTACAAGTTGTTATATCATTTTTATGTCACTCCCCAGGTATAAAATGTCTAAAAATAAACGCTTTGAGATGAGTAGATACAGTAACTTCCACTTAAACATGATCAATAACTCATTTCACATTAAGGGAACCAAAATTTCAAGTGACTGTTGTGATTTATTATTATTTGAAAATAATCATTTCCTCAATGTTCACCCCCTGGGATATACTGATCTTCAGGTTTATAAACTCACATTTATCAAATGTGTTTTTGTGTTTGAAAGCAACTTTTTGAGGTACCTCCTGTTGTTCTTCTCATTTTAGAGATGAGAATCCAGAAAATGAGAGAATTTAAAGAACTTTTCCAAACTTTATCCTTAGAACTGGTAGAGGTAGGGAAGATGAGATGGAGCTAGGCGCTCATTAAAGTCTGAAGCCCCATTCCCTAACTTCTACACAATTACAGTGCAGCTGTTGTGACAGTGCAGAACAATTGCAAGTTGTCTTTGTGGGTGTGCACACTTCCTGCATTGTCTTAAATATATAATGGGTAAATAATGTGTTTAAAACTTAAACTAAAATAGTTTCTGAATTTTTAAAGTTGACTTACTGTGTCCTTTATGGATCTAAATAATATACAATGAATCAGGTATGTCTTCATGAATACACAGGAACTTTTTTCTCTTAAATCTTTGCATCCCTTGTCCATGATACTGATGAGATTCTCAAGGTTTGTTAAATGCGTTTATGTTTTGTTTTATTTTGTTTTGTTTTTGGCCAGTAAGGCAAGTTCAAAAAATTGCTCACATGTCCACTAGGTGGCACCCTTCTGCTAATTCCAATGGGGAAAATTATTGCCTAAAATACTGGACCTTCATAGGAGCTTCAAAAAGAAAACAACCACACACACACACACACACACACACACAACTAACATAAAGCACCACTTTATGCATTATAGCTAAAAAAAGAATTTTAAAAACAGCTCTGTGTCTGAGAAGATAATATTAGTTATGCATTTTATTTTAAAGAATGTGTATCTGGGTAGAAAAAACAATCTGTCAAAATTCATCGTGTGGCAAGCTCTTGTTGGAAAAACTCGTGGTCAGAATGGGGGTACAATATGTAATCTGTCAAGTGCTTTCTGCAATAAGTGTGCCAACTTCCCTCAAGGAGTGTAAACATGTACTGTACACGGGTCCTAGTAAACTAACATAGTAAAAAATGCCTTCTGCAAAATATCCCTTGTACTTTGTACCCATCGGCTACACTAATCTGAAATATTTTGATGTACAGTTGGTTTTGAGAATTTTTACTTTTAATTCCAGTTATGGTCTGCAACCAGATGCAAATTTTCAAATTTATGCAATTGGGAAGCTCACACAAAAAAGCTATTCTTTTATATCTGGTTAATCTATAAACATGTCATAATTTAGTCAATAAACTACTTTTTAACAAAGAATCTTGAAAATCACTTTTATAAATCACACTGCAAAACTTGCTTGATAGATATATTACTTTTCTTTCATTCCTTCATTGTTTAATTGGAAAGCGGTTTCTATGCAACTTGGAAAGAAAGTAAACTTTGGATTTAATAAAGATATTAGATATTCTTTGTAACTTGGGAAAATATGAATTTTCTACTCTCATTTTTCTTATACATATGACTATGTAATATATAAATATAGTGCATAGAAGATAATGTCTCTGCTGAGTTAAGAACATACCAAAAAGTATTCTGCGCTGAAGAATATAATTGTTTAATTCAGGGAGTGAGCAAATTGCATATTTAAAAAGATTAATTTGTGTGAAAAAGTACAGACCATTATATTATTATTGTTTCATTATATTATGAAGCACATTACATTGAAAACAAAATATTTAAACTACATTACACCCAGTCTGAAACATTATGTTATTATAAAATTTCAGCTTCTTGAGTCATGTAAATGTTTAAGCTTTACCACATGGAGGCATATTTAATGTCTTTACATTTATCATCATGTCATACACAGAACACCAGGACATTGAAAGTAAGCCTGGGGTTTGACCTTCAGCCATGTATTTGTCAGATTTTACTTCCCATGACAAATAACTGAGATCATCTGCCTAAAGAAGAGAGATTCATTTCGGCCCATGGTTTTGGAGGTTGCAGTCCATGGTCATCTTACTCCATTGCTTTTAGGTCTTTGTCAGGCAGAATATCAAAGCAGAACAGTGTGCTGGAGGAGGGAGCTGCTTACTCCATGGCAAGCAGGAAGCAGAGAGACGGTTAGCCCCTGAAAGGAAAGGCTGGGGCAAGATACAGTCCCCAAGGCTGTAGCTGCATAACCCATTCCCTACCACTGGCCCCTAACTTCTAAGTTTCCATCTAATTGTGAATCCACTGATGGATTAATCCACTGATGAAGTTAGAATGCTTATTATCTAGTCATCATCTAGAAGCCCATCATCTCTGAACACTGCTGCTTTATGGACCAAGCTCCCAACCTGTGGCCATAACAATCCACAAATATTTATTTGCCATTCAGTACTGGTTATGATGTGAAAAGAATAAATTCAAGTTCCTAGATGGCCTGTATCAACCAGTACCCTCTGTTTTCTGAGCAGGAGAAGTCAATTTCTCCATCTCTTCTGTGAATGGAGGGGACCTCATGCTGTAGAATTGAGTATTACATGAAAGGGCTTTAAATAATATTTGTTTCATACTAAGTTCTCTCATTAAATATGTACTCTAGGAACAAAAGCCTGGACAAAAGATTTAAAAAAAAAAATCAATTAAGCCACCTATAGCCACCTATTATTTTAATGGTAGAGACCCTCATGTTTTTTAGTAGACATATGTATATGATTATTCACGAGTGTGTGCACCCATGTAAATATATTGTATTCATAGTTGAGGACATGAGGTCTAATTTGGCAGACATTCAGACTTGAAGATAGTTTTGCCATATCTCAGCATCCATTTGATCAAGACTACTGTCCTATTCTTTAAAAGGCAGGACAGAAAGAAAGCACTAGCTAGTTGTAATAGTTGAATTAGCTGCTGAACATGTTGCATATTATTTCCAATGGGATTTATTTCATAAAGTCATTGGCATGAGAAAGAGAATGTTTCAAGGAAAGAGAGATGTGATGTATAGAAATATGCCAGGGGGTGAGATTTTAGTCATTGTAACTGTTGAATACCCAGCAGTTGAGTCCACACTCCAGAGTGTGTTCCCTACTAGGATTAGTGGTGGAAGTGTTCTACTGTGCAGAATCCAAAGACAGTTCTATAGATTTTTCTGATTACGCCTATGGGACATTTGAGCATAACATTATTTCTTGATTTTCTATGAAAATTACCACCTTATATCTTTATACTTTCAGAGTAACTTTATGTGTCCTAACCAAGTTCATGTACTACTGAAACATTGTCCTGGGAACACATACTAAGAACCACATACACCAAGAAAGCTGGGATAATTTTCCATCAGAAGACCTGCATGAGGTCACAGAAATGATGGAGGATTACTGGTCATAATGCGTGATCTCATGTGAATTCAGAAATGTTTCTGCCCTAGTTGGTTCTGCCTTGCTGTGAGAAGTTGTGCAGCTTAGTTTTGACCAGACCCAGCATGCTGCTCTTCTAAAGTTTTTGCTGATGTGATTCATAATAATTTTTGTGTCAATCATCAGTCTCTTTGCCTTTTCCTCACGGGATAACACTGTTTCATAAGTCTGTTAAGCTGAATGACTGCCTTCCTTCCACTTGCTAGACATTCTTATCATCTATTATATAGCAATTTAAGGAGTGCTTGCTGTGTTTAGCATGCCAGAGAGGCTGGCAAGCAAGTTCAGTGAAAAGCAGAGAGCAATTAAGAGAAAGCTCTTCTGTTGGGTATTCATTTTTGTCTGCCCATCTTGAACTCTTAAAATTTCAGACACACCTATATGCAATGGTAAATAAAACACCAACTGCCACACTAACTATAGAAACTTGCTTTTCTCCAAAATTTATAAAATGTATTGAAGTTTTATATTGAACTGTTTTGTTCAGGAATATTTAATATTCACAGTGCCCCTTGCTATATTTTCTACATAATAATTTTTTTCTGATGTTACAGTTGATGAAAAACTGAAAATTCTTATAATTTTAACTTACTTTCAATTCAGTTGTTTCAGATAGAACATCATTTCATAAATTCATAGAACCTAGAAATTGGGGCTGGGGATTTAGCTCAGCGGCAAAGTGCCTGCCTGGCAAGTGCAAGGTCGTGAGTTTGGTTCCCGGTACCGGAGAAAAACCAAAAAAAACAAAAAACAAAAAACAAAACAAACAAACAAAAAAAACAACCAAAAACCATAGAACCTAGAAATTTAAATGAGAGACTAACCTAGTCAAACCATTTGTTGAGTATATGTTATGGTTTTGTATTGTAGTTTTTATACACTACCATATTTTTGAAATTGCCAAATCATTTTCAAGTTTAGTTACTTGGGGTGGGAGGAGGCAACTTGATGTAAGGTGGAAAATACAGTAAAGCAGATTCCAGATTGAATCCTTCTCTCACCATTTAACATACCATCCATAATCCTTCCAAACCCATGACTGCATCTTGCAAAGAAAGAGGATGGTGAGAATTTCCCATGTATTGTGTAAACACAATACATGTGAGTGGGTTTGTGCAGCATGTGGTTTAAGGGAGAAAATGAATAAGTATGTTTAGGATTGATGCTACTGTGCTTCTAGAGCAGTTGAAAATTTTACTTGTTTTTGAAGGCTAATGTTGCATTTATGTTAATGGAAAGTGAATTGATATGCATGTATGCATCTTTAGCAAATATACACACATAGAACGTGAATATATGTTTATGTGTGTGTATATATGTAATATCAATGTGTATATAATTTACACTCAGTATCATACAATTAGATTATTGCAGGGCATTGAGTAAAAATCATTTTCTGACAATTCTTACCATTTTCTGACAATTCAGACCAATTTCTGCTAGTTTTAGATAGTAACTTGTTTTCCAAAAAGAATTAAGATTTTTTTGAAGTATTCCTGGTTTAATATTTTCTTTCCAGTAGTTTGGTTCCTAGAAATGACTGACTTGGAAATAATTTGCATACAAGAAGTGATGATCTCTTTCAGCTGAGATTTAAGAAAAGTTACTCGAATACATAATCAAAACTGACCTCACAAGTTGCTTATCACCTGACATAATATTATTGTAATTTATCATACAAATTGATTGCCTTTTATCCGGGGAAAAAACCTATATGTCAGATTACATATTATAAATGAAGAAAAGAGAGGAAAAAAGCTGTTTTTATTACCTTTTTTCTTACCCCTTTTTGGAGAACTAAATGATTCAATTTCTTATTTCATCTCAAGCCCTCTGCTTTGAAAATGCCAATGCCACAAAGCCAAATTACATAATTAAGAACCTGAATGAAAGGCTCTCTTGTAACCTGTTTTCAAAGAACGGTCCAGAGAGACCACTTGAAGTTGCATTAGCAATGCTTGTCTAGGAGAAGTAGGACTGTCCTGTTACTGGAACACGAGTTTACATTCAGCAAGTGGAGCTAAGTGAAAACTGATACTTAAGCTTCCGTTAATCACGTCTCACTTCTACACGTAATTTTAATGTACAATAATGGATGTAAATATGGCTACTTTTTCATTTCACATCCAGAATCATTTTTTTCATTTCACATTTCAGTCTAGTACTAAAAGTCATTTTCATAAATCAAGCTTTAATTTAATGTTTTATAAATTTGCTTAGTGACTTTCTTTGACAAAATTGAAGATTAGGAACTGAGGTGACATTCGAAGTGAGGTGAAAAATGTAACTTTTTGAGAGAAAAATAGTCTGGAATTCATGAAAGAATTCTTCAATTTAGAATAAATTATGTGTTTGACTAGGTGATCTCTGATTTAAATTTCTAGGATCTTTGAATTTATGAAATGATTTTCTATCTACCCCACTAGCTCCCAGCAAAACTTAAGGGAAAAGACTATGCATATCAATTGTTTTCTTTTTTGTGTATTGTAAAACATTTATTTTTAAGAAATAACAGTATCATTTGCACTATTGTCTAAGTTGCTCTCTTGTTGCTGGAGCAAAATATCCAACATCCACAAGTTAAAGCAGGAAAGGTTTATTTTAGTTCACAGTTTGTAGAGGTTTCAGTCCACACTTAGCTGGCTCCAAGTTAGGGTGGCAGTGGGACATCACAGAGGAGAAACAGTCCATGGCAGGGTAAGTAAGAGGCAACAAACATCCAGCCTTCCAGACTTTTATCACTTCCAGGCTACAAGCCTATTGGTTAGTGCCATCCACACCCAGGGTGGGCCTTCCCATTACCCACACCCAGAACTATGCTAATCCAATCAGTGGACTAATTTAGTTATCACACACCCTTAATCCATATTCACACAACCTAGATCAAGCTACTTCCAAACACTCCATCTATAAGGGTGTGAGTCTGTGTGGATGCCATAACTCGCATCCAGCATCTTCATTAGGTTTCTTTCCTATGCTTCTAGAAAATATATAGGGGCTGGGGATTTAGCTCAGTGGCACAGCACCTGCCTGGCAAGCACGAGGTCATGAGTTCAATTCCCGGTACCGTAAAAAAAAAATAGAAAACCAAAAGAAAATGAAAATATGTGTATTCCACTTCTTGACAGTCTCATTGGCAGTGATACAGAGATGTGACTTTGACCTGGAGTTGAAATGGAAGTGATTCACATCTATGGAGGTTGCTTATAATTGCTCTGACATGAGTGCCATGTGGCATTAGGAGTGGTTTCTTCTGCATGTCCCACTCCTTTTATATTTCTATTGGTTTACAGAATGAAGCTGTTTTTAAATGGCATTTCTGGTTCTTTTGTCTCCTTTTGCATTTGTGCCACTTCCACCCCAAAATCCAATTCCTTTTATTTCCACATGTTTGTAGAAATCATTCTCTTCCCCAAATTTGACTTTCTGACATGTAGAGTGAATAACTTGACATCATTTCCAGGTTTGCCTGTCTAAAGTCCTCCCTTTAAATACCCAGCCCATTATTAATGATAACATATTGATAAATATTCTGTTTCCTGAAATTAACAATTTTTTCCTAAATCAGATAGCACATTGGAGAGATAAAGTGAGGTATCTAAAGTCACGGTTGTTTGGAATTAGAAGCAGTACCTGATACTCGGTGTCTTCACAAATGACCATTTTCCGTGTATCATATTTCAGATTCAGCTATTTATATTGAGTCCTTGATGATGTCATAATGGTACATCTGCCTGCCTAAACGCTTGAGATAGATGAGAGAGAGGGAGAGAGGAACAGAGAGAGAGAGAGAGAGAGAGACAGAGAGAGACAGAGAGAGACAGAGAGAGAGAAAGAGAGAGAGTCTATGCACAAAACTTACTGGACATTTCTAGATTTCTCCTTGTGGTGTACTAGCTGGTGAGTGGTATTTAGAATTTTGGCACCTGACTTCAGAGCAGCCTACACAGATTCTCTACTTTGCTATAACAAGAAGCCACCCAAACAACTGGAGATAATTTTTGAAAGTAAACTGTGAGACCCGCTGCTCCAAGGATATGACAGCCCGCCCTTGTACACAAGCCCTTGCTGGCTTCCGTATGCATCCTCTCTTGCTTTAGCATGCATTAGTGCCCAACTGATCTCCACCTTGAGTATTTGAATTTCAAGTCAGTAGAAGTGAAGTAGAGATTGAAAGCATTCCTCTTACAGACGGGTTGTACTTAGGAACTCAGGAAGCATGTCAGTGAATTTTAGAGCTCTCTTGTGCAGCTAAATAGAAGAAAAAGATAGTCTGTTAATTCACTTGGTTTCTTGGTGAGTAGGATTTCATTTTTAAAACTATGATTATTTTTATTCCTATCTTAGATGCCAGAGTACCCAGTTTCAATAGTACACTTGAAAAGTCTTTTCATGCTAAATAAATAAATTTATTTGAAGGATTTTTGAGTCTCAAAGACTGCTTTTTTTATAAAAAAATGAGAGCTTCCTCTTTGCTTATGCAGACTTTATACTCTACTTCTTTCACTTTCTCATTTAAGCAATTTATTCTCCCTCTGATACTTCATCTGCAAGTGAAATACTGTTTGTCTTGCAGAATTGTGAGAGTTGGCAATGAGACTGGTTTGTTTCCTAGGAGGTGCTTGAAATGGTGGTGCTTATTATTTGGCTATTAATATGTGTTAGATTATTCTGATAGATATATTCAGTGTGATAGAAAATAGAATTGAGCTGAATGTTGAGGTTCCCAAAAGTTGGGGATCCCAACTATGAAGCATCATTCTCCTTTACTCTGACTAAATCAGAAACTTAAGAGCACTTTTTAAATTCCACTGCTGTTGTTGTTGATATGGATATTACGTGCAGTCTTCTTGCCTCCAAAGCAAACATGGTTAGGATGTGGTTAAAAAATATATGACATCCATTTATGCATTCCATAAGTGGAAAGAAGTCAATAAAGTTTGGATTTTGAAAGGTGAGAACTGAATATGCATCCACTTTCTTGAACTTGTTATTTCCTTTTCCCATCTCATGGTTAAATTCCATCTCATGCTTATAAAGCATTCTGTATTCGGAGTGCTACTTCGTTCCTTCTCAGAGCTATAGTCCTTCAGCTGTAAGAGTGAATCCAGAAAAACTAATATGGAATCACAGATGGTGCAAATATTTGAAAATAGGTAAATACAATCTAGGATTAGCTGCTTGGGCTCAGAAATGTCAGCTTCACATTGCATATTGGTCACAAAAGGCAATTTTAGTGAAAGAAAACCTAGGGGAAAAGCATCATGAGAGAAAATTGCTGGTTTAGAGTTGTACAGAATAACAAGCTCCTAATTGTTATATAAACCTCAAAATTAGTCACTCTGTAACAAGGAAAAGGTGTTTCAGAGAGGTCACAAAGCACCAAGAGGTTATGCAGGGAATAAAATATTTAACAGATATTATAACAGTTCAGTACCATCTGCTGCCTTCCATTTAAGCCAATTTTATGAAGAAAATATTCATTCAAGTGGGTATGCTGGAGGTAGGAACATATTCAATGATCTGAATATTGGAAGCAACAAGCAAATTGTAGAGCAAAATCTGCACATGGCAATTATTAATAGCATGCACTGTGTACTCCTATTTCTGTCTTTCAGAATTTGGGACAATACAATCTAATTTTTTGTTATATTTCTTCCCTTTAAGAGATGTATACCTTAAAAAAGAATTGCAGAACTGATCACATGATTAAATCACTTGCTTTTCTGGTATGGTAACAGAGAATGCAAAGGCTGCTTGCTCAAAATCACACCACTGATGAATTTGATGGATTGATACCACAGCTCCTCTTTTCTCTAATGGAATTGGTACAAGGAACTTCACTCAAATTTCAGGATCATAAAAATTATTGCTAGTTATGTGCATCAGTGCCTATAAAGAAAGAGAGGGAGAGAACAAAAATGAAAAGGTTCCAGCTTTATTACTTTTTAAAAATTGGGAGGAGGATAGCAGATTTAGTAAGACTGGATTTTATTATGGAAGCAAGAAATCTGTGTCATGCTTTGGGTGCAGTACATGTTTTCTCTGATCATTTATTTCTCAGATGAAATAGTAAAGATTAGGAAGACCTGCTCCAGATTAGACATGAAGGTTTATGTGACAGTACTGATCCATGCCAAGTATGTGTTGGCAAATAAAGGCACACGTAGTGAACATACGTCAGTGAAGTAGCTCATTAACATAGGAAGTATCAAGATGATAAAGTCTATTGAAAAAGGGTATGAGGAACAGAGATTTACATAGTCACTTGGGAGAGGAACAGCTGACAAAGCTTGCAAAATTGAACACAAACTAGTTAAATCATTGCCTTTAAACTACAACTGTTGTGGCTTGTTTGCAGTATACAGAATCTTTTTGTGGCTCAGAGATATATATCTAATACAATTAACATCTAACTTTATAGACTGTGGTTTTATGTCAAATAATAAATAGCAAGTCAAACAAAGATCCATTCTTCTAAAGGACATATAACCTTTATGAGGAGTGATCAGAGAGCCCCAGTCTGACACTGAAAAGATGGACCTATAGTCATAGTTAAGTTTTATTTGAAGTTCTCAAAAATGCTTAACTTTCCCAACTTCAGAAAAATGGTGCAATCTGGGCCTATGTTTGATGTTACAGTCCACTTCTTAAGCAATTTTCTCAAAGTTTTCTACAAGCCCTATGGAGCTTTGAGTGTCAGATTTGATTCCCCGGCAGCAAGGTCCTGGAAAGCAGCCAATCAGCCACCACTACTTGACGAGTTTGTCCTGGTAGATTGGCCCAGGTGTCTTTCGAGGATGGAAGGGAATGATTTAGTAATCTCATATCATTCTTCTGTGCAGAAGATGAGATAGGATAATTGCATACAAGGAAGTGAAAAGCCTTCTTGCAAGGATTTAGAAAGCAAAAGTTTTGATCAAATGGCATGGTGGTGTTTTCGTTGGAGATGGCAGCTTTCAGAGCTGCCCTTTGCAAGAGGGAGGTAAGCTCCCGAGTGGTCTGATTAAGACATAATTTTCACTCTCTTGTCACTCATCCCCCAGCTACCATTATTCTTTGCATCCATCTGCATGGTTGTAGAATTCCATGTGGCTTCCTGTTCCTTTAACTTAAGGCTGAGCAGAAGGTGGTAACGGTTTATACCTAGTTTGTGTTTATTTGTTTCTCCATGGTATGGTCTGTCTTGACAACTGATGTTTGGGTGCAAGAGGAAACGAGAGCCTTGTGGATGTAAGAGGTGGGATAAGAGAAAATTAACGTTGAAATGCAGCTGGATACTTCAAAAGGAGACTCACTACCTGTGTGTGGGAGCCGAGGACCTCCCTTTCCTGGACATTTTCTCATCCCTCAGTGTCACTATTTTTAAGTAAATTTAGATGGGTGTTTTGTGCACAATGAATACAGGGGTTAAGTGAGTAACTTTGACTTTAGGAAGACTTACTGAATTGTCCAACCTTATTTTCCCATGTTATTTATTTTTCTCACAGAAAATTATCTTATCAGATATTAAGAAATGGTGTGATACACCAGCACAGTCTAGCCTGTCATTGTGGACTGATAAAAATGTTCTCTGCTTTCCAGCATGGTAGCCACCATATGCCTGAGGTTATCGACCACTTGAGCACTTGGGTAGTCAGTAATGCCATTCAAGAATTGAATTTTTAATTTTACTTAGTTTTATTTACTCTTAAGTTAAAATATTTACATGTGGTTAGTGGTTACTGCTGTAGAGTGCCAGTTCTAGACTGTTACTTTACAAACTTCAGTGGATGGGTAAATCAGTTGGGAATGTTGCTGAAAAATAGATTCTAATCCAGTGAATCGGGGTTAGAGTCTGAGGCTTTGTATGTCCATCACCATTCTGGTGCTATGGCAAAAGCCAGAGAAAATAAACTTAAGAAGGAAGGATGTATTTTGGCTCAAAAGTTGCAGTTCTTGGTTAGCTGGTTCTATTGCTGGAAGGTCTGAGACAAAGGAAAACATTACAGTGGAAGAGTATAGTAGAAGAAATCTTTACCTTAGGACATCAAGGACACAGAGAAGGAACAAGAGAGAAGTGCTGAGGACAAGGAAGAGTTCCGGGGGCCACTCCTCCATGAGCCACTCCTCCATGAGCCATTTTTTCATGAGCCATTTTTTCATGAGTCACTCCCTTCACCCAGGCTGACTCCTAGGTGTCCAGAGCCTGTCTCTAATGTCATCAAATCATGAACCAACCCATGGGTCGGTAAAGCCCCATTTCTGCACACATTAGCCCTCTGAGGAGAAATTTTATATCCAAACACTGAGCTTACAGCATGTGGCCACATGTGGCTAGTCTGTGGATCCACTTTGAGAAATAATACTTTATTTTTTTAGCAGCGAGAATTTCTAATTCTAACGTTTGTGTTTGGGCAGCTTTACAAGTGTCATAGAAGATGAATAGATGGGCCCATGGCAAAATTATAATTTAAGTAGCAAAAGGAAAATAATTTTAGTGGTAAAATTATTGATGATTATATTATATTGATGATAGATAAAATTTTAAGTGTGTACTATTCTGTGTATCAAGTGATAATCAAGTGCCTAAATCTTATTTAATTCTTCCATAGTCCTATGTCATAAATTCTAGTATTATTTCAGTTTGACAATTGGGGAGCTGAGATTAAGAGATTTCCTAAATTAGCACATCCAGTAATTGGAGAAACCATCTTTTGGCCAAGTACAGTCATCTATATCAAAATAATCATCCCTAACTTGCCTTTATTAAATTGTGGCCAATGATTTTCTGCTTCTGATGGATCAATAAATTGTACAGCACTTTATTAACTATAAAAAATGAAAGCAAAAATAAACCAATAAAATCAGTTAAACCAAGAAGCTTCTGCATAGCAAAGGAAACAAAAGAGTGATGGGGTGAACTAGAGAATAGAAAATATAGATTTTCTATGGTAGGGAAAAATATTTACAAACTATCTGAAAGGGATTCATTTTGAAAAAATATAAGGCACTTAAAACAAAACAAATAAGCCCCAAATAATGCAATTAAAATGGTTTTAGATTTAGAAAAAGGAAACTCTTGTAACTTGGTGGTAGAAATGTGAATTAGTTCAGAAATTGTTGAGAACAATGCCAAGCTCCGTCAAGAAACTAAAGGCAGATCTACTGTATGATCCGGCTATCCTACTTTTGGGTATATATCGAAAGGAAATAAAATCAGCATACCAAATAGACACGTGTGAGCTCATGTTTGCCACTGTACTATACACAATGGCTAAGATATAGAATCATCTTAGTTGCCCATCAGTGGACATCTAGGTAAAGAAAACGTGGTGTATATACACAATGGAATGTTTTTTGAATCTTATCACTTGATGTAAGATGTAAGTATCTCTAGGACATTATGTTACTGAAATAAATGAGAGGCCAATAAGAGATTCTCCATGTCCTCTCTCATATGTGAGTGATAAATTTTTTAGAATTCGTAGAATTTCAGTAGTGATTCCCAGACTCTGTGCAGGGCAGCAAGAAGAGTGAACGGTTAGGTAACGGGTATCTTACACACACACACACACACACACACACACACGTAGTTGTAGTGCTTTCTACAGAACAGTGAGGGGACCGTGTTTGCAGTTACTACATTTTTAGCAATAACTAGGTCAGAGAAATTCAGAGGCTCCACATATTAATGATAAGGGAATGGAAATGTTAAGTAACCTGGTTTGATCAATACCTATTTTATACATATATTGAACTACTACTCTGTACTCCATTAATATATAAAATTATCACAAGTTAATCAAAATTTTAAAAGTTCATAAGGAAATGCAAGTGCTAAGTACCCCGATTTGTTCACTACATACTGTGTACAAGTATTACATTATTCTATGATGTCCCATAAATTTGTATAACTGAAATGATAGAAAGAAATTACATATTTAAAAATTCTATTCGATCCTGTTCCCCAGGTAATAATAGAAGCAGACGTAGCGATGGTGTAGTAATAATGCTCACATCTGTGCACAGTTAGCCTTGTCCTCCTGGTTGTGAAGATGAGGGAGCTGGGGACAGAGAAGTGAGGCAGTTTGACCCGAGACCCTGGATGTCTAAGTGCTGTACGAGTTTTGAACTTGACTGAACATCTCTGAAGCCTGTGTCTGGTTACTGCAGGGACAGTTTTCCTGGTGGTCACTTGGCAACTGCACTTTGCAGGTCCTGTGTTGAAAGTATGATTGATGTTTTCTGCATATTTGATTGGAAATGTAGTTGACTTGGAAGAATTTCCCCATGTAGAATTACATATACTTTGAATTGAACCAAGGATGTTTAAACTAAGCTTCATTCCCATTTTTTAAAAAAATTTCTTTTATTTTGAGGCAGGGTCTCACTAAGGTATAAGTTTCTCAGTCTGGGAATGCAGAACTTAGGCTCTTCCTGTCTCAGCCTCTCAGGCTGCTAGGACTTCAGGCATGTCAGCCGTGCCTGCCCAGGTATTTTAAAACAGAGAAATTACTCTTTCTCCACAATGTATAATTTAACTCGAGTTATCTATGAGGTCAACCTTTAAATTGTGCATATTTGATTTAATTTCCTACACCTCATTCTTTATTGGCAAAAAATTTATGAGAATTATCAAACGGAGACTATTTGTCTATTCTTTCCATAGCTTTCATATCTATCTACCTATCTATCTATCTATCTATCTATCTAATGTCTGTCTATCTATCTATCTATCTATCTATGTGTCTATCTAATTTATTGATCTCTGGTTTAGGATGTTTCACTTTCTGGCAGTGTGAAAATGATATTCATTCAACCGAACTCTCACTTCACCTTTGAGTTTTCATCTCTGCCTGAGCTAGTGATGCATGTGTGATGCTCTGTCTGTGTTGGGGCAGTGAGCCGCGGCTGCCAGTCAGCTCCTGATCGTGCGAGGAAACACAGACACTCTCTGGGGCACTGTGCTACTAAGCTAGGATATTCCGTAAGGTAGTTGCAACACATGCATTTTTGACTTAAGGGTACTTTCAGTTTATGATGGCTTTCATTGGGACATGACCTCTCATAAGATGAGAAGCATCTGTGTAAGCCTTAAAATTTATAGAAGCTTAAAATTGTCTGTGTTGTGTCTCACAGTTGCCTTCAGCAACAATTTGGCTTTGTAATTTTAATGAATGACAAGGTTACTGCTTTGCCTCTGGTTTTCCAATATCCTATATGTCTGATCTAAGCCTTATTTTGCAGAGATCTGCCATTTTGTTTAGGTCAGTGACCAGGGTTAACAACGTCTATTTTTTAACTTCCTGATTTTAAACAGAAGCACACAGTCTTTCTGTTTAATATATGAATAGTACATTCACATAGTTCAAACATTAGCTGTTAAGCAAATTCCATAGTAGAGGATTTCACTCCTAAATTCATTCCCCAGCTACTCAACTCATTCTGCCATTCTTTTAATAAATAGCCACTATTGTTCCCTTCATCATGTTCTTTGTTTTAGAGAAATGTTTGCTTATTTGAGCTAATCCAGAGTCTTCCTTTAGTTTTCTTTTTGTAGAAGTGTTAGCAGACACATTTATTTAAAGGTATACTGTCTTTATGCTTTTTAAATAAAAATCTGGACACTATCAAATTGGTGTTTTTCTTTAATAACTTTTTCTCTTTACTTATGAGGAAGTTGAGTTTTCTGTGTCTCATAAGCTGATAACTTCTCTTGGTGCATGTGTGCTTGCCTGCATACAGAAAGCCCAAAAAAGCACATGCCCACTGACCACTGGACAGACCACCCTTGCATGGGGTGGGGCACGGGATCTGGAGCCAGACAGCGAGGGTCCAGCTTGGGCCTCCATGTAGCAGTCAAGAGGCCCTGCTCAGATTGCTTTACCACTCTACTCCTCACCAGCACAATTCAGAGAAGTCCCACATGTGTGCTGAGTTCTAGTGAGCATCATTATTACAACTACTACTGTGCCTGTTTCTGCTGCCACCTGTAGTAGAGTTGGATGCAACCTATTGACCAGCCACAAGCAGCAAACTATTGACCTCAACTTACAGAAGGGAAGGAATTTGTGGTGATCAATGTATGCATGATCACATGAGGCTAAAACTAGCTTCCTCATTTACTAGCTGTGCTGCCTGGAATGTCCCATAACCTCACTGAAACTTAGCTCCTCATTAATACAACTGGAATAAAAATGCTGTGGTTTGATCAGGAATGTTGTCCATGTGCTAAACACTTGGTCCCTGGCCTTTGCCATTACTGGGAGGTAGAGTCCTCATGGTGTGGAGGTGGTAAAAGGGAATGAGGTCATCAGGGATGCACTCTACAGGGGACATTGGGACCCTGACAGCTTCCCACACCCCTCTCTCTTTGCTTCCTGCCCTGAGCAGCCTGGGCAGCTGTGTTCTACTCAACATTCCCCGCCATCATATCCTGGCTTGTTGAGTGTCCAAAATCAAGTTCACTAAGGAACCATAAATTGAAACATCTGAAACTGAGCAAGAACAATTTGTTTCTCATTATAAGTTCATTATGTCAGGCATTTTGTCACAGTGACTGAAAGCTGAGTAAAATAGAAAGGATTCATTTTGTTGGCATTCACATTTATGTATTCCAATAATTTGGAGATAATTGATGAGCACTTCCCAATGGACAGGTGAAAGGAAAGAGGCCACTGGTTCTATAATATTCTGAAAGACAGTTCTATACTTTATGAAATATTCATATTAGGGAAACAGGGAGATGACCTATGGAAATTTAAATACAGAGCTTAATGACAAGTCCCCTGTATTTTCTATAATAAGAAGAAAGATGTTATATTTCTGGTTGTATTTATTCTGTGGAGCCTAAAGTCTGCTACTGGACAGAATTAAGCATTGTGAAAACTTTTTGAATTTTGTGTTATTATTGAATGTAAAGTCTCTACCTGTGTGATACTGGAAACTCAGTGAGGTTACATTTGCTTGTATCTAGGGGATGAACCCAAGTTGGGAAATGGGGGAGATTTTTTACTCATCTGTCTGATTTAGCCAAAAAGTCTTCATGTGCTGTCTATCACAGCTGATCACCCCTTAGTGAAGAAGAGCAGGAAAGGGATGAATATTAGTTGAAAGAGAGTTACAGTACCTTATCCTTTGTGGAATCCATTTTATTTTCAAGGAATAATTATTACTTCAACAAATTATAAGTTCTTGGGTTTTTTTTTTATTTTTACCATCTGATATTCTGAGAGAGTTGAGAGAAATTTTAATCTCAGCAGATGTATTCAATGAAAATATTCTCCTCTATTCCACCAAATAGAACTAAAAATTAATAAATGTACTAGAAAGAAAATAGCAATGTGAAATATTTTATTGATCCATTAGAGATGACTGGCTCTACCAAGACTACAAACCATTTTGCAAGAGGAATTTTTAGTTAAGCTATTTTTAACAATAGGGAAAAAGAAGCTGTTTTATTTCATTTAAGATTCTGTGAAGATTACAGAGCTACTTAAAATCAAATGACTTCTTTTCTCTGAAATTTTAAAGAAAAATCAATTTTTTACAGTACATCTACTGAATTATGGCAGGGCATCTTTTAACACTACGATAAAAACATTTAGTTTCTAATGCTTTTAGAAAGTCTAGGAGGTGGATTTTAGAGTTCAAATCTTTGATGTCCTGCTTGGATATTAAAAGACTTGGGAGGACACATTTGGGAAAGGGAACATGGATAGAAATAAAATACTACTTTGATAACTTCATTATTTTTAAAATCTTTTTAAGTGATTCAGGCAGTAAAGGCATATGGACTGATACCTGGAGGATTCCTTATTTTATGTTGTAAATACTAAAACAGTATGACTTAAACTCAGTGTTAATGAGTTATTAATTATATATTCATGCATAAGGACTGAGTAAGTACCATCTGATTTTTATCATGAGGAAGCAACACCCCTGAGTATTGTGATCCAAGGGCTCTCAGTTTAGACCTTTGCTTTGGCAAATAAATACAAAAATTCTTTATATAACCTAATCACAGTGATAGAAGGAATTATACCAGGAATTCAGGATTGTCCTGGCCTCTGGGATTTCTGTGTGTTTGGTGGTGTCACACTCAGCGTCATCAGTTAGTGCTGGAGCCCTGTGGCCTGCTCAGTGGATGTGTGATCAAGGATGCCCCGGCACATGTCTAACTTTAACATCCTGTCACTAGAAATATGTGTATAGAAAATACATCTCTAATGTCATCCAGGCTAATGCTCCAAAAGGGGGAAAAAGGCAAAGAAAATCTGCTTTTTCATTTAGATATTCAGGCAGGTAACTGTTTACCATAGGAGGACTAAAGTGACTCCAAGAATTCTTGATTGTAGAAATCGGCCAACATTTTTTCTTGTTTTTCTCATCCTTCTGTTTTGAAAGAAGTGACATTAAATAAAGTGAGTAAAATATTTCTCCTCTTCCCAAAAAAGTGTAACTCTTGACAGAACATCGTACTCATTTCAATTTGTGAATAAGGACTATTTGAAAGTAATTTTATGACATGAATAATTTTACACTAAGACTTTGCAAAACACATCTATTTCTTTTATCCTGGACCTTAAAAACAGCTTGAGAACATATAACTTTGGTGTAGATATACTTAAAATATGCAACTTTCTTTACTTTTTAGAAGTCAGAAAGGAAACTTTGCTGAGTTATACTTACATTAGGTGTTTACAAAATATTTTAGGTTTATCTTATCTACTACTTCATAGCATATCACCCCAGCATTTGGCAGCTTAAGCCAAACATCACTTCATTTGCTCATGATTACATTGGATAAAAATTCCAGCAGTTTGATTACTATGTTTCCATACCACATGACAGTGAGGAATGGGCGGCACTTCTGCCCTGGGGGCTTTGGTGAGGGTCAGTAGTTTGGCTACACCCAGCCGGACATGGGGCTAATCTAGAGAGCCAAGAAGGCTTCACTCATCTATTTGGTACCAAGGTATTAGTTCAGATGTTCTTTCTTTCTCTCCACATGCATAGTTTGAATTTCTTCATAGTGTGGAGCTTAGGATATCCTACAAGCAGTTGCATTCATTTCCAAGAATTAAAAATGGAAACTACAGATCTCTTAAGGACGGGTTTTAGAACTTATATAGAACATGTCTTCGACCATATTTTATACGCTAAATCAGGACACAAGATATGCCACAGTTCAAAGAATGGGAATGATGTCTTTGTTTCCTTAAGAAACATATGAAATTTGTAGAAATCTCAAATCCACCACCAACTCAAAGAGCATTGGTAAAAAGAACATTTATATCAGTTATACGAGCGCTAGAGGACCATGTGAAGAATTTAGTTTTAGGGGATGAAAATATTGTAAAGATAAATGATGTCACTACTTAGACATAATCCTTTACTGTTTTCCTTTTAGACTAAGAGAGCAAGTTATAACTGGAAGAGAGCAGTCCTTCCTAACCATTTATGCTTAAAAGCCAAGAATTTCTATTTCTCTCGAAAACAGAAATATATAGATATAAAGGCAATCGCCCTTCCCTACGTATAGTGATAACCATTTTTTAAAATATCATATATTCTAAATAACTTTTAAATTCAAGGAAATTGAAAAAATGTAGATTAATGTATACAACAAATAAAATATATTATTAGACTGTGAGGTATATACTATATAAGAAGAGAAACTTGTATGGAGAAGTAGACTGTTATGCTTATAATTATACATTAATTCTGATATATAATAATTTTAAAGAATTCTGCCTCTGTGAAATCTTTTATGTTGCCAAATTTCATACTGATTCCTTTTTTATTTTAGATGCCAGGAATTGAACTCAGGACCTTGTGCTTGCCAGGCAGGAGCCATGCAGCTGAGCTATCTCCCTGGCCCTAATTTCATACTGAAAGGAACAGAAAAAGTGGAATTTTGGGGGTTCCATATATTTCAGATTGTTAGATTTTTTTCTGTTATGGAAACAGTTATCCATAAAAAAGTCTTTATAATACTCAGGAGTTAATAAAATAATTTATGGGATATGTAAAAATTTTCTTTCCCTTGACCAATTTTGCATGCTTGACTTTGGTAACCAGAATGCCTAATCTGAAAACAATAATATGCAGCATAAGAACCATTGTTGAACTCCTACCATCTTGTATGGTGAAGTTCTGCATCATTTCCAATGCTTTTTTTTTTAATTATTATTATTATTTGGTACTGTCTTTGATTGTTGGACCAGTCTTACATTCTTACATCTGGTGGACTGAGCAACTTCCCTGAGTGACAGTTGCAATATGGCAACCATTGTTAATTCCTATCATTTTGTGTTGAGGTCCTGTATCGTTTTTGTTGTTTTTCTGTTGTTTTGATTTTGTCTTCATTGTTGTTTTGTTAGTTTTTTAAATATTTCAAATGAAAAAAGAAAAAAAATAAATTGCTCTTGCCTCTCATTTATTAACAGTTTATGAAAGTGCCCTCTTTTCAGTGGTGTCACTATTTACTTTTGTCTTTTTGAGACAAGGGTCACTATGCAGTTTGGGTTGGCCTTGAACTCATTTTGTAGTCCAGGCTCATGGTGAACTCACAGGAATCCTTCTGCCTCAGCCTCCAAGTTCTGGGATTACAGGAGTGTACACCACACCAGCTAGATACCACTTTTAAAAAGGAGTCCAAACAAAGAGTAGATGTGCCCAGCCATGAAGGATGCCCCTATATATCACAGATTTGTTCTTTACTTACTCCTTGGGTGGAGGGAGGTAATTTAACTTTAAAAAGGGTGAGAGAATAGTAGAAAAATATAACTTTTCTACCTGAAAGATGAGCATTATTCTTCTGCCATCCAGTCTTTCATGTACTGTTTTAAAAATCTTTCATGTACATGTTGAAAAAAGACTGCTCCATCCTGGTACCTTTCCTCATTGTCATGTGATATGGAAAGGTAGTAATCAAGATGTCACCAGTTTGAAACTTTGCTTTACTCCCTGAGAAGTGGTGTGACATACTTCTCATGGCAACAGGCTGTTGAGCACCTTTTTTAAAATTTAAAAACTTTATTTCACATAACCACCCTTTACAGCCATGTAGGTGAGCTCACCCACATGCATATGCACACACATGTGCACACACACACACATACACACACACACACACACACAAACACATGCAGATCCATTAATGAAGGAAAACAGTTTGGATACTTCTCTTGGTACATGAAGTCCTATTGAATTAGCTGAGTACATTTTGATTCACTATTTCTTACTCAAAGCAGAAAAGAACACAGAGGATGTTATTCTATCCCAAACTGCCACATGATAATTTTCTTTCACTTATTTAGAAATGAGATCTTCCATCAACACTCAAAACTTTATGAAAATAATCCCTAGTTCCAAATTGATTCTAATCAGAGGTTCTTGCAAATAAAGCTGTATGGGCATTTTAAGCATTTCTATCTTCATGGTTTGGGTGAACTGTCCCCTGGCACTAATCTCATAGAACTTTTTCTTTGCTTCTACCCCATGTAGGCATTGACTATTTACTGGTATTTCTCCAAATACCTGCACATTTCTTGAGAAGAGAGACTGAACATACTCATTTTGAATCATCGATGACAAATATAGTAACATATTTGGGAATTTGCGTTTGCATTATAAATGCTTTGAATCAGAAAAAGGAGGTTTGCACTTAGGATACAGGTGCTTGGAAGTATTTATCCTATTAAGTATCCATATCCTGATTAGAATTTATGATGTCTTCAATCTGTGGATCAGTTTAAGGGGAGCAGACTAGGTCAGCTGCTGGAGTCCGAATGGTCACAGTTTGTCAGGTGAAATTAACATTTAGCCTCTTGTTAGAACTCTCACAGGGAAAATCTAGAGAGGTGGTTGATGCACAAGGAAGGATAAGAGCTCCAAAAGCTGGGACAAAGGGGACAGACAGTATTTAGAAAAGCCAGTGAGGGAAAATGGAACTGAGAGGGTCCTTGGCTAGCAGGGTCTGTATTATTTCCCATGAGCTTCTGCACCTCTATGGAGACCATGGCAACTCAGGAGTTTCTGTGGAACCAGGTAGTCAGGAGCAAAAGCTAAACAAACGTTGGGCAGTGTATCACAATATTATTGTAACTTTAATCCAATGAGTGTCTTTTGATTTGAGGTCCAGACAGGGAGAGGAAAAAGGAACTCAATGACTTTTTAAAATGTACACTTTCAAGAGATAAAACAAAAGAATAATGGCCCAAGGAGGCAGGACCTGATTCCTAGGGTCCTTAGGAGAGCAAATGAGAAGAGTTCTTTTAACTTGTATCCATGCAAATGCATGATATAAGTTTTGTCTATTGTTTTCATTATTATTGTTATGTTCTTTACTATAATGTAAATTGTTGGGAGGAGTTCTGCTGCTGCCTAAGGAAGATACTCTGCACACCTGAGCTGATTGTGCCAGATCGATTTGGGTAGAGAGGAAGTAATGGTAATTTCAAACCACAGTAGAAAGTAAAGGAGAGTTCTATGAATATCTGTAGATAATGAAATGATTTCATAAATTTTTTTTCTGTTTCTTAGAATTGTAAACTATGATGACAGGAGAAATTGGGAACCTGAAGAGAAGTAATATTCTCTCTGTAGGCTCCTTTGAGGAATGTGCCCCGTTACCCTAACTGGCACAACTTACATGCAGGAAAAGCTACAGTGGGCAAAGTCAGGTCAGCTGGAGTTAATACTGGCCCAGCGCAGTATTTGGATATTAAGATACATTAGCTAAGAATGGCAGCTATTTATCTCTTTACTCAATACATCTTCATACATGTATACAGGAGACAGATATCCTAAGGTAAGCATTTGCAGCCTCACGTATTGTCCAGAACCTCCGAGCTGTGCCTTGGGACTAGCAGATTGCCTTAAGTGATTACCAGGAGACAGAATGTAGTAGAACCTAGCGTTCTCCTTTGTGATGCTCTTCTGAGGAACATAGTTGAGAAAAATTACTAATAGTTTAGAGCAATGAATAACATAAGAGTCAAAAAGAATATTGAAGATCTCAAAAGATACAGCATGGTCAAATGATTTTTGTTAGTGGAAGAAAATTAAATTTTATATAGTATTTTTTTTTGCTATGTTAATCAAATTGTGAAATAAATGTTAGTGAGGAAATAACAGTGGTTGATATTTTTCGTTCTGGAATTGAGTTCATACTATCACATTAGGTAGATCAAGTTGGATTAGAATACTTGATTGTTCAACTCTCATGAACAGTATAATAACTTATTTTCTTTGTGGTACTGAGGATTGAACCTAGGGCCTTCATACTGAACTGAATCACTAGCTCTTTTTATTTTTTACTTTGAAACAGGTTTTTGCTAAGTCATTAAGCTGCCCCAGCTGGGCTGGAACTTTTTCCTCCTGCCTCAGCCTCCCAGAGTGCTCAGATTATAGACATGCGTTAACACAGTTGGCAATTATACTATTTTAAAAGTATTCCACACTCAAAACTCACAGCACGTTAACTCGTTTATTGCAAATATACGCTTTTCTAGAAAAGTATTTTTGAAACTTTCAGACTATAATTACAAGACTCTGTAATGGGTTCTACAAATGTTGGAGGCTGAACTGTATGATATTCATGAGGTAAAACTTGATGTGAAGAATTTCAGTTCTTATCTATGCCTGGTGGAGCAAACCTGTAATCCCAGCACTCTGGAAGCCTGAGGTAGGAGAACTACAATTTCAGGGCCAGTCTAGGCAATTTTATGACTTATTCAGACCCCGTCTCAAAATGAAAACCTGAAAAAATCTGGGGTTTTAGTTCAGTGTGAAGGGTTCAGTCCCTACTACTACAAAAGAAACATTTAAGTATCCATTAGTATTAGTATGTATTTGAAGGATTTAAACAGAGAAATAATTTTAGTGACAAAAGTTTTCAAATACTGTGTAAGTAGCTGTACTAAAGAAGAACTCATGGAACATTAGTGAACCATTGTACCATATTTGTTATGCAGAAACGTTATCACTAGAGTTCTAAAAATGATGGATTGTTTCAAAACTTTGAAGTAGATATATGTAGTGGACTGACAACTGGTGGTCAAGTTATAACCCCCAGCTGAACTGAGCAAGCATGCTGCTGGGTGTGGGAGGCCCACCTGGGGATTGTTGCCAGCAGAATAAGAGGTAGAACTGGAGAAGGAGAAGGAGGCTGTTAGGAGCAAACATAGGCTGTTGGGAGCTGGTAGAAGCTGTAAGGAGGTGCTGGTTCTCTTGGAGGAGCTTGTCATGCTGGCTTTCCTGATGGACTTGGCTGTTTTCAACCTCGGAGGAGCTCAGGACCTTGTTGGCACTGAGAATGCTTCGGTTCACTTTGCGGGAGCTCTGGCCTCACTCTGAGCATTGCTTCCTGGCTCTGGAGGGGAAGATGGTGCACTGCCAGTGTCCTGGAGAAGCTTGCTGCATTGGTTTTCCTGATGGTATCTTGGCTATCCTTATCATCTAAGGAGATCAGGACCTCACTATTGCTGAGGATGGCTGTGGTACCTTTCAGGGGAGCTCTGGTTCTTACTTTGCATGTTGCTTCCTGGCTCCAGTGTAGATCCCTCAGTCTGCTAGCACAGATCCTTCATCACACTGCCACAGACTTCCTAGATTCCACCTTTGAGCCTTCCCTGCCCAGATCTGTGAAACAGGCCTGCATGAGATATTGTTATGGGCTCTAGGCCTCCAGCTGAACTCATGGGAGGCACTGTTATGAGCTCTAGATCTTCAGCTGGACTCTGCAGGACATTTCTGAGGGATCCAGGTGCTCAGCTAGTTTCCTTGGTCTTGGTGTGTGGACAGATTTCTTGCACTCTTTTGTATATCATTATTTGGGTGACTATTATAAATAATCTTATAAAATATGTGTCCTGTATTATATTGTTCCCCCTTGCAAAATATTTCCAAACCATAACAAAATAGTTTAAACTATTGTTGAGAAATATTTTAACTTTATGTAAGTCTGTATTAAAACTATAAGATTGTTATGTTTCTGAAGAAAATCGTACTAAGAATGTAGATATTTTAGCACTATGATTAACAAACAGAGAGGTACAACATAAATATAGAGATTTAATGTTATCTAATTTGTCATAGATGGAGGTGACTATAATTCAGTGTGGCAGGAGTTCCAGAAAAAGAATTTTACAAAGCACTATAACCTGTACAATATTAAATATGAAAGTCATTACATTTGAGGTAATTAGTACAATTTTAAACCTATCAGGATAGCTTATGATATATGTAAATTATACTGTTACCCTCCAGGGATTACATTCACTTCTCTGGTGAAAGATATTAAAAATATTTTCAAGATTATAACTGATGACAGTCTAACAGAGCAACTTTCACCATAACTGTCTCACAGTAAATAAATGTAATCTATTTTCTATAATGGTTATGAATTCCACGTGAACTATTAATTAGCATTTTAAAAAGTCTACCTCACTGACTTACTTATTTCTGATTTTTTGGGTATAGCATAATTTCATTTATTTAGTCCCTTATTTCTTCATTTTCATCCCTCTGTTAGTCTGCTATCCTAATTACTTTCTTTTCTACTCTTGGTTCTTTCTGCTTTATTTTAAGTGCAAATGTATTTGTACCTACACATTTTTCCAGGAAAAAAAAAGGATGAATGTTTTCTATATACACGGGCTGACAAATAGTAACGGATTGGTTGGACGTTGTGGACAATGGGCTATGATGATGTCTAAATTTGCACTGCTGAAGGAGACAAGAGACTCCTCTCTGATCTTACAGTGGAGGACAGGCCCAGTTCACCAGGGTTTTGGTGAGTGTAATAAAGGGCACAATAAATGCTGCAGGTTTCCTTGTTTAGCCTACCTTTGGTGGTGGTACTGGAAGAGAGTCAAAATCTTTCTGGAAGAAGTGAATTTTGACTTGAGACTTGAAAAATAAGCAGGAGATGGATGAAGAAGAGTAGAAGATGTAGGGTGGTTGCTTCAAAAAGTAGGCAGCAGCATATACACAGTGTATAAATCCCAATTGTATGGTATTTATAGGAAAACTACAAGTAATGTACGAGACTGTCATAAAGTGTTCAGGAAAGCAGTCTGAGACGAGGCTGCAGGAGTTGTGTCACGGAAATCACTGTCCTATAAGGCAGTCACAGCATCTGGAGTTTGTCCTAGGAGACGAAGGTACTGTTTGAGGGCTTGAAACAGTTTATGATTAACATAATCAGATTTAAATATTTCAATTTTGGGGCTGGGGATTTAGCTCAGTGGTGTAGCACCTGCCTAGCAAGCGTGAGGTCCTGAGTTGGATTCCTGGTACCTTGCAAAATAAATAGATAATTCACTGTGACAGGAGTAGGCAGGATGGACCTAAGTAATTCGCCAGCATACAGTTCCTAGCCTGAGCCTGGCAACAAGGTTCACAGGAAATAACAAAGGGCCTGTCCTGAAATCATAGTGTACAGAGGCTCTCAGGTTTATAGCTCTGCTGAATTAAAGAAATGGTGCAAAGACTCTTAGACTATATATGGAGAAGCAAATCTAACTAAGCATGATTTAGTTTTTGACAAAGCAAAGTTGAGACACTAACAGAGAGTTCCTAGGAGATTAAATCACAAAGGGAGGAAGTAAGAAGATGTAAATTTGGGATTCACCAACGTACTTATGATTGTGGAAACTATAGAGGGTGGATTGGCTTAAGATTGTATGGATCACTGGTGACCCAGGACAGAGTGTGTCTTACAGAAATTTAAGAGGCAGTTAGGATGAGAGAAGTCCTTGAAGGCTACCAAAGTCAAAGAGCTGAAAAGGTACATGTAAAATTCACAAGGGATGGGGTCGCAACAAGGGGGTAATTTCCACATTAAAGGCAGCAAATACAGATGGAATTGGAATCAACAAATTTTATGGCATTTGGCAACTCAGGGGTGAAAGTAGAATGGATTATGAAAGTAAAATTGCAAAATAGTTTTGCTTAGCAAGGAAGGAGAAAGATTTTGAGTGTAGGACACACAGAATTTGGCAGGTTTTCATATTCTTTAAAATTGTTCTGTGGTATGCGTATAATTTTCATCTTGTTAAGGGTAAAGAGCCTTGAAGCATATTTAAAGCTGGAGGCAAGATGTTAGTTAAAACTAACACTGGACATATGAGAGAAAGGAAGAGGGTGAAGAAAGAAGGGTCCTGTGGAATGCCAAGTCACTATGTATTTCTGTAAGAAAAATTGGGCAAATATCCAAAACTAATTATGGTTGTTAAATGTCCAGTGAATTTTAACTAAGAAAAGCCACTAAAGAAGTGTAAGCCCATGGAAATGAATTTAGAAAATATGCAGTAGTATTGTAATGTCTCTTAGACAATTCACAGACTAGGCCCTAAAGAGCAAAAAGCCTAAGTTCAATGATTAAAAATGGTAGCAAAAAGGAAATGCAAGTATTTCTTCACCATACATAAAGAGAAATTTCTTTACTAAAAAGGTAATGACGTATTACTATTTGGATTGGCAAAAATATATAAGTTTGGAAATAGATATGTTCAAGGGAGTTGCTGGTGATAATGCAAAATGGGAGAATTTCAAATAGAGAGGAACTTGGCAGTGCCTGGTAAGATTACCTATTAACCCTGAAAGCACAATTTACAAACCCTACTTCAGGAATATTGACATAGGATGTTAAAGTATAGTCAGGACAGTTCATTGACAGTCAAGTCTGTTTGCAATTACATAAGACTGGAAACAATGCAAATTTCACTTACTATCGTTGTTGTACATCTCTACATACACTATATTTCAACTCTAAAAAGCAGTTAATAAATATAACTCAAGAAATGTAATTACGGATCATCATATATGCACAGATGTATTCGGATATAAGTTTATGCACACACAAGGTGCTGAGAACTGTGCATGATTTGCTACCATTTTGCCAAAAGAGATGCTGTATCTTTTTAGGGTACACAGTAAAAGGATACAATGCGCACATTTATCTTCATGTGAATGTGACACAAGCAGATGAAAGTATATTCTTCCTCACAAATGTGCATTCTTGTAGAATTGATTTTGGATTTACACAATATACATACATGTAATTGTTAAAATAAAAATAAAATCCTTTAGTATTAAAAATAAAAGACACTGATAGACTGTGTGTATGCAATCGATGACATAAACACTGGAAAGAAGTATTCTAAGTGACTTCAGAGTGGAGTTATATAGGAACATTACATGCCAAGTGGAATAGCCTTAGATTTTTAAAAGTGTCATAAAAACTTTTCAGTTACTGTATTTATGGAATGTTTTGTTGTTATTTGGGGATGTGTGTGTGTGTGTGTGTGTGTGTGTGTGTGCGTGCTATGAGTTACATATTATGGTCCTTAATGTAGAGATGAGGAAACTGAGGTTTAGGGAAGTTTGTGACCTTGTGAAATGCAACATGTTGGTAGAGCTGGCTTCCAACTGAGATCTAATTTGTACCCAGTGCATTCTGTGCTGTTCCAGTGCTACTCTTATCAGAGCCTGAAATAATCCCCAAGTCTGCTACTGTACAACACGCGGCGAACAACTGTGAAATCTAAATGGCAGTGGAGTGGAATGGCCCTGTATGTGTGACGTTTAATGCGTAATGCAATCTATTTTATACAAGAGAAATTATTCAGCATTTCTTTTCCTTTAGTCCTGGTAGATTCATGTTTGAGAGCCCTAGGAAGACAGCACTTCAAATTCTCTTTGCTGCATTATGCATAGGAGAATTGAAGTGGTCAGCTACCGAAGGTGGAATTTTCTCTCTCTAATAAATTTAAATTGGGGCAATGTCTGATGCAGATCTAGGGTTGTACTTTGGACATTCCACAAAGCTTCACAGACTAAATAAACTGATGTTGAAGAAGCAGCATTGTAATTTGAAGAGGAGAGGTGCTCTGTAATTAATGTGTTGACGTGGTCTATCACGAAAATACAACTTTGGGTAGATGTGCCAGAAGTTGTGACATTTTCAGTATTGTAAGTTAAATAATGAAGTAAACTGGAGGGGCCTTTTTGTTCAATTAGAAACAGTACAAATGTGCTGATGCTTCAGTAGAATTCTTAATAGGTGTTTATGCCTTGGTTTCGCTGCCTGCTTTTCCTCTCTTTAAAAACTATGGCAAAATTGTGGAGCTCTGCCCGACACAAAGCAGCAGAACAGCTCTTCGGTGGTTGTTTTAATTTTCTTTCATTTATCTCCCACATTTCCTCCTGTACTCAGACACAGTATATCTTTTACTTTATTACTTTGAGTCTGGTAAAAATATGTATTTTCCATGACGAGAGTGTATTTAATGTAAGAGAGGCGTGATAAAGAACATTCCTTGAAAGGAATACACAGGAGCAATTCTTCACGTCAATCTGAAGTATTTTCTGTGTCCAGGAAAAAATATGTTTGGTGGAAGTATCATTTTTTTTCAGAGACCACGTACTCCTCTTATTTATTAATTGTGGACAATCCATTACACTCCGTGGTATTTTCCTAGAAACTTCCCCCTGGAGTTTTTCCCATTTATTAAAAAAAATAGAAAAAGAAAAGTTTGTATGAATGCAGAAGAAATAGAGTTCAACTTACAATTATTTGATCATTGAAGCATATTCTTTCATGAGAAATCAGATGTTTCAGGGTACTACCTTCTGCTTGGCTTGTAGTTTTGTTTTTTTGTTGTTGTTGTTGTTGTTTTTGTTTTTTGGTTTTTCTCTGGTACCGGGAACCGAACTCACGACCTTGCGCTTGCCAGGCAGGTGCTTTTGCCACTGAGCTAAATCCCCAGCCCCTTGGCTTGTATTTTGGATCCACTCTGCTTCTCATAATGGGTTTGGTTTGTTGACAAGTTACTAGATTAGTTGTTCCTCTCTTCTATGTTAAAAATCATCCTTTATGAAGATTATAGTCAGATTGTCTGGTCAGTAAGAATTCTTCAAATAGCTGGGGTTTCAGAATATTTTTCTGTCCAAATATGTTTGACGTTTTGTTTGTGGTGATCCATAATATTCAACTTAATTTAACATGTAAAAATTATATTTACTTCCATTTTAATGGGTGACTGCACTATAAGAGAGAATACTTTTCAAAAGATTGACTTTAACCTTTATTATCATTACAAATATAATCAGTCAGAGCATCTCACCATGATGTCTTCAGGAATGTTAAGACATTTATGAATCATCATGGCGTCGTAAGCTGGAGTCTTTCACGGTGTTAGGACATATTAAGGTGTGGCCCTGTATGCAGCAGAGATGTGTTTGGAGGACAAAGCAGGATACAACTGAAGCTCAAGACTGAATATGATCACATATTACAATTGGTCAAAAGCATAGGGGTATATTTATTGTAACACTGAAACAATTATATCTTGAGTATAGGTAAATAAGGCTTATGTCAGTAGTGATGAGTTCGTGGACTTTACTGGCAGGTGGGCATTGTATGAATGGAGTTTTCATCATGGAATATCAGGGAAACTATGAGGAGACTGGCACAGGTAAAGTTGGGGGACATAGATTCACAAACTTGCTTTCTGGAGTCACTGGAAGGAGTTCGTATCTCAAGTGGTAAAACCACTTTTGGTTACTGTAACACCACAGTAGTTAGCTCAAGTCCAGTCCTTTGTACCCAATGTAATTTGGCTTCAAATTAAAATTTGGGTATTATATATTTAATTGGTTGTGCTTTTAGGTTATTTAGACATTGACATCAGATTTTCTATCCTGCATTTAAAGCGTACTATAAGCACTAATGTGATTCATCTGGATGCTCAGAATTTTGGGTACCTGTAAACTTGGCCATAATATTTGAAGTTTTACTCAATCTGTATTTATTTGAATTAAGTTTTAAAGTTCAGGTATAGTTAAGAATATGAATGTACTAGGACATTTGTAGATGGTCTGAGTCAGAATTCCACTGGCCTTACATTTATCTACTTCGTGTAGGATACTGTTGTCAATTTTGTAGCACTTCTGAGAGAGAAATTTTGAAAATTTGTGATGCACCTATGGTCACTCTAAATGCTATTATTTTGTAAAATTTGTAATAGCAGTTCTTTTCACTGCAGAAGAAATATTGAGAGCTGCTCAAGTATTTAGAGCCTGCCTTTTAAACTCCTGTCTGTGCTTCTCATTCACCATACATTTTTTTGTCTCTTTGAGACAGGGTCTTGCTATGCAGCTCAGGCTGGCCTTTAGCTCCCTTTGTAGCCCAGGCTGGTCTCGAACTCACAACAGTCCTCCTGCCTCATCCTCTCAAGTGCTGGGACTGTAGGTGTGCGCCACCATGCCCCACAAGTTGAGCCCTGTTGTTTAAAGTATCCCAGTGTGTGGTGCTCAATACCTTTTCTAAGGCACTTTTGCCATGTTGTTGCCTTTGCTGTAATTCTGTCACTACCTTGCTGTGTTTGTGCTTACTGAAATCGCTACTGCTCCTGAGACACACCTTTGCCCTGGCTCTAACAGGGTCTTGAACTATCTTTCTCAAACATCTTCATGATGACTACAATTTAATTAAAGATTTGATCAAATTTTTTCTCATTAAATCCATTCCTAAAAGAATTTACTTAAATTTGTACCATTTTCCTTTCAAGAACTCTGGTTCTCTCTTCCTTTATTTTTCTCTACACCCCCAACTTCCAGCATACTGTATTGCATTTTCTCATTGCTGTATTTCTTTCCCTTTCCTGTCCACTCCAGAGTATGAATTCTGTGAAGATAAGGGTTTGTTCCTTGTTTCTTTTCACTCTAAACCTTAGCCTGTATCTTAAAGTCTTGAATAAGGTTGAGAAATGTGCATTAAATGGATGTAGGAAAGCCTCTTCCAACTAAGAATCTCCAATTATTGTCACTTCCCAAGAAGTAGACCATAAGTTTAAAAAAAAAATAGAAAATGCTCCTTACTTTTTCTTTGAATCAAAGCCTTTCCTATGGTTGATGCAATACACAGAACCAAACCTCTAGACTTCTTCTTATGCCCATTTTTAACATGATAATATTCAACTACTTTTATGGTAACTCACCTAAAGTTGAAACAATGGTATAGTATAGAGGTTACCTAGCCACAAAATTCTGACTCAGAGTCTGCACTAAGTAACAAGTCATCATTGACCTCTCTTCTGTTGAAGGGAATCTAGGTGGGGGAATTCACAGTACACTTAATAACTCTTTATTTTTCTCCACTTAACTGCTTAGGCACAGATATGCTATGTGTGCATGTTTCTCATTGAGATCGGCTGTATATTTGAGTGTGGGTGGGTTCCACTGTAGCATACGTAGCATGGACAGCAACAGAGCCCGAAGAATCTGTAATCAAAACTATTACAAAAAAATTCACCTGACTTTTCTTTAAACCTTCTACATTAAAGGAATCAACCTTCTTTACATCATGTGAACTTCTGGGTTTTAGAGTTGTGTATAACAAAAAACTGGGTGAAGAGGTTTTGTCCGAGGAGAGCCATATAGCTCTAACTTTATTTTGATAGCATCCTTACATCTTAAAAGTATTTGAGGAAAAATTTGTTATTCATTTAGTATTGACATTTCTTTGTCTCTGGTGTTTGTTTTGCTGTCATTTTGTATGCCATTCATTTATTATATTTCTGTTATAAACACCGTGTTCTTTTGACTTTATATTTATTCTTTTAATTTTTTTTGTTTTTAAAGATAAAGAATGAGAACACATTAACAAACAGACATAAACAAAGCAACACCCAAACAATAGAAGCAATACAGAGTTTCAGACAAGATGATAGAAAATTAACAATAGATATTGTATTATATACTGTTATCTTCAAAATGGTTACTTATAAATATAGGCATTTAAGATTGATCAAACAATTAAACATTAACAGTTCCTTTCAATATAGCAATAGAGGTTGGTAGTATGACTCTCTCAGTTATCCTGTGTATGTATGTGTATATATATATATATATATATACACGCACACACACATATATTTTTCCCCTTCTTTCTTTTTCTCTTTTATGTCATCCTAGTTGTTCCCCCCCTTTGAACAGTTTCTTTCCCTTGCACAATATCTATTATACCTTTGTATTTAGAATGAAGAGATGATTTGAAGAAAATAGTCATTATGTTATGATTTTCTTCTCATTTATCGGTGCATAGGGTGGTTCAAAGTTACCTGGATTTTCCAAGGCATAATTCGCAGTTGGTGAGGCTGTGTGGGGATAGACGAATCAGTATGTTTGATCCACCTCCTGGTACAATTATACATCAGACATTCTTGTAATGCTTCCCCTTTTTGTTAAGTAAGGCAGCGGTCCAGCTTCCTAGGTCGTCAGCACTTTCCACAAAGGAAGAACATAAAGTGTCACAGAGTGGAATGGTTCTATTGCAAACCTGGATTATGCAGAAACGACACCATCCTGGGTTTGCTTGCCATGACTGTGCATCGGCAGTTGCACAAGACAAGCAGAATCCTCTTTGCTCACCCACAGTTCATGTAGTTTGAAGCAAGAACATTTAAGAGTGCAACAAAACAAACTGCCTTTTCCAGCTGAACTCTATCTTCGCTGACAGATGGTGCAGTTGGGCATCTTTTCCATCCAGAGTAATGCTGTACTTGAAGAATGAAAGCATTGAGAGAGATCATTTGTTGTATAGAAGCAGAGTTTCAAATACCCTTAGTACTGCCAATCTCTGCTGTAATTCTTGAATTTTCACATAGGTGTTCAAGAAGCCGGGTAGTCAGATTAAGCAGTCAGCTAATGTTTTTTTCCAAAGTCATAAGCACCTAGCATTTAATCTGTTATATATGCAGATTAAAATTGAAGGTTGATTAAATAACAACAATAGAAGCTTCATTCAAAAAAATTCTGGCATACTATTCCATGTCTCTGGTGGAAATGAATAATTTATTATGCAGAAGAACATGAACTTTATAAGAATATTATTTCCCTAAGCAGGCACAGCACTTGGGAAGGTTACATAGCGCCAGTTTATTCTGCTACCCTAGTTCTCTGCATACTGTGATCAAAGCTTTTTGCTGTGTTCATACAATAGATTCTGCTTAGATGTACCCTACAGAATGCATTTTAGGCTGTAGACTTCTTTTGTCCCCATTTCCATCTAAGAAGATTTTAATATTCTTTGTAATGTATCTGAGTCATTCCATATAACAGGAAATTATATTTTATACTAATTTAAACCAAGGTTTTAATCATTGACAGATTTGACTGATTTGCATTTTCCTCGAGAAGTTTGGAGCTCTGTATCCAAGAAATCACCCCAATGAGAGAAATGAGACATGCTAGTAATTCATTAGGAGGGAATAATACTCATAAACACGAGAACCTTCATTGCTCCTCGGTCTGTACTTTTTACCAACCTTGTTTTAGTTTATCTTAACTATTAAGAAAATAAATTGTATCACAGGCATTCTAAAACCTAGAAGGTAAAGATATACCTGAAAACTACGTATTGGTGAACCCTTTCCAGAACACACCTCACAGCTTTAAAATGAGCCATTTCGGTATTCTCTTTGGAGGTCTTCCCATGTCCTTTCTCAGTTGGTGCTTTAATGTAGGACTTAATAATTATATCT
The DNA here is from genome assembly GCF_000276665.1 of Chinchilla lanigera. Lineage (NCBI taxonomy): Eukaryota > Metazoa > Chordata > Mammalia > Rodentia > Chinchillidae > Chinchilla > Chinchilla lanigera. The sequence goes on along the minus strand of NW_004955459.1, from coordinate 14,072,390 downwards.
GAATGTTAACAACAGAGGAAATGAGTCTAAGAGGAATAAAGAATAATTCCTTAGTAAGTAGACTATTTCTGTTTGAAAGCCCATGTTATCTTCAAGGTGAATGCAGACATTTTAAAAACAATAAAAATCCCACCTTCTTTGCATTCTGCTCTGCCTCTTACAGTCTTAAAAGGAGAGTGGAGGCTTGATTAATGAGTCCCCTGTTTCTACATATTCTGAATTTTTACCCCATCTGGAGATCTTGAGATTAAAATTCCTTATATGAAGAAGGAAAATATTAGAGTGTCATAGAATGCCTTTCTTCCTCCTATACTAGTGCCTTTTGTGCAAAGATCGTGAATATATCTCTTAAAATGAAGCACTTACAATATGAAGTGCTCTAAATTTGATGTTGAATTACTGTTTGGGCATTAATAAAATGCTAATTACCAAGGTGGTATTATATTGCATCAAAACTTAACCATACCTTTAGTTTATTTCCAAAATTTAATTTAAAATACATGAAATAAAGGCTGCTGAGTTTTAAAGTCCAAGAATTTCTTATGACCTAATTATTTACTATGTCGTATTCCCCCTTTGTCACAGAAGCCTGCTAATTTAGAATGAAAAAGGAATCATAGCTTTGTAGAACTGAACTTATTTTCAGTTTTCTGATTAAATTCCCTGGAAATTTTAAACTATTCTAAGTCAGCTTTTATTGAGAAATTTTCAATGCATAGCTTTATTATAAATACTTTCAATGGATCTACTTACCTTTTTATTTCTTGAAAAGTCTGTAGGACAGAAAGTTGTATTATTTTGGAGTGCTTCATTATTATGAATAAAATTGGATTTTCTGTATTTTTTTCATTGCTTTTCATTCTGTTCTCAGAGTAGGATATATTTGAACTTTAGAATAGCATTAATAGCAGTTTTTATGATGAAATGTTTTATATCTGTCCAATATGCACATGTGGTTAAGGGGCACTTGAAATATGATTAGTTTGACTGAATTAACTGAATTTTGAGCTTTATCAAAATTTACTTAAATTAAATTAAAATAGTCATACATGCCTTGTGGCTGCCATATTGGGTAAAAGCCTTCAGAAATGTTGCTTTTACTGAGCATAGAAGGAGGAGAAAATACTATTTTTTGTACTTTTGACTCACAAAAAAAATTGCCTTCATGATTTCCTTTCACAAACCTTTGGGAAAAATCCATAACTTTTGACATTACTACTTGCTTTTGCATAGATATAAAGTCAATGGTAAAATTCCAACATATGGTCAACTCAGATTTAGAAAATAACCTCGCTAGGGTAACAGATAAAGGTAAAGATGGATCTTGAAGGTGAAGATGGAGAGATAGAAATGAATGGCCTAATGATTGGCATCAGGATTATCATACAGTATTAAAAATATAACCACTTTATTGAATTCATGTTTTCCATAAGAATGGATGAGTCTTCTTTTCAAGGCATAGGGTTGACTTGAGTCTAATCTCCTTCCTTTGTTTATCCATCCTTCTTACTTTCTCCTAAGTTGTTGCCAGTTATGTAAGTTTAAGTGATCTTTCACATTTGTCACATCCCTATTGAAGAGAAAGTGTTACTGAGATGAAATAGAATGTCCTGTATGTACACCTTCTCTTTCCATTTTACTACAGTTTTTCTCCTTTCCTTATTATAGTGTGAACAGACTGGGATGAAAGATCCTGAGTTGTACCATCTGAGCTGAATTGAGTAGAGAAAGGGGTAGTATATTTCTAAACGAGAAAGGGGTAGTATATTTCTAAACTATTATGGTGTATTTCAGCCTCCTTCATCTAGTGTTGTGATTGTTTTGCTCTGAAAAAATTAAAAAATAAATACACACACAAACACACTCACACACACACAAACACACACACACACACGTCTAAACTTAGCATTTAGCCTTTTCCTCTCATGTCTTTTTTTGAATCTTTCTGTGACCTGGCTTGTTCTTTTTGCTGAAACACAGAATATATTTGTCTTGGTTACTTTTCTCTCATTGCTGAGACAAAATACCGGACACCCAAAATTAAGGAAGGAAAGTCTTGTTTAACTCACAGTTTCTGGAGGTTTCAGTCCATACTTGGCTGGTTCCAAGGCAGAGTGGCACATGGCAGAGGGCAACTGTTCATGGAGATGGAAGATAGCAAAAGCAACAAGAGCAAAAGGGGAGGAGTGGTGGCAAGCAACCTCTTTCCGTCCCTTATATTGGTATGCAAACTGCCTGCCCCAGAGCAGTGTAGTGCTTACATACATGAATCAATCTTAAAGTCTAGAAACCTGCCCCATGACTGCATGAGGCTCTGGGAGGACATCCAGAACCAAACCATAACAACACTATACTACACAATGTAGATTATCATGATTTTTAGTGGTTATAGTTTTTACTGTTCATTATTCAATCACGATTTTCTTATAGATAGAAGTTTATGGAATGATTCAAGTTTACCTGTTATCTTAGTAAAGTAATTCATGGTTATGAATAAGCTTTCTTCATTAAAATAAACATCATAGAGAAACTGTATCATTCAAATAAATACCTAAATGTTGGACTGGTTCCAGGATAAGTGATTTTGAACGAAAGAGATTTCTTCTTGCTTCATGAGTTTTCTTCAGTTATCCTAACTTGATATACTTTTAGGCTACTTATAAAAACTAAATAAAATTTCCTAATGAGTGAAATTGTCTTCTACAAATAAAACTACATTAAGCCTTGTCCACCTGCTTCTGTTATAAAGCTTTGTGTAACCTGGTGATCCCTTAAAATGAAGTGACCCTTTCTAAGCTAGGGAAGGATACAATGCAAATAGCAAAAAGCATAACACAATGACAATCACAAAATCTTATTCATGTAACTCTAGGGAAGTCGTTCTTGAAATATGAGCCAAGATCAGATTACTCTATTTGTGTAAAGAAGAAAAAAGTTGCTAGCCCTTTGCACCTGACAGGAATAATAACTGCTGCATGGATAAGATAAAACTTGCATACAGTTGTGGTGAATTCTGTGATAGTAATACAAAAAAAGAAAAATCACTCATTGTGCCTTTTGCAGTTTACAAAACATACTACTCACATAAAAATGGATCTGCATTATCACTCTGCTTTGAAGCAAATATTATCACTCATTTTATAAGTGAGGATTATGGGGCTCAAAGACTTGATCTTGTCAGATGAACACCTTGGGCTCTGACCCTGGCTGCAGGGATAGACAGAGAGCAAAGCCTCTATGCTGTGAGGGCCAACAGGTCCCACAGAAAGAAGGAAGAGGTCAATTTCATCTCTTTGCCTCCACAGTCAAAGGACAACAGCTCTTCGTTTGGACAAAAGTGAATTAATGAGTGAAAGGAAAAAGGGAGGAACAGCTTTCCCCTGCAGGAAAGCTTTTTAGGGGAATATTTTCTACACATATACATGTGAATAATGTTTGTTTTACACATGTATGCACATTGTCTTATGGAGATGTAAGGATGAAGGAATGGTGATCCTCTCTATCAGGTTGACTGGGCTTCTAACCTGATGTATTAGTTAGGTAAGGTGTTAGTGTGAGACAGTAAAGATGCCACAAGAAAGCCAATGGTAATTTTTTAACAGTCTGGAACAGCTTACATCAGGTTTTCTAATATTACTTCCCCTTTTTATTAATAACTATTCTCTGAAAAAGGGTTTTCTGAACAGAGTTCTATTCATAGGTATATATAGGAGAAACTATCTACTCAATTCCCTCCTCAGGGTTCCGAGAAGTACTGCAATGGAAAACTATTTGATTTTGCTTGAACCAGTTCCTTCCCACATGTGACAGTGGAAACATATTCGTTTATCTTCTGTGGTCAACCAGCAACATATCTGTTCAGGAGAATACTTTTAAAAACTGTTTCTTTAAACATAAGAAATGAATGATGTGGAAAATCCAGGCATCATGGTGGGATAAGAGAAACATTTTTGACAAGAGTCAGACTGTGGATCTCCATTTTGTTATACTATTCAGCTAGCTTTATCCATTTGTTTCATGGCATTTCACGCTGTGGAGATATAATTATTTAGGTTTCTGGGCTAAGAGAAGCAGTTCTGGTTTTTCATTCATTCTGTAAATGCTAAACCATGTTAAATAATAAGGCTAAGGTTAGACATGTGCACATCTTTTGCTCAGTCTGGGAACAAACGGTCAAGAATAAAGAATTAGGTAACCTCATCCAGGTTGAAGATTCCATCTCTTTATCCATCTACGGTGACTTGTAGAACTAGACATAGAACATGACTAAACAGATATGACTCCTGGAGATTTTTTCCGACTGCCAACAAGTGTTTTGTTGACTCTTCCAGACTTTTAAAAGTGCTGTAAATTCAGCAGTCGAATCTCTTTTTTAGTGTGTATAATAAACATCCCTGCTCCGTGTAATTTTAACTAGACTGAACGATGCTTACACTTTCCAGATACCAGCTGTTGAGGCAGCAACTTTCAAACAATTTTGCAGATCGGCAAACACATTATATCATTGTGTGCTTTGCAGCTGTCTCTCCAGTTAGCCTTGCTTTGCTTTGCGCAGAGAAACTTGTGTACAGTTACAAAAGCGTATTTGTTTTCCCCCAGCACTCTTGGCAATTAGTGCTTTCCTAGCTCCAATTTTTCTTCAGAGCAATCGGTATCCGGTATGGCGGAGCATTTGCAGACCAAGGTAATAACTTGTGGAGTTTTATAAAGTAATTACTGTGCCAAAAAGAAAACAAGAAAAAATAGTAACACTTTATCTTTGTTCAATTCATTTTAAAATTATTTTCTTAACAAACACAAGCAAAAAACTACTGTGTGTGCTTTTAAGGCACTCTACTAAGTATTATACATTCGTTGAAGAGTAAATAGCAAAAGTTAGTTGTATAAAAAGTAGATGTGAAGGTTGTTCAAAGAAACATCAAAGATCCAGTGGAAGGAGGGGGAGGGAGGGAGAGGAGAGGGCAAGAGTGAGGGTGAGGGTTGGGAGAGGGAGAAGGAAGGAGGAGGAAGGAGGGAGGGAGAGAGACAGAAAGACACCTCACCGCTTATAAGGGAAGGAAGTTCAGGGAGGCTACAGTGAAAAATGCCAAGTCTGAATATCTTACTGTGGACCTGATAATACAAATGGTAGGTTGGAAAGCCATGCTAAAGAATTTGGAATTTGAATTGAGTTTGGAATTAGTGTGTAAATAGTTTGGGAGAATTTTAGCAGGGGAACACCAAAGTGAGATTTGTAATCCTAGGAAAATGTCACTCCAAATAGTAGCGTGAATAAATTCTGTGCAGTCAGGGTACAGAAAAACAGCAAGGATTCTATGACACGGTTATGTTACAGTGGATTGGGAGGGTGGGCAGTATAGATGGAGAGTCCTCTGTGGTTTTCTTGTGTACATCTGTTCACTGAGAAATGGAGTTATCAGCCAGAGAGTGACAGCATTTTAGAGCTTGAATATCTACATATATAGGCATGAGATTAAGACCTGGAAACTAAGTTTGAGAACAATTCAGTCACCTTGGTATAAGTTTTACAGCTAGTTAATGGCAAAGCTAAAAATCAGGATTTAGTCTTTAAAGGAAATGATTTATATCTCCTCTACGTTTTGCATTTGTTTTGTATTTTATAACCTTCATCATTTACTCTTAACAACATAATGGTTAAAAAACCAAAAGAATAATTTCTCTAATACTGTTACTACTAAAAACTTGCTATAACTGAGGTTCTATAGGAGAAGAGATATGCTTAAGGCAGCTTCCTCCACCTCTTTGGACTGACTTTGGGCAGTGATTTCATTTAGCTCCAAAATCTACTTTATATTCATTGCCAACCTCACTTGTCTCCATTATTCAGTGAACAAGTATTGATCAGCACCTTTGTTACAAGAATCATCACAGTTACTGGGTGGACATGAATAAAGGCCTGTACTGGAGGCTCCTATAGCACAGGAGATGTGGGACAGCAGATGAAAGGAAGCCCAGGGCTGTTTTGCAACTCCAGTAGCAGGACCAGCAGCCATTTCTGGTGAGCTAGGAATGGATTCTTGGGCATGAAACGATCAAGCATAGCCAGAATTATGGTATAAAATTATCTGGATGTGAATGCTTAGGAGTACATTGACAGTGCTATAGAATATTCACATTGCAGTTTTTTACCTAGTTCTCAGTCCTCATGATTGTCTGCATCGTGCCATCATGTTTGTTGGAAATCCTTCCTGGGACTGGCCTTGAGCATGCACAGCAGGTTGATTCTCAGAATAGAGCAGTAAGTAAATAGTTACTGAATTGCTTAGGGCAGCCCTTATTCTTCAGTTGAGCTGACAAGGGCACTCAGCTCTGAAGAACTCCTTTCTGATTGGATATAGCAGGGCCTTGATCCAGAGATCTCCTTTGTCAGAATCACCTTTCTCCAACTTTAACCTGTAATTGTGTTTTTAAAAACCAGACATTCTCATCTCAAGGAAAATATTACTGCTCTCGTAAAAACGCTACCCTGTGTAAGGGACCAAGTCTTTCCCTATTGGGAATAAGAACCCCTTGACAAAAAGAAGCTATTTATAAATCTTATATTCTTTCCCCATTCTTTAATTGCTTTCCTCAAATAAATGTGCCTAGCAGAATTTAACATATGCACATTGATATACATAGGTATATGACTTGAAAAACTTCTATAGCTAGGTTTAAATATGGGAAGTCTTTGCATGTGAAATGTTAAAATTCTGAATCAGTTGCCATCTTGTCAACCTACACTTTATTCTGTGAATCGTCTCTTGAGCATTGCTTTTTATCATTTTTCTTTGTCCAGTCTACTGTTCTTTATGCCTTGCTTTAATCATCGTGCTTTAGCTCTTGTTCCTGAGCAGGCAATGTGGTTTTACACGTCAGAAGAGAAATAAAGAGATAGAAACCCAAAACTACAAGGAAGAAAGTATGTCTTCCTGGAGAGGAATTCTTGCCAAGTAGTTGTGAGAATCAACTGTGACAGGCATAAGGAGGAATCTTTCCACTTTTTGCTTCCCAGAATAGAGTCAGAATCCTAGTTCCAAAGATGAAAAGTAGTGCATTTCCATAATATCTTAAAGATTCTAAATATTCCAAAAGATAAAATTAGTGAAAATGATATGAGGAGAGATCCAAGACATTTATGTTGTGAAACTTGTTTTGCAAAAAACAATAACAATTTGTTCAATGGTTTAAATCTTTTATATTACACTCTAATGATTAATGTGCTATTTACCTTGAATAGCACAATTTGTTAAATTTTTCTAAATTATTTCATATCATTTTGCAAAATTTATGTGTGGTTCTTAGAAAGATGAGTTATTTGTTTCCTTTTGCTGTCTTGTTGATGGTTTGCTGCCCTTTTGATGTGGTTTAGGTCAAGTTATTTTCTTCAGAAAGTATGCTTGAAATGATAGGTTACCAGTGGGGCATAATAATACTCAATTGGTCAACACATTTGAAAGTGTTTTTCTAAAAATGCAAACAGTGCTCTTATTTATTTGACATGGAAATTGTGACATTATATTTGAATTTTTCTAGTGTAATTTTTATTACCTCACTTTTCTAGAAGCCGTCATTGATGATTACTGATGAGAAGCATGTCTACAATTGAACCATGTAACAAAAGCCATAGTTAAATTTTCTTAGAGTCAGCAGACTACGAATTTTTGTAAATTAGGTTTACTTGTACAATTTAGATATACATAATGATCATATTCATCAAAGAGAATTTGTATCTGTATATGATATATCTTGATTCCTCTTTATTATTTTTTAACTTACCAGCCATGTGCATTTTAAGTTTTGATTGCTTATGTCTAGCAGAAATTTCCAGATTTATTGACTTTCTGTATAATTTGGAAAAATTACTATTGAAGCATGGATTTTGTAGAACAGAGAACAGTCTGGTGAAATGACTAAGAGGATGAGCTTTAACACTTGCCAGTCAGAAACAGAGATCGGCACTGTTCTTTCTGAGCTGTGTCATTTTCGCAAGTGACAGCTCTGTCTCGGGTTTCAGGTTCTTATTTGTTAAATAGTCCAAATACCAGTTCCCACCAGCAAAGACAGCGGTAAGACAAAGAATCAAAACCACTTAGGCTAGATAAAGCTTACAAAGGTTGAAGTAGATTAACACTGATTAATATTGTCATGAAGATTTCTATCAGTTCTTGCTGATGGAATTATTCATTGAACATTCATACCAATGCTGACATATTTTTTCTACTGAATTATTTTTTGGTTGATGTTGAAATACTTCTGTATGGTATTTCTTATTTTCTCCTTAAAGTATTGGTGCTGGGGGAGACACCCTATGATACTTTATTCAATATAGAAGTAATCTACCACCTGATAGCCTTATTTTAATTTATTTTTTTTATTTTAAGGATAAAAGGAGGGAAACATTAACAGACATACAACATTTTACAACATATCACAAGCACAATACA
>NW_004955459.1:13968901-14062138 GCF_000276665.1 Chinchilla lanigera | reverse complement strand
GCAGGTATTAAGCCAATTTTTCCAGCACCATTTATTAAAGAGGCTGATAGCCTTATTTTAGTCAACAAAGGTAATATAAGATGACTACAACTTCAGAATATTGATATTTTAAAATATTTTGTGCACATTTGTTTAGAATTTTTTGAAACAAATTATGTCTGTATTTGATTTAAACACAGTAGTAGATACACTCAGTAAACTATTTATTTCATTCTTTATTTTTGGTATGTAGGAGGCAGCCAATATATTTGATTAGCTGCAATATTTTTCTTTTCAATTTGTTATTCTTTTCTTGATTAGCAAGTAACTGCTAGTTGAAGCTACTTGATGCCCTTACTATTTAGTTCCTTGTGTAAAAGACAGGTCAAAACCATCTGATTTGTTAACTGTGCACTCAGAATTATGCAAAAGCAATAACCCAAGATGTGTGGCTTAGCTCTGATCTTAACCTGCAATTACTTCTGAATGAAGCTCTGCCCTGCTGATGCCTCTGTCAAGCATTTGCACTTTATCCACAAATTAGCTAATTTCAAGTTGTAAGGTTAACTTTTATCTGTGTCACCTTTAAACTAAACACTTATTGTTCCCTAAAGCTCCTTAGTGCTTTAGAAAACAAGTTGGAGCGAACCTGCGTGCCCCAATCTGTTATGTCACGACCTTGCATTACAGACTCTTTTGAAGATGTGAGGCAGTTTTATTTTAAGCAAAAATCATCACAGAAGCCTATATCATGGAGAGTAACAGGCCAATATGCATGACATGTGCTCATGTTTCCTTGGCTGAAGGGCACACACTAATAATCCTTTGGAAAAGAGACAGCCTCCAGTTACCGCAGTCTAAATATTCCATTTGATCTGCATCATTTTAGATTCAGCATACATTATCATAGAATATACTCTTGAAAAGTCCATGAAGCCACTTGGGATGTGTTATGGAAGCCACATGCAGTCACAGGTGAGGCGTTATCAGAGGTGGCTAGATCTAGAGTGTGTGATGCTAGGATTAAGTGTGTGTGACTACTGAATGATCCTGCTGATTGGTTTTGCACCACTGTAATGCTGGCAGCCTAGATGCACTACAAAAGGGGCAGAAAGATGCTGTTAAGGGCCCTTGCTTGTCTTGCTACCTTCTGCCTGCCATGAACTGTTTCTCCTCTGCCATTCTGCTTGGGGCCAGTTGACTAAGGACTGAAACCTCTAAAAACTGTGAGCTACATAAACCTTTCCCCCTTTAAATTTGGGTGTCAAGTATTTTGTCTCAGTAAAGAAAAAAGGTAACTAAGATGGGAAGTAACTATATAATTGCATACTCGTAAAACATAAGGCAAAATGATATATGTCATATAATATTTTTGGTGTTTAATGGCAATAATAACTACATCATGATTATCCGAAACAAATTTTCTCTATTACTACCTACCTAAGGCATGCACAAGTATGCTAACATGACCTATTGTAGTATAGAGATTTATGTAAACATATGCTTATATTTTTGTAAATCCTTTAAGTAGGATGGTTATACATGCTTCATCATAAGTTTAGTATTATTTCTTTGTAAGAAATGCAGGATTTATTCACAGTGGAGTTAGTACACATGTGATTGAAATTGAATATTTTCCTTTCGGATTAGTTAAATTGTTCATAAGTAAAAGTAGGGACTAGTTCCATGGCTGGTCCAGCCCATTAATAGTTTATATGACAAATAATTCCACCAATAAACCCAAATGAGAACATTTAAACCTTAGGGCTTAACTATCTTTTAAATGAGTTCTTAAATATACCCCTTGAGAGGCCTATAATACACATTTGAAAGGACTACAAATTGTTTGGGTAAAAGAAAAATTTTCAAGACGTTTATATGAAAGTTTTCACTGAGGGCCCATTTTAGATAGTTGGGGTGAATATCTTTCCCTGGCATATGACACATACATTTTATTTTATATATTTTCTCTCAGCACCAATAAAAGGTACCAGGAATGAAAAGCAACAGTGTTTTTGAATAGCTGCAATATACCAAAAGCTAAAATAATAAACTCAAATAAACTAGAGCTGTTTGCAAGTCTGTTGCTCATGCAGAACTGTCCACATTTTAACCTCCTACTGCGAAGCTCAGTATGAAGAGGTAGGCACATCTAGCACTACTATTCCATAAGACTTCAGTGCTTATTATATATCAGGTCTTCGTGGATCTGTGCTTTCACTATTCATCCCGTACTGCCCCGTGATATACTGCTTACCTTTCCTCTTTTCAGACTAAAATCTCATTCTGTCTTTTTCTTTTTACTTGAAGACAATGTTCCCTCTGATGTTCTACTTCCCAGTAATTTTGTTTGATGAATGAATGTGTTTGGAGGCACGACCTCATTGGACAGATGTGAGCTTGCCAGTGGCTTTCGAGGAAGGAATGGTTCCACATTTTAATAATCTTGCTCTGATCCCTTCTTAATTTTGTTTGCAGTTGTTCTGCTGCAGTTGATCTTTCTGTTTACTAATATCCATCCCCATACAAATATTAAAATGATGCATTATGTGAAATAGTATGTCAGGATCATTGCTAGATACTATACTCATAAGTGTCAGTCTATATAATCTAGATTGTTCTAGAATTTCTAGATTTTTAGGCTTATTTAACAGCTTTACAGATCAACTTGGATGTCTGAAGCACTATTTATTAAACACAAATAAACAGCAAGACTTATACATAGGAAACAAAATGCCCTTTTAAACATAAAATATAAGGTCAAGTAATTTTTGTAAAAGGCTTTTAACACTTGCATTTTGTTTTGCCATTAAATTCTATTTTTGAGAAGCAAAGCCTTCCATGAGCAGGAGTTAGGGAGCCCATTCGGCAAGGGAATATAAGGTCCTGGCAAGCGTGGCTGGCATGTTGGAGAGCGCCTTGCAAATTGAGAACTGAGGACAGTTGTGGATGTGGAATGAATGGAGGTTTGGTGTGGGTGCCAAGGCAATGTAAGGAATAAAAGCTACATCCCGCGAAGATGGTTTAGTGACAACTCTGGCTTTCAGCAGGTTGATGAAAAGCTTTATTATTCCAATTCTGCAGCAGTTGCAGGCATCCTTTCGGGGGTCAAGCTTACCCAAGGGTATTACCTCCTTTCCTAGTCCTGATACGTGATATGAAATTGTTTAACCCTGTGGACTGTAAATGGTTTTTTGAGATCTGTATGAACAGGACAATGTCAAGATACATGAGATCATTTCTGATTAATGATACTTTGGCTGGCTTTGAGAGGGGGCAAATAGGGAAATACTGATCTATATTGTCATGGGGCATACATTTCCTCTATGAAATAATTCCCTGTGTCACTGAACATGTGTCTGGGAGCCATATGATGGAGTCAGAACCTGTCCTTATTTCTGGCTTCTTTTATTCACTAACACTCAACAGGCATGAATTGTTCTTAACACTAGGATGTCTGCTGTCTCTGAAGGATTGTGGATGCATAGCCTGAGATTCTCTGTCAGCTTCTCCCAGACACTGCCTGCCATTCCTGCACCTCTCCCTGACTGTGCTCTGGCTTGCTTAATAAAATCCCGATGCCTTGGCCCCCCGACTTCAGTGTCCCAGTCCACTCCACTTGACACTGCCCAGAGCTGACCCTCATGTGTGACCCCTGTTGATCTTGCTTTCCCTATTTTTGGTGGCCAGGCTGCTATATGTAATGTGTGGCATAAGTCCGAAAACACAATGACAGGGACTGTATTGCACAAGAGATGGTTTGTATTATGATGCTGCTGTATAGTAACTTTTTGGTAAATGTTTTCAGCCAGTTACCCAAAGCTGCCTCAATAGAAAGTGCTGCTGTTTTTCTCTATACTGAAAAATATACTGTGCTTCTAGCTATGTGGTTTTAAAGGGTAATATACAACCTCAGGTTGTCCAATATAATATTGGAACAAATAAACACTCTGTATTCACATGTAGTGAGAATTCACATAATTTCTTAGAGTAATGACATTTTAAAGTTACTTCACCAATTCAATGAACACATGGTTTTGTAATTCTAACACTGAAAAAGATACGATGCTATAAAACAGGCCCTTTGCTTTTAGACATCTGTGAAGCTTATCAAAACACCTTAAATTAAAAATTTAAAAATAAGCCATATGTTGTTTTAGCTCATATGTTACACAGACAAATTTAAATCCTGAAGTCTCTGCCGAGATCATGGAACTTCAAAAATTTTATATATATACATATGATTTTCTAAATGTATTTGTCTGACTTAGCATAATCAAAAGTGCTTAGGAATAATACACCTTTCCACTTGAGACATGTCACGTACTTTGATTCATCCTCCTGTCTCTTTTCTAAACTGCTGTTTATTCATTATGAAAACCTAATTCACATATTAATTTCCCACTTTGCCTCAAATGAATTGTTTCACCAGCAGTATATTACAGACTTTTGATATTTAGGAGCAAAGGACAGGTATCAGCCAATTTAGTTTTAAATCCTACATCGAAAAATTACCAGTAGTTTGAACTTAGGACAGCCATCTAATGACTTTAAATATTAATTTCTTCATAAAATAATAAATTAATATCTATTTAATAATATTTTTCTTTTATTAAATTTATTGTTACCATTTAGATAGATCGTATTCATCATAGGGAACTTGTACCTGTATAGGATATATCTTGAGTCCTCTTTGTCCCCAATCTACTCTCCTTCCTTAAACCGCTATTCCCCTCCTTATTTACAAAGCTTTGTCTCCATTTTATCCTTCTTTTCCCATTTTCTCTCTTCTCTCCATTCCCTCTCTCCTGTTCCTACTTCTTCTTTCCTTTTGAACAGTTTTTTCCTATTTTACAGAATCTATTGTACATTTAGGTCCTTATTTAAACTTTCAGTTGCTCACACCAGGAAGACAATGTGATCTTTGCACGTATGTGTCTGATTTATTTCACTTATTAGTATGTTCTTACGTTGCATCCATTTACCTAAAAATATCTGAAGTTTATCCTTCTTTATGGCAGGGTAGTAATCCCTTGTATAGAAAAACACAACTTTTTTATCCATTCCTCAGTTGATGGGCATTTGGGTTGTTTTCAGGATTTAGCTATTACAAACTGTGCTACTATAAACATGGGTGCACCTATGTCTTTAATTAATGGTGCTGGAACAACTGGTTTTCCACATGCCACTGACTAAAACTAGACCATGTCTCTCACTGTGAAATAGGCTAAAAGAGAAATGGATCAAAGTCATAAATATTAAAACAGAAACACTAAATCTTCTGGAAGAGAGAATATGCAAAAAACTCTTAGGGGCTGGGGATTTAGCTCAGCGGCAAAGCGCCTGCCTGGCAAGCGCAAGGTCGTGAGTTCGGTTCCCGGTACTGGAGAAAAACCAAAACCAAAAAAAAAAAAAAAAAAAAAAAAAAACTCTTGAAGACATAGGTGTAAGCAAAGACTTCATTAATAAAACCCTAATAATAAAATTAATGGAAAATACTACAACCAATCAATAAATGGAATCTCATCCTATTAAAATGCATTTGCACAGAAAAAGAAATCACCAGCAGAGTGAAAAGATAACACATGCAATGGGAACAACATTTAGCCAGTTGTCCTTCAGACAAAGGACTAATATCTAGAACATATAAATAATTGAAAAAAATCAGATCTCCCAAATTTAAAGACCCAATACAAAAATGACCATCTGAGATGAATACACACTTCTCAAAGGAAGAAGTACAAATGGCAAATAAATATATGAAAAAATGTTCAACATCATTGGTCATTCAAGAAATATATATTACAAGACATGCATAAACAACACTGAGACTCCATCTCCCTCCAGGAAGAATGGCTATCATCAAGAAATCAACCAATAACAAATGCTAGTGGGGCTTGGGGAAAAAGGAAGCCTTCTCCACTGTCGGTGGAGTGTAGACTGGTGCAACCACTGGAAATCAATGTGGAGATTCCTCAAAAAACTAGGACTAGAGGTACCTTTTGACCCAGCTTAACCCCTCTTAGTATCATCCTGAAAGAATTTAATAATATTAAGTGATCCCTTTTCTGTGAATTCTAAAAGATACCTTCTGTGGTAAATATACAGAGTGCAAAATGTTTATATAATACTGCTTCTGTGTTTTTTTTTTTCTTTTAAACTATTGTTTTCTTTTGTGTCAGTGCTGGAAATTGAGTCCAGGGCCTAACACACAGTGTGTAAGCACCGTATCACTGATCCACATTCCTAGCCCTTTAAATGCTGTTCATTATTTTAATTGACTAAGGAACTCAGCAATTTTTATTTAACTATTTTTCTGAATGGATACTTCTATTATGCCGGAACTTTTCTGACAGCAATAATTTGGCATGCATTGATCTCACCTCGGAAATTAACAAATGTCAGCAATGCAGTATGTATTTAATTAATTTTGGGTGAATAAGAGGAGAATGGATTTTCTTTAAAAATATTGACAGGGAGCCCTGCCAGATAAACATTTGATCTTATTTAAATGCCACCCACCACTGATCTTAAAGCCTCTGAGCTCCTGCTGATGAAAACCAAACTCTTTTGAGAATTAATCCACTGGAATGGCTCTTGTCACTTTACCCAGCACTCTCGACACTGAATTATTTGTTCAAGATATGCTACCAGCACACATTTGCCTTGGCTCAAGTAGTTATCGGTTACTTCTGTCAGCACTGTCGCTGACCTATGCTCTTGTTTTACATCCTGAATGCTTCCACTGTGGGCTTCTTTCACGTCTAGTCTGGGTTAGGCACTCCCTATCATGATCTGCTCTGCCTACTTGTCAGATGGCTGACTGTTGTCATTTGTTGTTTTGGTCTCTTACCCATGATTTTTTGAAGGGCGGGAACAGTTTCTATGTTTTAATCAACTGTGAATATTTTGCCAGAGACTTATCAGTTTTGCAGTAGTATTCAGTAAACATGTGTTGAGCTGACCTGAATATGTTGCATAGTTCTCCTTTCTTGATGGAGTGCCTTGACTTGTATTCAGAAGGATTCAGCTTAAATTGTGTATATTACCACTCAACTGCAAGCAAAACTGGGACTCAAGACATAAGTGGCTTTGAGGTTTTCAGAAAGGACTGTAAAATGAATTGGAGTCTTCTTTAAATCTGATATCTTGCCTTATGTTTTTTACCTTTGATTTAGTCAGTGAATATTGGACCGTTACTCTCAGTCATTACACTTTCAAAGGAAACTTTTGTTTCTTTTTACTTATCATTGGCTTTCTTAGAGCATCACAATTTGAAAGAAATATATACTTTTGGAAAAGATTGTTTCATTTAAGCTAAATGGTTTCCAGTATTCAATTGGCATAAAAATTAAAGCGGACATCTCATGCCATTTTGTGAAGAATGAAAGTTTTTAATAAAGCAAGCAGTGTGTTAATTTCTTAACGTTTTCTTAAGTTAATGATTAATTATTTTGATCAGTCTTGTATGTCAATGTTTGTTTTCCTGAGAAACCACTTTGAAGTTATCAATATGTAATACAACAACATTGTTAATTCCCTGTCAGCTTGTCTGTAATTCAGTATTGCTTTACTATTCTTGTGCTACTTTGGAAATGGTTGTCTGTTTCTTTAAAAAAAAAAAAAAAAATTCCTTAGCCTCCCCTTCAGAAAGGCCTGGACAGTTAAAGGGATTCTACTGATACAACAATTAGACTCTTTTTTAATATACCAGTTGGAAGCAGCAAGATTTTGTTCTACTTCTGATATCAGCTGATACTTTCCATCTAACCTTAATCATTCGATAAAATCTTGAGCTCTCTTTGCACTCTAAGGAATGTCTCTTTAGAGCGGTGTATACTGGAAATACTTATAACATGTTATTTATTTCCCTTGCCTAACACTTGCTTTTATGATGTTAATGAACTCTATAAATCAATTTTGTGATAACTGTTTTCATAATTTGAGCCAAAAACCCCATAAAATAAATCATGTTTAATTGAGAAAACTTTAAGGTAGCATTTATAATATACTTCTACTAAGAAAGGTCTATATCATGTTTCCATATTAATTTTACTTCTATTTTAGACTACAAATATACCACTCCATTCTTAATGTGGAGATTTCTCTGTCTATGGTTCTAGAGTCAAGGAACTTTTAAGAAGAGTAACAATAACAAAAATAAAAGAAATGAAAATGTTGTGCAATCATCCACCATCTAAGTGATTGATGTTTATCTTACACAGTAAATGGTATAGGGATGTTGTAGTTCTTGAGATCATATTCTAAAATTTACAATTTAAAAGTTGTGAAAACAATAATCAGAAGGATAAAATGACCTTACATATGAGTCACCTTTTGAGAAATAGAGGGTTAAAAGTTGGCCAAAGTCTCCTAGGTAGTAGATGGGTGTGGGCGTACATGCCTGTAACCCTGCCTTCTGGGAGACTGAGTCAGGAGGATCAAAAATACCAGTCTAGCCTTAGCAACTAATAAACTTAGTTCTGTCTCAAAATAAAAAATAAAGACGGTTGAGGATGTAGGTCAGTGAGAGGACCCTGAATTTAATCTTCATTTCTCAAAACAAAACACCAACCAAACCAACCAAAAACGGTCTCACAAGTTGGAATTGAGCCTGGAAGAAACCCACAACTTATTGGTTTATCCTCACACCCTTTAATGATGCCATCCTGCTTGCTTCTTATGTTAATAAGACAAACTTTGTCATGGGAAATGTGAATGCCTGAATTATTTATCAGGATGTATCATCTGATGATTTATAAACATCATCTAATTTAATCTTCAACTTCATTGAAACTAAAATCCCTATTTTGAAGATGAGGAACCTGTGCTCAGGAAGATTCAGTTGCCAATTTTTCTTGGCATTGCTGCAGGGTCTTTTCTCTAAGCGAGGCTATGTAAGACCAAAGGCTATATTCTCAATAAATATTCAATATGATTATTGTGTTTTATATGCCACAGTTTCTGCTGGTATTTATCAAAATTGTAGGCACTACTAATGTAAGTCTGGCCTTTCTGATTCCGTGTGAAACAGTGATACAGTAAATGTATCATATTTCCAATTAGTGACCTCTGTGTAGGTTATTCATGTGATCTGAAGGAAACCTTGAGTTTAACCCTATCCTAAAAAAAAAAAAAAAAAAAGAGAAAGAATTGCACTACAAAGTCATTTGTTTGCAGATAAATGTAGAGTAGCCAAAACAGCCCCTGGCAGGGGAACAATATGTCACCAACTCAAGTGAGCCTAGGAAATTATTAGACCTGCCATTTATCTCATTGGTATTGCAAAACAAAATAAAAAACTATAATTTGATGATCCTGGAATGATACTAAAAGAAACAATAGTTCACCTCTGCTATGCCAGGCATAGCACTACATAGTTCACAGGATTTTCTTCCAATTATTTCCTTCACTTATATTGTATATACTCCATATATTCATCTATCGTATATTCCTATATCATTTAATGATTTATATGTAACAATATTGTCCAGTTACTGAAGTACAGAACCAAAATTGAACTCAATCTCTCTTGATCCCAAAGTATCCAAAGTACTAAGTACTTATGAGTAGTTGCAACATGACCAAACCAGTGCAAATTCAACATATATTTTATTTAAACTTTATCATATCCCCTATGTAAGTGTGTATGTTGTGGTTATTGCAGGGCTTCAAGTTTGTGGACTGAATTTAAAATTCAGTAGAGTTCACCAGGAAATGCAGATTTTCACTTTCTTGAAATATTAGTGCATTTACACTGTTGGGCTCATATTCATCTGGGTATTTATTGCCTAAAGCAAATTAGACGTTAAATGGCAGTGTTCTCCTTAGTGTACTATAGAGAAAAAATTGCACCACCTGGCTCACTTCATGCATTTAAATTTACATATGCTAATTTATATTAGCATATGGTCCCTGTAGGGATTTAAGTGTGTCACTTTTGCAGTGTATTCAGATGCACTAAAACAGTGATCAGCAAACCATGGCTTAGGCAGGACAGCCTCGACTGGAGTAGGTACTGAGGAAACTATGCATTTTTTATAAGGTTGAAGAAATTAAAACAAAGAAGCAATGTGACAGCGACCATACCTGGTCCTGTATATAAAAGTTAGCTGCCATTTACTATTCAGGATTGTTTATGCTGCATTTCCTTTAAATTTGTGAAAAAATGTTGACAGCATTATTTAAAGCAGTCATAAGCACAAGAACAGATTTCTCCATGGAGAAAAGCCTGGTTATCTTAGGAAAAATTAAAGCTTTAGATGTTTGCTGTCCACTTTTTCTGTGAACTAAGATGAAACAATAGCCTGTTGGATACTTCTGTTAACAAAACTAATAGCTCCACATGCACAGCTGATTTTTCTGTTTACTTTTGCTTTTGAAATCAGTTTGGGCTTCAAAATATTGCCTGAACTGTTTGTTTAGAACTATTGGAAGCTTATTAATGTGGTGAAAATGCTACGTGTGAGTGACTACTGTTATTTTAAATCTAGGCTTTGGTGAATTCTCTAACAAGGATCTGGTTTGGTTACTAAAAGTCTATATGTGGGAGGTGGGTATATCAGACAGCAGGTTTACTGATAGTCATGATGATAACTGTATATGATACTGTTACAGAAGTGGACCAAACTCGGGAATAAATGGCACCAAGGAGCTTTAGGAAGCAGTTTACTACACTGGTGGGCTTCAGACTAGGATTTCTCCCAAAGAGTTAGAGCCCTGCCCAGCAAGGTTTCAGGCATTTAGGGAAGGTAAGTAAGGAGCTAGGAAGGCAGATTTGGCACATATGATTGGAGGGTTGGGTGACATCGTGGGTTGCTGAAGGAGTTGGAACATCTCCAGTTACATTGTAAGGCTATCACACAAAGGCAGTAAAGACACCTCAAGTTACATTGCAAGGCCAGCAGTTACACAGAGGCAATAAAAACAGGGATTACACAATGGGAGGAATGTTCTGTTATGTTATCAGGCTTGCTCAGACATGTGCCCTGGATTTGGCAAGCATTCTTCAGTGGGCTTTCTTAATAGGCCTTTGCTGAAAATTTTAATTCCCCTTCAATACTAGTTGGGTTTAACATCTACCACACTTTAGAGCCTGAATAGATACGAAAAATAAGGAAAGAGAGTCTAGAGACGAGGTTCACCCAAGACCCAGGAACTACAGGTTGAATGAAGGTCTGGCTTAATGATAATCACAGAGGGTTTGACTCGGAATTTAAATTGTGAATCTACAAAACTTTTTGAAGATGGAGAAATTAACAAACCTAGGTACATATCATGCATAAAGTATGTAGGAAACTAGAAGAAAGACAATGACTATAAGCATCAGAAGAGTGAATATTTTAATAAACTGTATGTCCATTGTTGAACATAAAAAATGTTCCACTGAAAAGTCAGAAAAAAATATTAAACAGAAAATATGGAACCAAAACTAATCTTGTAAATAAGAATATAGTTCAGCAGCCATATACCATACTAGAAAATCTGATGGAATAGTCAGAAATTGAAAGCTTTACAGACTGATAGTAAGAAACAAACAAACAAAAATTTATCCCAAAACTTGGAGTAGCAGTTTTGAAACTTTTCTGTGAGCACAGAGATGCTAAAGAAAGTTTATCACATAGTGCTGCTCATCACATTGGAAGCAAACTCCACTTTCACCAAAATATGTTCTTCAATAAGCCATGTTATATTAATATTTTGGAATATTTTGGAAATCATTAAAATGATTTTATAGGATTGTGTCCCTTGATATCAAAGCAGAAAAAGCATGTAATGTTTTAGCTTCTACAAGGCAGCAGATACTGTTGTGGATAATGAAGATCTAATGTTACCCCAAACCAGTACCTCTTCCTTTAAGTTTTTTATTTTATTTGGTGGAACACTGATATTAGTCAAATAACTATTCAAATTAACAGGTATGAAGTTATACCCATAAAAACAAATCTGCAAATAAAAGTGTGACCTCTTACGAAAGTAGGCAACAGGGGCAGCTGTTCTAATAGAGATTTTAACAGGTCTTCCTGGAGCCTAAAACATGACACAACTATGTATGGGTTAAGGAGTATAAAATAGGGGTGAAGAAAAGGAAGTCGCAGGAATATAGACTCCAGAAACTACAGTGAGACTTGTGTAGTATGGCTAGGATTAGAGTATGGGAGTGAATGTGGGAGAATTTTAGAACGCATGATATTAAAAGCTGTTAGGTGAGTTTCCAGTTTTAGATTCCATTTGTAAGTTAGATGTTTGTCACTGTGGTAGAGAGTGGAATGGTGGCTATCAAGGGATGGGTGGATGTGAGGGTATTAAAGATATTTGGTCAAAGGGCACAGCATTTTATTTGGGAGGAACAAGTTCAAAGATCTATTAGGCAACATAGTGATTATAATTAATAACAATGCATTGCTGGGGAGATAGCACAATGGCACAGCACCTACCTGGCAAGTGCAATATCCTGAGCTTGATTTCTGATATATATATATTAAAAAAGAAAATAAAACAAAAAAAAGCCAGTGCATTGTATATTTGAAAATGGCTGAGTGGATTTTTAGTGTTATTACCTCAAAAAAGTTAGTATGAGAGTTAATATATATTAATTGATCAGTGTAGTCATTCTATAACATATATTTATTTTAAACATATATATAATGAATACCAAGAACTTTACATTTTTCAATAAAAATTTGGTCATTACTAAATGACAAACAGAGAATGCTTACAGTCTATTGAGCATTATAAAATTAGCAAGTTAAATATTCTTAATATTTTGGAGGTGTAGGTATCATTATCATCTGCATTCAGCCAGATGAGGACAAGGGATTACTCTATTTTTGGTGGCTGTATTAAGACTTAAGGCTGGGAAAAGAGGTTTTTTTCAGCTTAGAGTTGTGGGAATTCAAGAGTGTCCAGCTGACAGCTGCTCGCTCCAGGAAGGGCTACTGACGCATGGCATCATCACAGCCGCGAGGGTGAATGTGGAGCAGGCCACATGACAAGATAGACAGCTATCCAGGAAGAGTCAGGCTTGCTCTTTTCATAACAGCCTGCTCTTGAGGGAGCTCATCCACTCGAAGAGACCAGCATTAATCCCTTCCAAGGGTGGAGCCCCATGACCTAAGTACTGTTTAGTACCCCAACCATACTGGGAGCCCAAGCTTTACACACTCAAGCTGTATCCAAACCAAAGCATGTACTATGAAGAATCTTATACTGTCTCTCACAAGCCTGGCAGAGCTAGAGTTTGAACACAAACTGAATGATACTCACTGTATTATACACATCTTTTAGCCTAGGAAGGAGACTGTAGCTCTATTCATTATAATCTAGATTTCAATCTTCTTTTTTTTTTGTCTTTTTGAGGCATTGTCTAGCTATGTAGTTCAGGCCAGGCTTGAGCTCACTTTGTACCCTAGACTGGCCTGGAATTCTCAAGGATCCTCCTACCTCAGCCTCCTGAGTGCTGGGATTACAGGCGTGTGCCACCACCAGGCTAGATTTCAATCTTTACCCTAATATAAAATAAATCCATCATGAGTTGGCATTTTGCATAAATTTTTCTGACATCTATAAGGAATAATATTCAAGAAGGGCAACAGAAGACACAGTGGTCTCATTAGAAGAGTGGTATGTAAAGCAGAAGTCAATTCATAATCTTTTTTGCAGGAAGCTTTAGAAATACAGAAAAGCAGACCAATTTCAGAGCTAGTTAATGGGTAGGACTACATGGTGCTTCCTAATAGACACGTTGGCATGAGATCTGTGAGAGGGAGGTGTTGAGGAAGTCTCAAGTCTCCACGGAGAATGAGATACTTTCCTCGGATGAGCAACATAGAACAGAGGAGACAATGACTAGCTGGACAGACACTTTACTGAGCACTTCTGTCTATAATAGTTTACTAAACTGCTCACTTTGACTACTTATAGCACATATCTATTTAGTATTTATAATTATAGTTAGAGGTGGTTTTAGTCTTGTGTAGTCCTTTTGATCATGTAACTATTAAATTCAGACAGAGATCTGAGCCCAGTGGAGAAGACTGCACAGAAGATACTGATTTATGAGTCACCTCTGGAAGTTTGGTAGCTGACACTGTTGGCATGAATGAAATTACTCAGGGAAGTCCATCAATTAATCTAAATGAGTATAGATCAGATAATGGCGTATATTTGTGTTATAAGTATTCTGTGTACTATTTCCTGTGTGCTTTTAAACTTTAACAGGTATTTCTCTTGTGGGTGAAAATGAGTAAGTTACAAAGAAAGATTTTTGGAAGTAAACATTTATATTGCAGTGGTAGAATAGAATCACCATGTGTGATGTAAGGGATAGAGGAGAACGAGATCAGAAATGACCCCCAGTTTTCTTGTTCATCTAAAGAGGCTTTTCCATCATCTTTTGCACCCTGTAGCCCACTCTCTTGTACTCTCTGACAATATGGTTTTCCTCAAAACCTCAGTTTTCTTGGTTTGAGGATGTAGCTGAGTAGAAAATGTAGCTGAATAGAAAAGCTCTTGCCTGCCATGTGCCAGGTCTTGGGTTCAATCCACAGGACCACGAAAACAAAGTCTTAAAATCAAAATTAAAAGACAAACTTAAGTTTTTAAATACTTTGTAAGACAGTGGTGTTACCTGTTGTCAGAGGTTGTGACAAAGCTTAAATTAGATTTTATTTACCCTCCAACAAACAAAGTAGATATGCAAAGTGTTTTGTCACTCAGAATGCTGCTTACGGTTTTCTGGACTGCAGATTTGGTTGTCATGATACACTGTCAACATCCTGATGGAAGTAATCTAGACTAAGTATTATCTTCTTTAACATGTTTATCATGTTTGGTGCATTCTTTATCAAGACAATCAATTATTTATCATTTAGACCTCTGTGTTAATGAGTTGCATGTATGCGTAATTGTGTGCTAAACTAATTTATTTAAATGTTTGCATTTCTACAGAGATACTATAAGAAAAAAGTAATAAAATGTGCTTCATTTTCAATAAAAAATTCCCACTTAGTCCTCATGAGTTTCTAATGTATATTTTTTTGTTGTTGTTTTTTTGTTTTTTACTGGTACCGGGTATCGAACTCACGCTGTCACCCTTGCCAGATAGGTGCTGTGCCATTGAGGTAAATCCCCAGCCCCACTAATGTATATTTATATGAAATTTATTGGAAACATTGTAAACCCATTTTTTTAATTTAGTACATGGAAATATACTGTCAGTTATCAACATGGCCAAATACAACTTAACAACTGTAACAAAATCCTTGAATTGTCATATGAAAAATATGTCAGGAACCTTGTTCAGCTGGGAAATACTTAGTACTTTAGAAATGACACTTTACTGAGCACTTCTGTCTATAATAGTTTACTACACTGCTCACTTTGACTACTTATAGCACATATCTATTTAGTATTTATAATTATAGTTAGAGGAGGCACACTTTAATTAAATACATGGAAGGAAAAAATTGATCTCAGTGCAAAGTCATTTATTTCAAAGTACTTATTTGGATCTCAGATTCTGCAGTCACCTTTCCTGTAACTGGGAAACAATATCTGACACCCTTAAGTTAAATGAGTGCAGGTTTATTTCGGCTTGTGTTTTAGAATTCCAGTTCATGCGTGGTCCATGACATGATGGAGGGTTGTGGGAAGAGGAAAACTGCTCAGCTGTGACGTACGGGAAGTAGAGTGGGAAGAAGTCAGCTAGAGAGAGAAATATACTTTGCAGGTCATACTACCAGTGACCTGGCTTTTTGGCCCAGACCCAACCTTCTACTAGCACAGTTAGCTACAGTGTCCCCATGAATCAATCATCTTCCAAAAGCTCGCCTGCAAGCACATGAGCCTCTGGGAGAACTTCTAGATAACTACAAAAATAAGGGGTTCATTCTTCGATTCCATTCCAGAGGATTTAGTCTGTTATTGGCTGCTTTAAAAGCAGAAACATCACAGCAGAATAGCATGGAGTAGGAAGTCTCACCTCATATTGGTCAAAAGTAGAGCACAGGGAGGGATATACCCTCTCCTTGAAAAGCAGCCCCTACTGACCCAACTTCGCCTGGGTCCTGCATCCTCAGAGCACAATGAGCTATGAATATCAGTGCATCTATTCACTGATGAGTGTAATGCCCCAGCCATGACCAATCAGAAGTCTCTTAATGCAGTCAAACTGACCATTACAAGTTACCACTGCATAAAGAATTATGATAGGTATATTTTCCATGGCTCATAATTGATGTGCTCATATCCAAAAGTGTGCAGATTTCTGGTAAAGCAAAACAAGAAATCCCTGAAGCAAAGCACATTAGGAATGGGCTATAAAATGACAGCATATTTCAACTGTTTTATTAACAGTTGGATACTCTGTATGAAGAACCGTTGTCCTAGAATGTTCTTATAGGCTATGAATAAAGACACCTCACCTTTCTTCATTCTGAATTAATGACTTTTGGGTTGGACTCATATTGCCAAGATTTAATTTTTAAGTTGGTGTTTAAAAGTCATATCCCAAGGATACATATTCTTCTTTCTTCACACATTGAATAGCGTAAACTTTTCTGAATATATTGAACTATGTAAACATGACACATCAGAGATTTAATGAAATCAGTGTTTTTTCATTCAAGATATAATATTTTAGCACACAAATATTTACCAGAGTGAGTTGAATTAAGTTTTCAGAGTACATGAAATAATTTAGAATTATGTTTTTTGGAGTACAGAAATATTTATTGTACCTTTTGGACTGCTTTTTGGTATTAAATAAATTGAGGAAAAGTGTAAGTTATAGCATATATCAAGGAAGATAAGGAAGAAAACTATAGTTTTCTAACTTGTTTTATAGACTGATTGGAAATAACATTTCTTTGGTCACTAAAGTTTATAAAGTACATCTTAGAGATTGAGAATTACATGTTGTACTTGGAAATTTAAAAAGTGAAGTCAAAATTAGCTAATTTAGTTAACTGACCTGAGGAAATTAAGCTGGTCCTAGAGTTAGGATGAAGACAAACATTTCAATATTCAAATTAAAAGAAGAGGAAAAGGAGAAAGGGAGAGGAAAAGAGGGGTGAAAGATGGAAAATGAAGCGTGTATTGTTTGGGAACTAGCCTATATCTTCCTATTTTTTTTAAAATTTTGCTCTTATCCTACATTTATATTCTTAAAGTAGGGTTCAAAGTGAGATATTTTGAATTCTAGTACAAAGTAATGGACTAAAAATAAATATAAAATCAAATAAATACCAATATAAGGTTGTAAAATATCAAGAAACTTAAAATCAATAGCTTATGACAAGAATAATATTATTTTACCATTATCCCATTTTCTATAGGAAAATATAATGTACTTTTGACTTAGAAATAGTATGCTTATCTTTTTTATTTAAAGAGAATGAAAAATTAAAAAGAAATTTAAAATGATACAGACTTTCAAAACCAGATGATAGGAAATCAACAATGATTGTAAAGCATATATATTTGTAAATTATTTTGATTCTAGTCCTCAACTGTTAGCATGAGGTATTACATTTTTTAACAAGTTATACTTACATTCATAGTTGGACAGAATCTTAGAAGTCATCCTAGTCTGAGTACTTTACTTTTCTGGAAAAGAACACCATCTCTTGAATAGTTAGTGAATAAAAAGTTTCCAACAAGTTTAAAGATTTTCTAGACTCAATTAAAGAACAGTTCTCCTGTGTTGCAATGAATCACCCAAGCAAAAATTTTTATACATCTGTCTTAACAATCTCTAGTCCTCCGATCTTGTATTCCAGAATTATATGTGAAAGAAATCCAATCTAGTTCACTCTTTCCTGTAGCTCTGAAAATATGCTGTCCTCCATGTTCCCATGATCTGTACATCCGCCCTCCATTTTATCTTGTCAGATTAGCAGTTTTCAAACTTAGGTGGGCATGAGATTCACTTGGAGAGATTAATGCACAAAGAGGCCCAGCTTCATCAAAGTAGAATGGGGCTCGGACTGGTAGATTTTCATCAAAATCTTTGGGTCATTTTATCCCACTAGAGGTGAGAAAGAGTGGTGCAGATTCCTGTATGTTCCTCTACATGGGCCCTAATGCCTTTCTTCCACTAGTCTAATGAAGCCGTACTTCGGCTGACTCAGACCTTTTATTGCCTGGTCTGTATTTTGTTCTAAATTTGTCCTTGGCATTCACTGAAGCAAGCTATACTTCATACCTTCAGTGTTTGAAGGCCCCAACCTCACTTTCTAGTCCTTTTTCTCCAGTGTAACTGAACTTCATTTGCAGAGGCAGTATTAAAGCTGTGGTTTCTGCTCTCAGATATGCATGTTAAATTTACATTTTCTCCTAGTAGAATTTTATGAAATTCACCAATGTTTTCTGGAAGAAAAATGACAAAGAAGTTTTTTTATGAGATTTTAAAATAATACATAAGCTGTGGATATTGAGAAAAAAATCATCTTTCACATGTAACTATTTGCTTATGACATATTTTTTCTTGTCTTTTTTTGAGAGTGAGTCTCGCTATGCAGTTCAAGTTGGACTTGAGCTCACTTTGCAGCCCAGGTTGGTCTCAAACACCCAAAGATCCTCCTGCCTCAGCCTCCCAAGTGCTGAGAATACAGGCATGCACCACCATGCCTGGCTCACCCTCTGTTTTAAATTTATGCATCTTTCACTCTCCAATTTTGAATTTGGTAACTATCTTTGATTTCTTCCAACAGATTTCTCTATTGCAATCAACTTTCTTTGGACATGTGCAGAACTCTTATATAGCTACTGCTAACAAAGACATGAGGGGAAAAAACAAATTGTATCATGTACAGGTACAAATTCTCTATGATGTATGGGATCATTATGTATATCGAAAATGTACCAATGAAATATGATTGAAAAAAATTCTGTCATATATGAGCATTAGTATGCATTTGGTGTTACCATTACAAAAGGAAAAAAGCTAAGTTTATTCCTTTTTATAATAATTTCATATGACAGGCTTCAAAAATCTATATTGAATGAAGTGAATGCAATCTTTTTCAGCTCTGAATCCATGTACACATTAGTATTTCCTGGTAATTGTAATAGCAGCTGTTTTTTCAGTATTTAGTATGTGCTGGCCATGGTGCTGAGTATTTTATGCATGTTGTGTCATTAAATGTCTTTAGGACTTCCACCCTGAGATGCAGTTAATTATATTTTATATGGGGCAACATCTATAACTCAGTAACTCTGTAATAGGTCTTAAGGGTCAGAGTTGATTCAAATACAAAATCCTAAACTTTATTGGTAATATCCATAATAATTTTAATCATGACTTTTAAAGTTGTGGAATAAAATTAACAAAGCAAATGATCAAAATGATATATTGTTAAGGCTTACAGTGAAAAATTATTATGCTACGCAAAACCAAAATTGAACCTTCAAAAGTAAAATTTTGTCATTGTGTAGACATGTGAGTGTGTGTGTGAGTGTGTGTGTGTGTGTGTGTGTCTGTGTCTGTGTTATTACATACAAATCAACTGAGGCTACACAAGTAACATCTTCTCCAATAACTTTTCTGGGGCAAAAAGTCTAATTATGTAACATTTCAGGCACTTTTGTCTATTTAAGAAATTCTAACTAATTTTGTTTTCTCTAGGTCAGTCTCTAGCGTGATTTCTAGGGGTTCTAGGATATAGCTTAGCACTTTATCTCTTCTAAGGTTCCTGGCACAAGCTAAACTGGACTCTGTAGCCAACATTTGAGGGTGGAAAAATGTTCTTTCCATGTATTTTTATCTGCTACTACTTATCTCCTTGGGGTTACACTAAGAGTTACAACTATTTAAATGAGTTTCCTATGGAATACAGTGGCACTTTTTCCTGACCCGGAGCCTCCCCTCCAGAATTTCCTGAGGTGCATGCATATTTCATCTCTCAAGAGCAGTCTTTCACAGAACCTGCTGCAAATGCAAGCTTCTTTCCAAGGTGGAACCTCTCTTATAGACAGCTCGTCCTTGTGGGATTTTCAGTGTAATCTCTTTGGGATACCCATAGCATTCTCCTTACTTCTGGATCAGCTCGGTATCATGGCCATCCCCAGTATTGAAATGCCAGCTATGCTGTGCCCCCCCTCCACATGCATAGCCTATCTTTGCTTATCTATCTCTGCTTTGGTATTCCCCTGCATGGCCATGTCAAGTAAATTAAAAATTTTGAAAATTCCAGACAAGAGATATGAGTCAATCCTGAAGCCAGTAGGAGGGGAGATGCTTTTTAAATCACCTCAATCTTGAAGAAAGAGGGATATTTTCATAGGTGATAAGATGGCCTGAAATTCAGTTATCTCTCAATTTCATTGCCTATGTTAGTATATATATATATCATTTTTGCTGCAGTAGACAGTAATATATTTTCCATTACAATTTCTGTCTGTCTCCCTCTGTCTCTCTGTCTGTCTCTATCTCTCTCTCACACACGTACACACAAACACCTGAAAGAATTTTTTTTAATAAAAAATAAATGTACTTTTCTAGCTACTTGCCCTGCACTATATTTTCTTTTCTTCTTCATTTAATCCTATTGGTGTTCAGGACATTTGTTCCATGACCTAGTAAGCTGATTAGATAACCTTTGGATAGGTCATGTCACCGTAAAATATTGCTGCAGAAGGTAAATGCTCATAGATGTATAGGGTGCCCTTTCTCCCCTCAGTGCAGTGAATTCTCAGATCAATAGCTCAGCTTTCCAAAAATGGCACTGAATCTTTCAGAATTTTAATTCTCCATATGAGTTTTTCCTGCTTTGCTGTCTGCACCACTGGGAAGCATTTTGAGATAAGAAAAACAGCATGTGATATGTCCTGCACCCTCTCCCTGGTACTTTCACACTAGGGGAGATCTGTGGTGCATATACTTATCGTCTACTGGACAGTTTTATTTTTGTCTCTTAATATGATAATTGTAGAGGACTGTTGTTTTGAATCTACTCTGTAATAAATAAATATCCATTGTTTCTCATTCCTGCTGAGTAATCACTATTTTAGGTACTTTTCATACCACACACAACATGTATAGACTCTCACACATGTTTATATCTCATTAGTCATTTTATTTCTGTCAGGGTCTTATTTATTCTAAAGGTTGATTATTATGGACATTGAGATCTTCACATGCAATTCAGCTCTTCCTTTGAGGTTGAACCTGGCACTTCCTTATTACCTTGAAGAGGAAATTTATGATCTCTCTGGGACAAGAACATGATTTAAACTCTATTAGCTTTTAGTCCAGCTTCTTTCTCATTTAACTCAAAAAATGCTTACGCTTTTCTTTTTTGACTTTTTTATCTTTTATTGTGCACTTGCTAATTTTATTCTCAGTGTGACCTCTCCAATATCCACAGGGAAAGGCAAATTCCTCTAGAAAAGGTCTGTGCAAGGAAGTTTAGAGAAATAGTTTTCTCTGTGTAATAATAATAGGGCTGGTAATAGTTTACTGGGCAAAATATATTCACCACATGCTGGAAGGACAGGAAAATAAGAGTAATGATCTGGATAGAAAAAATAAATAATAAATTATATTGGTCCATTTGCTTTTAAAAAGTATTTGTCATCTTGGTTACTGGAATGTAGGTATCTACTTTGCACTTTACAAAAATGCTAAAAATTAAAGAAGATAAGTTGAGTTAAAACAATATGTTTTCAGTGAAATAGCTTAACTGTTTATTTTAAAACCAAATATGTGATGCCATTTCCAGAAGTGCTTTCATTGATCTGCTGGTTGACATGTCTTGAGGTTTTATTGCCTGGAAGAACATTGGATAGGATGTTTTTGTAACTTATTTCTGCCTCTTGGAAGAATTCTCAGAGGAATATTTCAATTAATTTTTAAGTCTAATGACTAGCCTCTTATGTGACCATTAGTCTTGGTTTGTCAGATACGTTGGATTAAGAAATGCCATATTAGTAAAGCCCGACCCTTGATATGTCTGGTTTGGTCGTAGGTGTGTGGTCTCTCTGTCTGTATCTGGTCCCTCATTCCTTCCTCCCTGGTAGTACTTCTCTGCTCTGCCTTCTGACCACCATGAAATAAGTACATTTACTTTGCCATTGTACCTGTGCTTTGGAGCCTGAAGATCCTGGACTGAGGCCCTTGAATTGTGAGCTAAAGTAAAACTTTACTCCTTAAGGTTATGAGTGTTCACTATTGTGTCTCAGTAACGTAATGCTGTCTAATGTATCTCTGATTACACAACTGAAACTATACTCCTTGGTAAGCTCTTCAGGAAACACAAAACAACCAAAACAAAACTCATACACATTCTTCACACACATTCTCAAAATTCTTCCTTAAGTTTGAAATGATGATTATAATCCTTTATCATTTTTGATGTATGCTGCCGAAGACATTTGTTAAACCTTCAAGAAATACACTTTGAAATATTATTATGGATTTACAGAGAAAACTATAAACAGGCTTGCCATGCTTAGTGACATACACCTGTAATCCTAGATACTTGGGAGGCTGAGACAGGAGGACGACATTTTCAAGGCCAGCCCAGCATTTCAGTGAGACTATGTCTCAAATTAATTTAAAAAAAAAAAAAAAAAAAAGGACTAGGGTTGTAGCTCAGTTGTGGAGGACTTGCCTAGCACATCTGAGGCTCTAGGTTCAATCCCTGGTACTCCACTACTAGACCAAAAAAAACCAAAGAAATCGAAAAATCTTAAGAAGTTACATACTTACCTGAAGTAAGTCTAGTGGATCTTAAACTCGTGTCTCTAAAAATATATTCTGACTGATAAGCAGGCAAACGTTCTACTTTAGAGTTACCTTTCATCAGTTCATGGTTAGTACCTTTTAGATATTTAGAAAGACTGTAGTGGCTATCACATTAATAATGAAGACTGCAGTGAACAGTAGTATTTTCCAGGTAGAACTTCTGTTTTAGAAATAAGCCCCTTAAATAAATACCAAGGATCCTCATTGGGGTTCATTTTGTGTGACAGACTTTAGTAACTGGCCATGCCATTCTTTTAGTACAACAATGATTTTGCAGCAGAATTCTTCGCAAAGAGAAATCTTGCCAGCCCCAACACCTGGTTATACATGGCCCAAATCAAAACCAATGTTTTGTCTTTTTCTTCTGTCTGCTCTCTTCTATCTCATGATTCTATTACTCTGATTAAAAAGATGATTTTGAAGTTATCACTGCAACATTTATGAGACACATCAATTTCCAATAAATAAATACACACACATGCACATACACAAATGTCAGAGGAGAACACACACACACACACACACACACACACACACATGCATAAACTTGCAGAGGCTGAATCAAACATGTCATGCTGGGAGGACATTTCTGAAAAACTGCAAATGTTTTTGCCTGGAGCACCAGGGAAGGGCCCCCAGAGGTAGAGATATTTGTGCTGAAGCCTATCTTATGCTGAGAAGCATTTCCGCAGTCTAGAGAGGAGAGAGGATCTGGGGAGGGGAGTTCCCCATCAGTAGTTGTGTTCAAATTAACAAAGACAAGCTCAAGTTAACAAAGGGCACAGGCTTAGCTAAGTAGCTAAAGGGGTTTAGAGGCCATTCTAGACAAAAAAAAAAAAAAAAAAAAAAAAAAGAAAGAAAGAAAGAGAGAAAAAGAAGTTGAAAAAGAAACCCTTATTGCACATTGTGCAGAATAAGCTTGCTATTTCTTAGACAGTACATACTCTCTCATAGACCCTAAGTGCGTTGTCTTCTTGCGTTAATTAATTAACTAATAACAGATCTTAACATCATAGTGCTCCAGTGAGTTAAGAATTTTAGTAAAAGACAATTGCATTTCACTTTGAATTATAGAACAGGGCATGAACAATTAAAGTTCAAGAATTAAGAACTAAACGGCCTTGATGGTGCACACCTATAATTCCAGGACTCTGAGAGGCTGAGGCAGGAGGATTGTATATTCAAGCCCACCTTGGGCAACTTGGCCCACCCTGGAGAATGACTTAGTGAGACTGCCTCAGAAATCAATCAATCAAGCAAGGAATCAGGACTGGGAATGCAGCCTACGGTAAAGATTCTGTGTTCAGTCCCTGGGTGGGGTAGGGGGAGAATTAAGAACTAAAAACATACTATTTTACTGGCATCTCAACAGAGTAGAGCAGAGCAGAGAACTGCAGTAATACATTTTTTTTTTTTTTGGTTGATTTCTACTATGAAGCTAAACCCTTAACTGCTGCTCCCAACCTATCCATAAGCAGTTTTCCAAAATTTTTTCTGGTCATTTATTTTATTCTCCCAAATATCCTTTAAAAAAAAATAGTCTGTTAGTAAACAATGTTTACATTCACATGTGGAGTCTGTACGTGGACATAACACATTGTAATTACCTTTTCATCCTCTACCGCTCCCTTTCCCTCTGTTATCTCTGATCCCCTTCCCCTCTGAGAATCATCTACATCCCTACTTTCTAATACCTATTAAAATAATATTTTAGCATAATTCCCATTTTTGTAAATGAAAGCACAATAACAATTTAGCCTTCAGTACCTGGTGTCAATAGCAAACACACCCTCCAACTAACCAGGTCTGTGCCCTAACCCTTGTGATACAAGGGAAAACTCAGTGATAGAGGTGGTTTTTCTATGGACAACTTTACAAAGCAGCAGTGTTTCTGGTATATCTAGGATTGATTTTTAAAACTGCATGTTTAGTGGGCATGTTCAGGAACCTAGCAACTCCGACTAATGTAAACACTATTGGCCGTAGCATGATCTAGGAAAAATAACATCAACAAGTACAAACTAGGAGATAGGGGAAGCTGAGGAGGAGGGAGAGGGCAAGGAAATGTTTGAAAAAACTGTAATATGTACACATAATGACTCCCCAGACTGACTGCAAACTGCGTGAGTTGCAAACATGTACTAATAAAATAAAATAAAATAAAATAAAATAAAATAAAATAAAAAACTGGTTGCCTGACATTTTGATGTACTTGAAATATTTGGAATGTCCTCAGTAGCTCCAAGTAGAGTCCTTTAAGGTCTTTTTTTGTTTTTAAGGAAAGAAAAACAATAAAAACAATGGTATAAATTTTTTTATTTTTTACTTTTTTATTTTAAAAATAAAAGAATGAAAATAAATTAACAAACAGACATCCATTTACAAAATAGGACAAGAACAATACAAGCAACATGGAATTACAAACAAAGTGACCGGAAATTAACCATGGTTGTTGTGCTACATATTGATAACCTCAAAGTGGTTTCTCAGGAAAACAAGTAGAGACATACAAGATTGATCAAATAATTCTTAACCGTTCCTTTCAATAAAGCAATAGAAGTCAGTAGTACAACTCTGTTAGCTATCCTGTATATACATATATACATAATTTTCCCCTTTTTCTTTTCTCTGTTCCTCACCCCAGTTGCTATTTACTTTTGAGCAGTGTCCTTTCATTTCACAATGTTTATCATACCTCCTAATTTTTATTCACTCATTCAGGTTCTTACACTAGTGAGACAATATACTGCTTACACATGCACGCCTGGTATAAAATTTTAAAACAAGAAAATGCTTTGTGATTGTAGGAGAGTAACAATGGGTAGCACATTGCATATTGCTATTTTCAAAGTAGTTGCTCATATTACAAGATATAGGCATGAAGGAAAGAAAAAGATAATATATATATATATGCACATATGTATATATATATATATATATATGCTATTTAAGATAGTTATACCACCAATGCTATTAGCTCATTGAAAGGAAAGGTTCATGCTTATATTGTTTGATCAATTTTTCATCCTTTAAATTCTTAAGTTTTTCCTGAAGCACCCGCCCCCCGCCCCCCTCCACAATCCATTTCATTTGTAATATCTTCAGTCTTTTCTCCACAGATTAATATAAAATGGTGTGAACTTACTTATAACATATGTCTGTAGGTTTTGTGATTTGCAATAAATTAGTAATAGCGCATTGAACTCTCTCTTCTCCGCAGTGGCCTTGAGGATGTTCATTCTGGGAATTCTAGAAACCATGGCATCATCAGGAAAGATTTACACATTTAGTCTTCTGTTATTAATCAAGCTATTTGCATTTCTCCTTGGCTTTTCATCAGACAGATTTCAGATTCATATAATATAGACTCACTTCATACCTTGAATTTTATTAGACTTTTATGTCTTTAGTTGCTTGATTTGAGTCAAATTTTCAAATCCTTCTGTGCTTCAGAAGTTTATCCAGAAAATGAGGATAAATCTGAGTCACAGAGTTGTCATCAAGAACTTTGTGTAATTGTTACTTATGAAACTGTGTGTGAGGCCTGCTGTGTTTATCATAAAATATACTTTGACGTAGATAACATAACATCTTTATGTAGATATTTTGGCACATAATTTTCTTTTTTTGAGGCAGGTGTCACTGTGTAGCTCAGGCTGGTCTTGAACTCACTGTGTAGCTCAGGCTGGCCTTAAACTCACAGCAATCCTTCTGTCTCAGCCATCCACATAATTTTAAATATGCATTTTTAAAAACATAAGCTAAGCTACATTCTTGTATTTTATAGTATCTTTTATTTTACCTTGAGGTAAAAATATTTGATAGAAAAAATAATGTTAATTTTGAGACTTTAATAGAGGGTGGTAGCACTTCATTCTGTCACGACTCTTATTTCTTATGTATACATGTTTGTGTAAGTGTACATTAATATTTACTGTGCTTCACTAAGTTACAGGCTTATATTTTGCTTATAGTTTGCCTGCCAATTTAGAGCTGGAAAGTTTTCCTAATGTTTTGCTATTGCAGAACATGGAATACCACCTTGTCAGCACCTAACATTAGTTTCTTGGTATGAGCTCCTTGACTGGTAAATCATCAATAACTAATTTCATTTTAATTGCATCAGAATCTCTTAGTTGTTACATGTTTTGCCAGAGGGCTGAATGTGGCATACAAACCAACTTCGGATAGAACATCTTATTAATTGGACAGACTCGTTTCTTGCTAATTGACCATAGTTTTGAATCACTCTTGACTGACGCTGCAAGGTGACAGTTCTGCATGTTGTGACTTAAACTCTGGGCTCTTTCCACATCGTGACTCAGTCATGGAAACAAATGACCTTTGAGATTACCATATGTTCCGGAATCTGGCAGAGAACAGCAGAGTGACTAATGGTGGTTACATTAACCCATAAAAGGATAAGAGACTGTATTTTTCTGCTGATACAGAAGAGAGCTAGGTAACAGAAAATACTAGAAGTATTTATCAAAGATCCTGCATAAGATCACATAATCCTGGAGTTGGAATATGAATTAGGAAAATTCACCTAATCACTACCCTTTGTGAATATTCATGTTGTTCTAAATGCTAATATAGAAAAACAAGTTAAACTGCACATGAAAGATTCATATTTATCCCACAGAGGATTTTTAATCTAAGATAAGGAATGCAGTAAATTCCTTATATGACTAATTTGTTAAGAGTGTTTAATCATTTCTGAAAGAGTGCTGAATTTTGTCAAATGCTTTCCTGGCATTATTGATTTAATCATATGATAAGTTTTTGGAAAGAATTTACTTAAGCTTAATAAGTATCAATGTGAAAAGTCCATATCCAGTAACATACTCATTGGTAAAAAATAGACTAGTTTCCTCTAAAACCAAATGCAGCAAGAATGCCCATGCTAGTCATTTCTATTTGCTTTGGTATGAGAATTCCAACCCAGAAACATTAGGCAAGAAAATAGAGTAAAAGTATCCAAGTCAAAAAGTTAAAAGTAGAATTACTGTTTGCAGATGATTTGATGTTATATGTAGAAAACCCTAAAGATTGTAAAGAAAATTTAGAATAAGTAGTAAAGTTATAGAGTATAAAAATTAAGTAGACAACATAGTTATATTTTTGGATACTAACCAAAAATTATTTCCAAGGAAAAAATTTTCAAAATCCAATGTAATATCATCATACTGAATAAAATGCTTTTGAATTAAACAAAGAGGTAAAGTATTTTGCACTAAATATATAAGTAAAACACTGACTATGGTATTAAAAAAAAAAAAAATACCAGGACTGGTGGTGAAGCTTCATTATACACTTGTTTTCTATGTGCGTGGCTCTTGAGTTCAATCCCTAACACTTTAAAGCAAAGACATCCCATATTCATGGATTGGAAGAATTAATATTGTGGAAATATCAATACTACCTAAAGTGAACTACAGGTTTAAATCAATTCCTCTCTAAATTTCCAACTTTTAAAGAAATACAAAAAATTCAAGAAATCTAAATCGTACTAAACAGCCAAAATTTTTTTTGAGGAATAAGATAAAACTGGAAATATCTTTTTTTAAATTTCAAAACATTATGAAGATACTGTTTTAGTGTAGAGATAAAAGGTGCTCCACAAGTCTTTCTATTCAAATGCAGATGAATAGATCACTGGGGTGCTCTACTCATTGGTGGATTAATCCACTGATAGATTCCTCATTGAATATGCTATTAGGAGAAGGGGCCCAGTTGTCGGAGGCAGCGAGGCTATGGAGGATGTGTTTTCCACTGTGGCTTTTCCAGTCTCTCTGCTTCCAGCTGCCGTGAGGTGAGCACTTCTCATATTCTGTGCCCCATCATCATGTTGCTTCTGCCTTGGAACCAGCCAAACATGGAACAAAAACTCTGACATCAGGAGGCAAGATAAACTTCTTTTAACCTGAGTTGTGAATGCCTGAGATCTGGTCCCAGAAACTAGTAAACATCCAGTGTTCAAAACTGTACGGCAGGGCTGTAAAAACAGACACATAAACAAATGGAACACGACAGAGAGCCCAGAAGTAAAGCCGTGCAGACAGTCACCTGATATTGAAAAAAAGCAGCATGATACACAATGGAAAACTTCATAACATTGACAGTGATAATGATTTCTTCGATATGACACCAAAAGCACAGACTGGAAAAGCCAACATAAAATACAATTACATAAAATTTAAAGGCTGCTGCAGAGCAAAGGAACCAATCAACAAAATTAAAAGGCAGCCTATATATATATATGGATGGTGGCATAACTGTACTGTTGGCATCTGATGATTTGTTGAGGGGAATAGTTAATGATTAAAAGTTTTTTTCTAATATTTTGACCAATTTTGCATGCTTGTACCTGATAATCTGGCAATTTATGTGATGACAACAATTTGCAGTGTAATATCCATTGGTGAATGCCTACAATCCTGCCTAGTGACACTATGTATTGTCTCTAATGTTCTTTTAAATTATTATTTTCTTATTCCCTTTAATGATTTGATCAATCTTCTATTCTTACATCTGGTAATCTGAGCAAATTTGTTGAAGATAACAATATGCAATATAGCAACCACTGTTAATCTCTATCATTTGATTTGAAACCCTGTATCATTTTTAATGTCCTTGCTTTGTGTTGTTTTATTTTGCTATTGTTCTTGTTTTTGGTACTATTTTTTTATATATATATATATATATATATATATATATATATATATATATATATATATATGCAACTTGTGGAATTAGAGAAGAAAATTGCAGACTATTTGTTAGATAAGGGATTAGCTCACAATGTGAATATCTACAATTCCAGAGAGAAAAGTCATTCAACAGGTAAAGAAATTGAGTTGACCAAAGAAGATATACAAGTGACCATTGAGTATATGAAAAGTTACTCAATATCAGTAGTTATCCATACCCAAACTGCAAATACTGTATCCTCAAAACTGTTGAGAGCTTTATGTAAAAATAATAAAGAAACCAAAAGATTGCAAGCATTGAAAATGATGTGAAAAAAAATGTACAGTGTTGAGAAGAATATGGTGCAACCACAATAAAAATCAGTGTGGAGCTTCCTTACAAACAGTTACTGTATGACCTACCAATCTCACTCTGTTTAGATTTAGTTTATATCCAAAAGAATTAAATTTGGGTTTTCAAAGAAATATGTAGTTCCTGAGCAATGGGATGTTATCCCCTATAGCTGAGAAAATTTAAAAATTTATTGATGAATGACTATATAAAGAAAATACGGTATGTATATAGAGTGAAATATTATTCATTCTTACAAGAAAAGACTATCATAAACAATAAAAATCAGTATAAACAGTATAGATAGTCCTAGAGAATATCATGCTAAGTGCAGTTAGTTGCACACAAAAGAACACAAGCAACATGACCCCACTTACCTGAAGAAACTAACATAGTGAAATCCCTAGAAGCATAGAATATAGTGGTGTTTTCTAGGGAAACGCAAATGGACAGAAATAAGTCAAAAGGCACAAGGTTTCAGTTCTAGGAGCTAAATAAGATGTGGGCAGTTACTCTGAGAATAATGCTCATGGTTAAGAATATTGTGATTTATTTTTCACAATTTTTTTCTTTTCCCTTCTTTCCTTTCCCCTTCCCCCTCTTGCTGCCCTCACCATTTGAACATTTTCTTTCTACAACACCTAATTAAAGAAAAGAAGAAAAAAAAAAAGAACATTGTGTGCTATACCTAAAACTTTGCTAAAAGCTTAAAACTTACGTTAAGTGTTCTTAGCACATAATGATGATCATTATCATCATAGTCTTCATTATGTGGCAGGAAACTTTTAGAAGTAATGGTGCAGATATGGTGGTAGTTTGCTTACAATTATCTTCCAAATTCATGTTACAGTGTTTTCTGAGTTAATTACATCTCTTTAAGCAGCTGAAAAAAAAAAGAATTAAATGTAAGCTGCAATTCTCTTTAAAGTATAAAATAAAATTATACTTAGGCAACAAATGGGTTCAGCACAGGGGGCTGGGAGTGTAGCTCAGTGGTACAGTGCCTGCCTAGCAAGCGTGAGGTTATGAGTTTGATCCCTGGTACCACAAAAAAAAAAAAAAAAAAAAAAAGAAAAGAAAAGAAAAGAAAAAACAAAGAGGAGGTAACAACTTCCAAATTTCTTTGGCTGGAGATTTAGCTTAGCGGCATAGCGGCATAGCTACCTGGCAAGCACAAGTTTGTGAGTTCAATTCCAGGTACCAGAGGGGCGGGGGGGGGGGGAAATCAAACAAACAAATGGGTTCAGCACAAAACCTAATTAGTTTTCTGTATTTTCTTCATTTCCTCATATTTTCATCTTATTATGTTATTGTTGTATGTTCTGAAATTAGAAAAATTGTAAGACCATTTGCTTTTATGGAATTCCATTTTGATAATTGAAAACAACTGAATTCATTATTGCTAGGTAAGGAAAGCCATTTATATAAGT
This sequence comes from Chinchilla lanigera, assembly GCF_000276665.1. Taxonomy (NCBI): domain Eukaryota; kingdom Metazoa; phylum Chordata; class Mammalia; order Rodentia; family Chinchillidae; genus Chinchilla; species Chinchilla lanigera. The sequence continues at coordinate 14,030,938 of NW_004955459.1, read as the reverse complement.
TGTATAAAAGCAAACCATACTGGAATTACCCAAATCAGTATCTTGATAACCAAGATACTGACTTCTCTTTTCTTTTTACCCTTCTCACTATTTTCTTTTACCAATTTTTCTTCTTCTAGCCACCAGAGCGTGCTTTTAGATAATTTAGGTTAATATCAGGCAGCGTTTTCAAATAGTGTCTGTGCTTGATTAAATGAAGACTTAAGCAAAAATTAGTTAAATGTATTAGCTAAAATGGATAATCTCGAGTTCAAAATTATATTTGAGATACTCCTTACAAAACATGACGTGTTATTTTGAAATCCAAATTTGATTATATATTTTTAAAGTACCTTATTACATTCTAAGACTTAAAACATTTGGATGTGGGCTACTTACTGATTTCAAAAAAGTGACACATTTAAATGAGAAAGTAGATGTACAACAGAAGAGGCAGATTAAAAAGTCATCAGACATTACAACAAATTTCTCTGACAAATGATTTTGCATATATTAATACCAGAACTAAAGCTAAAGCCTAGGTAGTCTGTTAATATGTAACTACATTACGTAAATGAATATGTGCTACAATACAGTGTCCTCTTTGAATTGCTTCTGTAATTGCTATCATTAAATAATAATCATAGCAAAATATTTCACCTAGGTGAAAGGGACATAAAAATGTCCTGTATATAAAACTTGTGATGGGGAATTTAGAATTTTGGGCCAAAATAAATAATAGCTTATATGATTAAAACCCAGCTATGTCTGTGGTAACTTTTTTGGCTTAGCAGTATAAATACTTTTAAATTTTGTAAAAGTTGTGACTACTTAATGAAATGATAGTGATACTGCATTATATTTAGAAGGTGAAGAAATCAATAGAAAATTGTGTTTAGTTGTGTATATTAAAGTTTTTGTTTTTATAATTCCAAATGTATTTTATTTCGAGACAAATAAATTCAAAATGCATTATCAGCATATATCATATACAGTATTTTTCCAAAATGTACCCTGAGTGTCTGTGTCTTTGCCAGTGCTTTATCCCTTCTATTACTCTGTGACAAATCGAAATGCATTACTTTTGTTCTTGAATTTTGGTTCTATGATTGGTTTCTATGATGTAAAAACTACCAATAATCAATGATTTTATGACCATTATTAAAGATATCATAACTATGCCAACATCAAAATGTATTAACTGAATTCTCTAAAAATTCAAAAGTTTTCTCAAATATAGCTTCTAATTTAAAAATTGAGTTTTGCATTGATGGTAATTTTTATTAAGAACATATATTCAGAGTGAGAGAGTATGCTTATGTACTATGTGAAAACTATCTGGGTATTGAATACCACAATATTTTATGAATAGAAAACCACTTTAAAAATATAGTGACCAAGCTTACACTTAATAGTGTGCAAAGCTCACCTCTCACTGCATTTTTTGAGTGAAAGATTGTGTGCTTCAGTATTCCGACTTTTGTACCACGCTGGTAAGGCATATTCTAATTGGTTGCATTTCTTTACCATGTTATAGCATTAGGCCACTGACTGTACAAAGATAATAAAGCTCATTGACAATAACAACAGTCTGTCGGTGGGATTATCTATGATTGTGGTAGCAAGAGGAAGACACTTTATCATGCCTGCAGAAACCAATAGTGATTATAAGAAGAGATAATCCTTGACTGAAGCCTTAAAGGAACTGATAGATCTTTGCAAGCAGAGACCTTCCTGAGAGCACTGTAAGCAGAATGAGCAGTGAAAGCAAATGTGTGCCGCAAAACTCCCCTTGAGGAGACAGGAAAAATGGCCATGAGATAGAAGCCTACTGTAATTCAAAGGTGAAGTTTGAAGAGGGACAGATCCAGAGGTGTGGCATGCAGGGGCCAGAATAGGTCATAGAATGTAGGAATGATGGAACAGCATGGATTCATTGTATGAGACACAACAAGTGCTATTGGGTGATTGGATAGCAGTTTGGACTCAAGTTGAACTCTAGTTTACTATATTTTAATTATTTGTTATGCAATACTATAGAACATGATAGTAAAAGGGGTAAAGCCACACATGCTTATATCTTACATGCTTATATCTCTTATATATGAAGAGACTTGAAATGATCCTTGACATACCTTCCAAGAGCTTCCTCCTAGGCAGATAGACTCTGAGGAGTCAGGGAAATTGGTCTGCAGGAGATGCAACAATGACTGAGGCGGCAGTAGAAAACCTGCTATTTCCAAAAACTTAAGATAGTTTTACCAAGCAACTTGATTAGTAATAAAGTTTGTATTTAAGTTCAAAGTGATGAAAGGAGGAAAAATGTACAATCTGTCATTATTGTGAGGAAAGGTACTAGAACTAGGAAATGCAAAGGGAAGTGGTGAACTGTGCTAGCTTTTTATTTAAATGGTTGGTGGATGGTAATGCTTGGAATAAGCTGATGAGTGATGAAGACAAAAGAAGAAAAGTAAGGGAAAGGCTGCAAACAGAGTCTGATTTTGCTTTAGAGTTTGAATGTAATGTACGATGGAGCTATGATTTTGTCTTGAAATAAACCAAGATATATAAACAGGATTATGCGTGTACAAATGACAGTTACATGCGCAAGAGGAAATCTGACGCCCGTGAAGTTGTGCTGACTTGTCCTGTGATGTAAATGTGAATACTGACAGCAGAAAGTGAGAACAGGATGTCAGAATCGTGAACAATGTCTACATAAGAGAATCGGAAGATCCTGTAATGTGCAAATGAGTGTAGACTGGGAATAGCAAGATGCACAGTGGGAGAAGGAAGCGTTTGAAGAGTGAGGCAAAATGTGAGCATTACCTGGGGACGACTAGGATGAGAGCTGATAAAATTGGTGATCTGGGCACAGTGGAGCTGGTGGTGTTTCGATTTCAGTAGAGTGGTAGGAAATGACATTCAATTTCAGGAGCATAAAAGGTACATGGAGCTGAAAAAAAGTGGAGACATAGTTTACTTTTGAAGAAATTGGATAATGAATGAAAGAAGGAAATTGGGAAGAAAACACTTAAGAAGAAAACTGAGTCCCTGTAAGGCTTGCATGCAAAACCCAGTTACAAAATCAACACAGCTCTGCCTTTTCCGTGGTCTCATGTCCACTGGCTAACGGAGGACCTTTTGAGTCCTTGGATGCTTTACAGTTTTGGTCAGGAGGTCCCCACACGTAATGTGATAAATAATTTTGGACAACTTGTCTCCTTTGGTAGTTTTCTCTTTCCTAGTTCAGGTGGTTGCAATTCTGTTGTACATCACCGACTGCAACAAAATTACCAAAGATGGATGTGTACCTCTTTAAAGGTACTGATATCTGCTAAGAGAGAGAGAGAGGCTCTCTCCACAAGGAAGAATTTCTGGACAGTCTCTCTTCAGTCACCGTGAGGATCTTCCCTGTTCTTGCAGTCTCTGGCAGATATTTCTGTAAAGCAGTTCTTATTTTTATATACACTTTTATGTCTTAATGCAATTCTCCGTCTCTAGGACTCTGGTATGAGTACCCCAGGAGAAGGGCTGGTAGATGTTTTAAGTGCTGAACCATGGGCTGTAGTTCATCATTCTTCCATTCAGACTTAGCACATGGGTTTAAACTACACTTGTATCCTCTGGCTCTTTCTCCTTCGAAGAGACTTTTATTAGGGCTTTCTATATGAGAATTACCTCTTGTGGACTGGTCTCACTTATTCATCTCAAATACTCAGGATCAGCTTCCAAGTACAGAAAACTAAACTCAGCAGTTATTACAGTGTCTTAGTTACTAATGCCCTATCTGAGACAAAATACATGACACCCAAAGTTAAACGAGGGATGGTAAATTTAGTTCACAATTTGTAGAGGATTCAGTCCATAGATGGCTGGTTCCAAGGCAAAGTGGCACATGACAGACGAGCATCACAGAAGAGAACAGTTCACGGAGCCCACAAGGCAGCAAAAGCAACAAAGGAAGGGAAAGGAGGAGGCTCTTTCTGTCTGTTGTATTGTATTCAGACACTCTGGATTAGGGTGGTGCCAATCCAATCAGTGGATCAATCCAGCAATCGCCTACCCTTAATTCCAGCACTCTTAATCCCAGCATTACACCATGAATCACACTCTAGATTCAGCTACCTCTGAAAAAAAAAAAAAGCCCCATTTAAGACCATATGAGGCTTTGCGGGACTATCTACATACAAACTCTACCACAGAATGAATAATGAAGTAAGTCTAGCCCAAATTGCTGTTACTTCTTCTTGTCACCAAATAAAAGTGGAAGATGAATGCAGAGGGGAAAATGCCCTACTGATTATGAAAAGAATGGTGCTGCTTTTATGAATATCTAAAGGAAATGAGCATAAATAATTTTCTTTGTTCTAAAAAGTAATGTATAATCAATATGATGAATGTTGATAATAAAAAGTACAAATGTAAAAATCTTGCTTCTGTGAATATACCACAATCTGCAAAGACAGAAAGATTCCGGGACTGAACAAATCAATTCAAAGACCAGAAGAAATCACAACAGTAATGGGGGAGGGTGTTTTAAAACAAGTATATCAGGAAATTTTGTAAATTTTTTCATGGATTTCCCCCAAATATAAATTTGTTGAAAATGGAAATTCTTCTAAGCAATACTAAATCTTTCTTGTTGAATTTTATTGAGTATTAAGCAATCATTTTTAACCATCATTATGCTAAAGAATAAACCATTTGTGCACTACTCATATTTGGAGAGAGGGGAGTAAATAGCTTCTCAGTATTCAATAGGTGAAATAAGTGGCATTGTAGTGATACACAGATGCGTCTGACCAAGTATGTATCCTATTGAATCAATGCCCTAATAGTCAATGCACTGTAAAAATATTAAGATTTGTAGCACATAAATTATTGGAGTACTTCAAACATATTTTGTTCACATATTCTGATTAGAAGAAGTTTTTTAAAAAGTCATGTAAACTGGGCTCATTAGAAGAACTTAGAAATGCAAGAGAAAATGTGGTACATTTCAAAAAGTGGAAACCGGGGCTGGGGATTTAGCTCAGCGGCAAAAGCACCTGCCTGGCAGGCGCAAGGTCGTGAGTTCGGTTCCCGGTACTGGAGAAAACACCAAAAAACCAACCAACCAAACAAACAAAAAGTGGAAACCACATAAGCAAAATTCCCAGAAGAAGCTAAGCAATTATTTTTATTAGATTAGTCGATTGGGGCTGGGGATTTAGCTCAGCGGCAAAAGCGCCTGCCTGGCAAGCGCAAGGTCGTGAGTTCAGTTCCCGGTACCAGAGAAAAAACAAAAAACAACAACAACAATAGATTAGTCGATTTATGAGAGAAGTTAAGGAAAGTGAGGTTGAAAATGTGGGCATTGCATGCCATAATGAAAAGGCTGTATTGTATCTTGAGTGACGTCATTGAGGGATTTTAAGGCAAGTTGTGAGATGATCTGATCTGTGATTTTACATGGGAGTAACTGCAGATTTCAAGAGTTTTGAGTTATATTTTTCCTGAGAACACCTACAGAAAGAAAATACCAGTCTGTATACTAACGTGCAAAGTAAAGGAACTTTATTTTTTTTTCCCCTTAAAATGATGCTAGTAGAAGCAACAATAAAAGGCCACAGTTGTTCCAGGACAGGAATAACAAGCCTCTGGGAGGATGAAATCTGAGGTGGTGAATGAAGGGCTTTAAAAATCATTAAACAACCCTGCATGGTGGTGCTTTAGGCAGTGTTACCTGTATGTCTCTAATTGACCTGTATTTACTGAACGTTTGCAGGGGTTGAATTACAAGACAGTAAAGAAACATGTTCCAAAAGTTGATCAAACACTGAAAGGATGACACCAGTGGTAATTTTGGTTTTTGGCATTTTTTTGTTTTTTGGTACTGGGAATCGAACTCAAGACCTCACACTTGCCAGGCAGGCTCTGTGCCACTGAACTATATCCCCAGCCCTACTTTTGTTTTTTTTGGGTTTTTTGTTTGTTTGTTTGTTTTTTGAATTTATTTTTTATTTTAAAAAGAGTAGTACATGAGAAACAAACAAACAAAAAATAGAACAGTAGCAGAATACCAGTATCACGAACATAAACAAATCAAAGCAACAACATTCAAAGTGATACAGGGTCTCAAGACAAATTAATACAAATCAACAGTGGTTGTTGCATTGCATATCATTATTTTCAGCTACATTGCTCAGATTATCAGATGTAAGAATGAAAGGTTACTCAAACCATTAAAGAGAATAAGACAATAATTCTTCAATAAAACATTGGAGATAATACAGAGTTTCATTAAACAAGATTGTAGGAGTTCACCATTGTAGTTCCATTGCATATTGTTACCTTCAAATCAGTTGCTCAGACCACCAGACACAAGCATGCAAAGTCGATCAGAACATAAAAAATTGTGAGTATTAATGGTTTATTTCAATACACCATCAGAAAACAGCAATACAGTCATCGCAGCTATACATATATATATATATTTATGTTTTGCCTTCCTTCTTTCTTTTTTCTTCTTTCCCTCATCACAGTCATTCTTTCCTTTGAGAAATTTCTTTCCCTTTCCTATCATCTATTGTACATTTTGAGTTTTACCTAGTCTTTCAGGTTCCCACACAAAGGAGACATACTTTTGGTATTTGGATTCACTATTTAGGCAATCTGCAGAGTCAAAATTATCTTTTCTTCTTTATTTATCTTCTCACTCCTTGGTCATTGTCCTTCAATAGGACAAGTTCTCATTTGGAGTACACCACATAACTAGATCTGTTTCTTACATATTTGCAAACACAAAGTAATTCTATGATAGTATCTGTTGCCTAATAATAGACATTCTTTCAGTATCTGTGAGTAAATCTTTCAAGGACTTTGTGAGCATTACAAAATCTGTGGATTATTACTTAATTCCCGTATGTAAAATGATGTCTTATTTGCATATAACCTGTACACATTTCCCCATATACTTTATTTGATCCCTAGTTTGTGTGTTATGCCTAATACCAGGCAAATATTGACTAAATTGTTATTCTACTGTATTGTTTAGGGGATCATCACAAAAATATTTGTACATGTTCAGACAGATGCATTTTTCTTGAGTAATTTTTGATTCATGGTTGGTTAAATAGGTGGATAAAACATTCTCAGACATGGAAGGGCAATTGTATTTTGTAAACTAGATATTTACTGACAGATTACAGTGTTCCAAACCACTGACCCAAGCTCAGTGAATCCCACTGGATGGCAATTGATGAAGGGGTTTCATTATTATAAATCTGAGTCATTAACGGAGCCTACATTTGGTAGCAGAGGTTGAAATTAAATTTCATATTAAGAACAGAATGCCATCACAGATGCGTCACATACCAAGATGTATAAACAAAATATTCTAGAGCAAAATGAGAAGAGTGGAACAGAAATGTATGTGTGGAGCATACAGACCGAAAGAGTGAGTGCTGAGCAGAGCTGTAAGACCCTCCTGTGCCGCAAGGGCAGCCTCAGATCCCAGGATAGAACCTCTATACTCTGTCCCCTTCTTCAGTTCCTGGAGATGCTTCCTGGAAATAAGTGTTGCCAAATAGTTCAGCCTAAATAACACTTCTGTTCTAAATTTATGTATGTGAGATTGTTACTGGTCACTTAAAGAATCTTTACTCAGGAGAACTGTGTGGTACTGAAGTCCCGGCTTTGCTTAGCAAAATCTTGTCTTATACAATACTTTCAGAATTTTACTATTCAGCAGGAGGAGCTTGCTATTGCAAACACAGTTTTTGTGTGGAAACATATACTGAATTCCAGTGGAATGCCAACACTATGTATGTTTAAATGGTGACAATTGGGTGCTGTTAGGAGAGTACTCTAGAAGTTGAGCATTCACTCCAATAGATGAACAAAAGAATAAATGAGACAGGAGTCTTTTTCCAAAAATGATTCTTGTCTTTATCCCCTTTTGTACCTGTACAGCTATTAGGGAAAAGGCACTTAGAAATAATATTAGTAGTGGCCAGAAAAAGGTCCATATGATTTGAAAACTGTAGTGCTTGAATTTGCTCCTTTAACTTGATTGGAATCCAGAACTATTTAAAACACCTTCACCTGTTTCCAACAGCTTTGCTAAGAAAAGCTCCACAGCTTTCTCTAAGAAAAGCTATGAGAAGTAAGGTGTGACTGACCTCATTTTATTAATGATGGTTTTAAAGTATATTGAAATAGAGGCTGTCACTGCTCAAGGCTGTGGCTGTCTTCCCCAGACACATTCTTCACACATACAGATCTGTCTCCCTCCTTTGCGACCCAATGAGCTGTCTTTAGTTTCTCTATTGATCTATAAATTAAGTCACAGAAGAAGAATGAACTTAATATAATCTTCTTATTAGAAAGTGCTTGCTTGAAATTCAAATCTTCCAAATCTTACCTCTAAGTCTCTTCAACCAGTATCAACAGAGGCTAATTGAAGGCAAAGGGATAAAAGGAAGAAAAGGAAACAAATTTAAAAGGATGGGTACAAAAAAAAAAGAAAAAAATTACAGGAAAAGTGACAAAAATGAAAAATAATTATATCACAATCTATTTACTTGTTCACATTAAGTGCTTTAAACATAACTATTGATTGAGTCTGGATGCTATGTAGACTTCTGCTCTAGACAATGAGCAATAATAAATATGGTAAAAATCATTCTTGTGTTTCAGGTGGTTAAACAAAACCAGCATATATGTTTTTGTAAAATTATCCTAGGTAGTGCTAAATAGTTAGACTAGAAAATGTAATGACAGGGAGACATTTGAAAAAGATTTTATACAGATTTATTTGGGCACTTTCACTTTATCAGTATCACTAAGTAAAACTAGTTTGAATACTGGTACAGATAATTGCTCTTGTTGACCACATCTGTAAAACTCCCCCACCTATGAATTCACACTAAGCCACAGGTAATTATGATGCCTTAAATAGACTCCAGGTCACCTCCTCAAATAGAATCCATCACTTCATAAACCAAGGGATTCATTTTCTTTCAATAAGTCACCTTCCTTGTTAATTAGGAATGCTTTCCCCCTAAAAATATAATTAAACACTTCTTAGTAGGTACTCTGATGTGAACTTTATCTCTAATAATAAATTATACAATAAAAAGTTGGAGGAATTATATAACATTTCAGCAGACTAGACAAGAAGCACTTCCCTTACTTATCAAAAGATCTCCACCTAATAACTCTTGGTTAGATTATTGGATAATTGTAACTTTCAAACCTGAGAGCCATGGGTTGGTTCTTTTAAGGCCATGAACATGTGATTACATCTAAAATAATTGGTAAGGCCAACGTTCAGTGTAATTCCCACTTAGAGATACTGATGCATCATTATATTTGATAACTGTGTTCGATGCTTTGGTTCTGATCAGCTATGACTCGTTGGAGTCACCCAAGTTCCTGCTTTGTGCACTTTTGTCCACAGTGCCATATGAAGAGAAATTGAGGGGCTTCATGTTCACTCAGGATTTTTATTTTAAATAAGTAAAGTTTTGATTCTAATTTTAGTGTTAAGGGTAAAACATTGCCAGTTTTTCCTTTATGTACTTTGATGGAATTTATGTAGTTTTCAAATCTCCACAGTCTCTTAATTTTCTCCCCTGATGTAATGCTTCTCTTTCAAAGATAAATTGTTGAAATGTTTTTTAAAAAAGACTACTTTTAGACTTCAAGCTATAGATTTTCCAAAGTCAAAGTTGTTAGCAAAGGTTTTTTTTTTTTACTTTTGATGCTTGATTACAACTTTCCTTACATATTTTGAAAATTAATATGAATGCTACATGTCTCTGCCATTGCTTCAGGAAAAACTAAGTGGAAGCTATCATTTTCAAAGAAACTTTGAGTTTGTTACACACAATTATGCTGTATATTAATCCAGTCACATAATACAAGTATCAACACGTGTTTTGATGGCATAATTTAAGTTGCATTTCAGCTTAATACAATGTAGTGGAATTGTTTCAAAAAGTCATTAATGTCAGTGGAATTAAATTTGGTTATGAAGTGTTATAAAAGAGGTTTCTGATAACAGAAGGAGTCTTTTGGAAGAAGAGAGAAGACATGTTTTACAATTCCAGTTGCAATCAAATGAAGGTAGATCGACTTTTACTCTTTCCTCTTATTATTACTACTAATCTTTAAGTGAAAATAGCTGTCATTAAAATTTGAAAATATAGCTGTTTGAAAAGGAAAGATCATTTATTCATAGCAGAAGCAGTAATAAAAGAAACATTTTCAAGGCAAATTTGTTATTGTAGTGGTCCACAGCTATAGATTTTGTTCTATTTTATGCAGTTGCAATTAGTATACTGTGAACAGGATTAGAAATGTAAGATATCAGCAGGTTGATTCCAAAGATTCTTCAAGTAACTGATATTCACTGAAGCCTTACTATGTGCCAATGATATGCATTTTTCTCTCTTAATTTTCATGGTAATTCACTGAAAGAAGATCCATTCCTATGTTACAGTGACAAACTATTGATGTTTTAAATAACAAACTAAGAATAAAGATAAGAAACCAAGAATAAATCAATTTTTAAAAATATTTTCAATGAAAACTTCCTGAATTCAACTTGGAAAATCAATATCTATAAAATTTAGGTAAATTATAATTAAAGTAAAATCAAGTTAAATTGAATATAAAATAAAATTTAAGAATAAACATTCACTCAATTCATTAATCAGAAAAAGCAGATTGTACACTGTAGGCTTAATGGTTCCAGTGTTTGAAAATGTGTTTAGGTGCGTATGTGCCCCTTGGAGATAAGGTTTGGCTGTGCATAATGAAAGTCTACCAATAGCAGAGGCTTAAGAAATGTCAAAGTATTTATCTTTCATAAAAAAAAATCCATAGATCATCACTCCCATGGAGGATGGCAGTCCTGTACCTTTGTGCTTGCTAACACTTACATTTCAAACTTGGACGTACAGTTGAGAGACAGTCAATCTGTTTGTCTTCCAGGTAGGCAAAAGGAGAAGAGAGGAGCAAAATAAGCATTCCTCAACTATTTGTATTCTTAACAGGGAGTCTATCCTGTCACAGTCTCAAAAACTTTTACTTAATTTTCATTGGCTAAAATCACTCACAGGACAACACTTAGTTACAAAGATTCAAGGAAATATATTTTCTATATCTAGACATATTCTGTTCCTCAGCTCCTGGCTGATCAGTTAGCAGTGCCTTCCATGCCATATTTGAGTTGCATACACAACGTTTTGAAAGTAGACACTCAAACATACAGAATATATTGCATATTACAAGTACAGTGTCTATATGCCTATTTATCTACTTAAAATATTCACTCATATCTGCTTTTATTTATCTTAATGGTTATCTATTCAAACCTGTTTTATTTTCTTTGTTTAATGCATAATAAAAAATAGTTTTACCTTATATGTGAGTGCTTCTAAAATGCACCTGTTTGGAAAATTACTAAGTTTAATATTTATTAGCACTCACAAGCCCCCTTTCTTTAACACTGTTAGCATTAATCAGTCAATATCTTTATAAAATATCAAGATATTATTTTTAGGTCTTTTATGACAGGAAGTTGGCAATGGGTTGGAGTTATTTTGCTTATTTTAATTTGGCTTTCCTTTATCATGGCATGAATATCTTTGTTTAAAAATGTTAAGATCACTCACACATGCTTATTGTTCACTTGAGAGTCGGAAGTCCAATTCAAGTGAAGTAAATAGTTTTTTGAAATGACCTCATACACATGGGGCACCTCCAATGCAAAAACAGAATAGTTATGTTTCTCAATCTTCAATGTTAATAGCATTGTTTCTGTGAGTGCGAGGTATTCCTGTTATTGAATATATTTTATAGTTTAGAGAGCTAGACCATAAATGACTTTCCTGACTAATAACATCCTGCAACTACTAAGGAAAAAGTAATATATGTAGGACGTTTTAAGCCTCTGTGTAGTGCTGTTCTTTAGAGTTTGAATTTTTTTTTTTTTACTTTGTTGCTCAGAAACGTGTAGCATTCTTTTGAAAGCACAATTAAATCTCTGGGCAGGGGAGTACTTTTAAAGTCAGAGTCTATTCTTGAGTTCATTAGTTCACCAAATTAGGAAATCAACAGTAGGAAGATATTGACAAGGGAATAGGGGTGGAGTACGGATTTACTCTCGGAGCTAACCATGAAACTAAAACGGTGTCAAAATCGTAATTAGTATTTGCCCTTGAATTGTCCTTGCTCATAGAAGTGGAACAGTGGAAAATACTGCAGAGAAGCTTTGTCTGGAAACTGTATTTCACAGCCAACAAATCCCAATCACTCTAAAGGAATGCAATTAAGAGAAGAGACTATGGTCTCGTTGGCTTGAAAGAAAATAAAGCACAGCTCATTCTATAGTTCTAATTTGCATCACATAATCAGCTGTGTCTATACCATGTAGGTTTTCATTGCTACCAGTTAAAGGCCATATAGGATTTTTTAAAAAGATCCTTTAAATCACTCAGTTTTGCTGAGCCTAGAAGACAGTGGCCTTCTAATTACTTTGGAGGATTATTTGCAGTTTGGCTGTTTCTACAGAAAGGGAGGATAAATGCACCTGGAAGCTTGGTAAATGTGACTTCATGCCATTCGCAACTCCTATTCATCCCGGAGTGTCTGAAACTAGGTTGGGTTTTCTGTCCCAAGAGTTCCCATAATCCAGTTTATCACATGCTGTTTTTGTTAAAAGGCATTAGGAGTGGCAGAGTTTCTTGAGTATTTCTGTTGGAGAGGACAAGATGAGTTTGTATAGAAGTCAACATTTGATGAATGCTCTAAAATAAGAATCAAATGGTTAAAGGTGATACACAGTGAGAAAATATGTGATTTCTTTGCACTATGTCCAGTGCTTACTATATTTTTTCATCTTTTTTTATCCTGTCCCCAGTTTTGCTGACTGTGAGAGAAGTATTTCATTTATCTCTGTACTTTCTTATCTACTGCAGCTATTATTTGTACTATTACAAATTTTCAAAAAAAGGCATAAGATTGCCTCATGCCCTGCACCATCAGATTTTACTGGATAGGTTGTGGGTGTTTAACTTGATCCTGGATAAACAGGATCTCTGCACATCTTGTTACTTTGGATTTTCAGCCACAGACAGCTGAAAAAAAAGACAGTACCCAGTAAACTGTCTCCCAAAACAATACTTTTATACCGTTCTCCCCTCCAAAAGAAGAATACTTAACTCCTGAGCTCACTCCTCTAATGTTTGAAGTCCCATTTTCATTTGTAACACAAGTAAATTCATTTCTTTCTTTTAAAACAAATAACTAACATTTTAAAATTTGTCAAAATAATACATCTCATATTTCTATATTTTTAGGAGAAAGAGAACACATATAAAACAATGTATCCATTTGCAACAACTCCAAATCCCTTGAATATTATGCCTTTAAGTTTTTGGTCATTATAGACCTGTTACTTTTGGCATAATTCCATGTTTTTTATCATTGATATTTCCCAGTTTTTCTAGTCTTCAAGATTTCTAGTGTTCTTTCGATTTGATTCATGTCACAATCATTATTTGCTGAAAACAATTTTATTATCGTCATTATTATTCTATTTTTATTTTTAAAACATTTTCATAAACCTAAAATGTCAATGGATATAGCTAACATTTGTTTATTTTGAGTATATGCAGACAGTACATACAGTATATACAAAATAAATATAATTTAAGGCAATAAATTGACTGCGATGCACATATGTACAGTATAACATTTAGTAAAGTGTATTATTTCTTTTAATCACAAACACATGGCTTGATCAATAATTTTCTTTTTCCAGTACCAGGAACTCACGACCTCACACTTGCCAGGCAAGTGCTGTGCTGCTGAGCTAAATCCCCAGCCCCTTGATCAATAATTGATGCAAGAAAAAGTCAACTTTTTAACAAAAATTGCACTTACAAAGTATAAGAAAAGATAACTTTAAAATTGTAATTCACTGTGGTTGTTGGGTAATTCACATACTCAGAAATTTTAGAATTTCACTCTAATGTAATACAATTTAAATTTCTGTAACTCATATCTTCTTTACCAGTATCATTATACTGACTACTTTCCTGTATTACTTTTCCTAAGTTCTGTATAAATAAATTAAACTCATGCATAGCATATTACATATTAATCTACAAATTCCATGTATTTGCACAGAAAAATATAAATCCTTTTAGTTAAGGCAGCAGAACCACCCTATATTTTAGCTTTTCCCCAATGAAGACACAGTGAATGTGTGTTAGCTATGATATAATAGTTAATGAGCCATTAAAATATTACTATCACTTATTACAGTGAATTTCAACACAATCATTGTGTCCTAGGACAGAAGGATGCATTTCTCTGGACATAATTTTCCACTGTACAAAATAGTAGAAGGACTTACCTAGAATAAAATTTATAATCCTCTCAGGACATGTGAGGATCACAAATGTGTTTGCAGATTATAATGTTTTAAATTTGAATCAGTTGACCATAGTTGAAAACTGGGAGATTTGATGTTAACATCCTACAGATGCATACTGGTTCCATCAGTTAGCTCTGGTTACAGAATGGCTGCTCTAGGAAAAAAAAAAAAAAAATTTAAGTACATTTTTCTACGTAAAACAAGCAAGCAAACACTTGATGTTAGTCTCTGACCTAGAATGATAGTATGACCGTTATAGGTAATTTTGGCCATGATAACTACGATCTTTTTTTGGTCCATATAATGCTTGTGGCTCCTTTTGAATTAACTTTTTTTCCCAGAAATTGCCTGGTCAGGTGATATCCTTTCAGTTGAGCACCCTCTGGTAGCCTTGCATAAAATGCATGACATTTTGTCTTTGAAGACTTTTCCAAAGATATATTTTACATCTTAAGAGATTACTGGGCAACCACCTAAAAGATTTATCCTCTTGACAGCTGTAAATCCATAAAACTACTAATCTTGTATAAAAAAAATCATTCCAAAATATCTTGTTTTAGCACCTTCATTAATAAGGGAGGAGTTGCTTTACCGGTTTAGTATTTACTTTCAAATGTCCCTCCTATACATGGCAATTAGCTTTTCTCTCTGAAAATGGATTCAAAATTTTACTTTTTCTATGCATGGAAATATAATCCTGTTACACAAACATATTCAATGTAATTGAATGTTTTCTGTCATGTAGATCCAAGAGAAAGAGATGTCATGAACTAGAAGGCAGACTAGTAGAAAAGAGGAAGAGAATAAAGGGGAGAGGGAAAGAAAGCAAAAGGAGGGGGCGGGGTGAAGTTCAAAGTATGTTACATGCAGATGTAAGTATACCAAGTGAAAATGCACTACTCTGCATAGTTAAGATGCCCTAACTATGAAATTACTTGTTTCATAAGGCTGTAGTCCAAAGACCTTGAAGGTATTCAAAGCGCACATATATAAACATACACATGAGCCCATCATTAAATATACTCCATATGCTCAAGTTCAAGTAATTATGAGTTAGAAGAAATAATTAGAATGACCAAGAAATTGATCTCAATTCAGACAAGGAAAGGGAAATGTAATCTGACATGATTTCCTTACTGAATATCCAAAATGATTTTTTATGAAAGAGTTCATCATCATACTTTGATATTTGAAGTTATTAAATATATCTTTCTGAAAAAAAGGATCCATAGTTATCTGAGGAATCATATTTAGACAGTACAGGGCAGCATTATATAGACTTGTCAAGCCAGAAATACACAGCTAAAGCCTCTTTGGGTGTGGCTGAATATATCAAGCCACTTTCTGTTTGTCAAAGTAAGATACAATCAGACCCAAAGGCATTGAAGACAAGAATTAAACATGCATATGCCCAAACTATAATAAGTCACTTCAAGGTTGGGAAGAAGTAATTATGAGCAAATAATACTATAAGTCAATGAAATATGCTTAACAATATTTTGAACATAAAATACTCAAAATATACATTGAGAGAAATAATAGATGTAAAATGAAAAGATGTCATGTATTTTAGAAGAATAATGTTTAAACACACATAGTGCTTCTTCACTTCTGTAAGCTGTTTAATATTTATTGATATGCTGTCTTTGTTTAAAATATAAAGCCATTTTTATGTCCATTATATATGTGAGAAGAGGATAAAAAGTCTGGGCTATAGTATAATAAGGAAGGACTGCTAAATGAAAATCAAGGATTATAAAACACCACTGATGGTTTTTATTAAAAGTTCTAAATATTTCAAATGGCATTTGAAAAAAAGTCCTTTAATATTGCTGTATGGTATAAATAGGCATTAACCTGCTATAGATTGCATTTAAGTTTGATAATGATCTTCAAAGGTACATACCTCATTTAATCTTTAGTCACTGTGCTATATGATCATTGTGGTGGTGAAATCTCAATTCTGAGCCAATTAGGAAGCATTAAGAATGTACTTTGACCATAAGAATATCACAAACCTTATTTCCTTTGCTTGCATTAATGCTATGAATGTCTTCAAACTATCCTTTGATTTTGACATCCCTGTAAAATTTCTGAACCCTCTGTAATTTACTCATTCTCTTATCTGTTCTACCCATTTCAAGCACCTATTTAAAATAGAATTATCAGTTCCTCTATATTTAAATAGTAGACATAGTTCCCTAGGACAGTGACATTCAAACTTGTTTAAAAAGTTAGTATATTATATAATAACTCTTCACTGCATTTCATTATCATTCATATATATACATATATATATATATATATATATATACACACACACACACAAAACCCACAGATACTAGCTTCTCACTATTATTTATACATTATGATCTTTTCTATTTCATTGGAGAAAGGTATTGGTAATAACTCACTAAATGAATGAGAGTCCCACTGTTGTATTTCAATTCACTGTAAAATACTGCTTTAAGATATTTTAGGTCCAGCTGGTCACTGGTCACCAAAAAGATACATCTGTTGTCATTAAGTGCTATACAAATGCTGCGGATCGCAAGTGTTGAACATGTTTAATACTGGAAGAAGCTAATTTTAAGACACTAATACTGTGTTAGAGCTCATTAAGGATGAAGCGGTAGAACTTGGATTTTGTATTGATATTTTAAGATTAATATCAGAAGGTAATTTGTCAGTGACTTGATCATAAGCAAGATATATTGTGGAGACTCATAGATGAGCAAGACTGAATATAGGGATTCAATTGGAGACATAATTTGAATAACCATAAAGTGGAGGACTGATTACTTACTATGTCTGAACATGAATTTCAGCCCAAGTATTTTAAAATTAATTCTTTGGGTTCCTCTCTCTCCCTTCCTCCTCCACTTCTTCTTTCTTAGTTTCTCTCTCTTTTTCTCTTCCTTTCTTCTTCCATACTCCAGTCTGTCATTTAGGTAGCTTTTTCTGTACTTTCCTTCTCAAAGCATTTATGTGTTCTCTTCTGCCATGAGTGCTGGTTATTTTTTTTCTCTAGGTGACACTAGTTCTAACCAATTTTCAAAATCATTTCAAATCACAGAGCTTCAGAAAGTTCCTTAACACTTTCATCAGATTTAACTTGATGTCCCAGTGTTTTGACGCAGCTTCCCTTCTTTAAATTCTAGTTATCATCTCTGCCTTTTGAAATGGTTTTAGTGTTGTCCACTCACTGCATAGTGCTGTACGTTAGGTAGGTCAGGGGTTGCATCTTGCTCACACACCTCTTGCTCACTGGCACAGGATATGCACCTAGCTGACACTCTACTGATATTGTGAATCATGACCATGACTCATTTTTTAATGCATTGTGTCTTTAGCCACATTTTATTGATGGTATTATTTAATCAGCAGACTCTCTAGAAGAATACATATGCTTTGATGTCGGGTAGTATACCTCATTCATGTTTGCACCTCCGTGTGTAACTTTTATTTACTGAGTTCCACTTACACGGCAGTCATACAAGTAGTTGCTTTGCACTTCACATTGTGCATGCCATTTCCTCCTCAGAATGATTCTCTGAAATATGAGGTCATCAGTATCTCTAGTTTATTGGGAAAGCAAATTATAAATCTGAGGCTAATTTGCTTTCAAAGGTTTTAAAAGCCAATAAGTGACAAAATCAAGATTAAAATTCAGAAGAGATTCTAGTCTAAAACCTTCACTACTTTCTGCCAACTCTATCAACTGGATGAGGGAACAAAAAAAAGTCAACATTATGACATTTATCTAGTATGAGAAAGAGACTACATGTTACTTTCATAAATATACTGCATTCACCCTTACACTAAATGTTTAAGCAAATGCATTATGCTTGGTGCATTTGTTGATCATGACCTTAGTCTATAGGAATTTTAGGACTGTTGCCCAAAGGAAAGAAGGACATTGGAACTATGCTCAGAAGTCATGAAAGGCAAACATTTTAGTGAAAAAATGAAGTGAGGAAAGGCCAATGAGTCTATGTAATATGGTGTGGTAATTTATCATGATTTCTGTGGAATGGATATTTTAAGTTGCATTTTTTAAGAACTTTCAACTCATGTTACAATGCGTTTACAAGATATAACGGAAAGACGCATTGTTTATCTTCATACCATATACACAGTGAACTTCTGTGTGGACTTACACATAGTGTCTTTCATAAAGCAAATCCCCAGTAGATGTTATTCAGGACAACTATTAGTTGGTTTAAATCTCAGTTTATACAAAGCAAAATTGTGCTTTTAAAGTGAGGGCTACATTTCATTGAGTTCTTATTGAGGCATTGTAGAACTTCAGGAGCAAGAGTATAGATCACTTGTATTAGTTACCTATTGCTATGTAACAACTAACTTCAAAATTTATGCCTTAAAGGTAACCTTTATTACCTCAGAGTTCTTTGCTTAGGAATCCAGTGTCACTGATTTAAGGTCTCTAATGAGGTGCACTTAAATTGTTGGCAGACCTGTCATGGAATCAATAGTTTGGGTAGGGAATATTCTGTGTCCAAGGTCATTCATGCGAACGTCAGTGTTCATTGTTGTCATGGGCCGGCACCCTCTCGCAGTTTGTTTTCTTTTTTTTTTTTTTTTTTTTTTTGGTTTTTCTCTGGTACCGGGAACCGAACTCATGACCTTGTGCTTGCCAGGCAGGCGCTTTGCCGCTGAGCTAAATCACCAGCCCCTCTCGCAGCTTCTTGCATGCCGGGTGCTCCACAGACTTTCCCATGGCACAGTACTTGCTCGTCTAGGGTGTGCAGTCCAGGACAGGGTTTGTGTCCAAGATGGAAGCCATAGGGTTTCTCTGGTACTCATTCCATTGCTTCTGTCACATCCTGTTGTTTTGTAGCAAGTCAAAATTTTGGCACACATTCAGGTGGAAATTAGAGCGTGTCATAAAGAGTAGATGGGAATTCTTGAGAGGCTATTTTGGAAGTTACCTGTTGAAGTACTTACTCTAAAATCCTTTCTCTTTCTTGTTCTCTTTCTCTCTAATTTGGTCTTGGAGTCTCTCTGTCTTTCTTTGGAGAGCAGCTATAAACATTAACCTTGCTCTAACAGGGGTATGGTTAGTTATACTGTGCCTGTCATGGTACTTCTTCATCATAATGAATGTCTAAGTGTTGGACCCTATCACAGGAAACTTGCTAAACACTGGCACATCGCTTTATGTCTCTGTTCTGTTCTGAGTTGAGTTCACTCTTTGCAAGATAGCCACTTGATAGGAGCAAAATTAGGTCTAGCTGTATCAGTCAGGGGAGACACAGTAGATAACTCAACAAACAAACAATGAGACTCCACAGGGCCTGCAATAAACAGTGCAGTATTCACAGATCCCTGAAAGAAGAGGGTTATGTGGGAAAGCAAGTGCTCAACCCCATAGAGGGAGCCAGACATGAAGAAGTTCTCTGGGCAGATTAATATTTGTGGACATTGTTCTTTGGGCTTTTCCAAAGAGGTCGTGACTAGGATACTTTCAAGAAATTATGTCGAAAGTGGATTTTAGTAAGTATGGAGTTTACATGAAGTTTTGTGGGCAGCTTGGAGTGTGTTAGGCTATGATTCAGTAAGATGAAGAACAAGTAGGTTGTAATGCAAAAAATCACATAGAGAGGGGCATTTACCTAGGCCAGAGGAGATGAAATACAACTGCTTAAAAATAACTCACATGAGGACTAGAATGTCTGCTGAGGATGCAGTATATGAAAAATCTATGACGTGCTCATTGGAGCTGTTAGTAACTGATCATAATGTTACCCAGTAGGGCTTGATTTGGGACAGCAAAGTCATTCTAAAGATAGTGATCCCGGAAGTTGCGGGCTGTCAATCATTTAAGGTTAGAATTCCATTTGACATCTGCTACTTCTATTGTTAAACTATAAACGTTACCTTCATCAAAAGCCTGCACATCACTTTGGAGATCCCACAACAATAACAATGTGAACTGTTGTACATGCAACCCACACATGCAAGTCCACTTCATCCTACTGGGAGATGCAAGCTTTCTACCCAATCTTGCAGCACTTTGAATATCTGCTCAGAAGGGATTTGCATTTGGGCACAGCCAGGGTTTTTACTTCTTTAAAGAAATTGAATCCAACTTGATTAAGCTCATTTGGACAACATAAAAAGAAATGTTAACCATATTCTATATTTATAAACTATTCCTGACAGGATTAAGACAGGTGAGAACTTTACTAGATGGTGAGGTCTTGGAATAAGGGAATTCTGGAAATTTTTGAAAAGTGTGTTCTATCCTTTCAAATTGTGGAAGCTATCCACTTTCTCGCAAGGCGATTTGAAATTCTCCCAAGAGTTCCTGCTGAAAATTGACTTCTGGGGTCTATGGTCTACATGTTGTTACTTTTTTTTCTATACTATTGAACACATTCTTAATCATCTTTTGTCTTACTGCTTTCAGAAATGCATTAGTAAGCTCTAAACACACTGAAAGAATTAGTAGAGATATAGCACTCAGTAGCTATGAGGTCTTTTGAAAACACTCATTCCATGGAACTACAATGTCAAGTATACTTGAAAGCTAAAGTGTAAGTGGGGAAACAAAAGCAGGTTTTAAATGACCACAAGAGAAAAGGAAAAATTTTGTAAGAAAATATGGAAGACAAAAGTGGAAAAAGCTTTGTATAATAACCTGATGGCTCCAATAGAATAATTCACGATTGAGCTATTTTTGTTAGAATTTGACATATATTAGCAAAAATGTGCAAGTGAAAATTATACCTAGGTATTTTAATTGTGAAAGATAAAATAGGCTATTTTTATGATATCACAGTTTGAATCCAGCATCTTCACACTGAGCTACAATTCCAGCTTTTCAAAAATTTATCATTATTTTTAAAATTTTTGAGACAGCCTCACTAAGCTGCCCAGGCTGGATATGCACCTGTGATCCTCCTGCCTCAGCCTCCTACAGTGGTGGAATTATAGATGTGGGCAGCCACTCTTAGCTTGGCAACATTTCCTAAAACTTCCATGAGTTCCATTCATCTAGAGGAAAATATCTGTTAATGAGTCATATATTCTACTAAATATTATCTTATTAATCTTAGAGTTTTTAAAATCAAAACCATGATGTAAATGCACGTAATCAATGATTTAATTAAGTTTATTCACAGTGTTTTTCTAGAAATAAGCTATTTATAATGAAATATGTTTCATAATCCACAGTAAAACTGATGTTAAGCATCTCAAATGAATTGATGTTGCTGTTATGCAGCTCATATTGTTGCAAATCATTCTCCATACAACCTGTCTTACTATGAGAGTTTTCTGTGAAACCGATCAGCCTCAGCCCTTAGATCATTCAGCAATAAGTTGGCACAGAGCTGCTAGGTAAGAAGTGAGATCTGGATGGGTGTGGGGATGGCGATTGTTAAACTGGCAGAAATACTGGACTGTGCTCTTAGTGCCTAAAGAGGAACATACTAGTCTTCTCTTCGCAAAACAATTCTATTTGGAGATGTTGTAGAGATATAACATTGAACTGAAAAACTTTGCTTTTACCTAGAATATACATATTCCTTAACAAATATAAATGTCACCTTTATACTAAATTTGAACTACTGCTTATATTGAGCCACTAAAAAGGAAAAGGTAGTAGAATCAACATCACTCTTTAATCTTGAATATGTAAGAGAAATATTTGTTTAACTCTTCCCATGACTGATTCCCATGAATAAAGTTCTCCTTTAGCAAAAGTGGGAAATAATTAAAGTCATCTTCCATCAAAACACCAGCACGTATGTGTAGAGGGAGGCCAGAGTTCAAGCTTAGCCCAAACTATGTAGTGAGATCCTGTCTCGAAATAAAAGTAATGATAATTTAAAAGGGCTAGGGATGTAGCTCAGTGCAAAGGCCCTCGTTTCAATCTCCAGTAGCACCAAAAAGTAAATCAACAATGGAAACCTTCAGTTTTCTAGTTCCCATTTCACTTATGAACCATTTTTATTGCTTGTATAAATGTTGTGTTTTTCTGCACCCACCCTTGCACAGCCTCACCCTGTCCAAACATCTGTGCTCACTCTTGGTTCTTTTCTGCATGCTGTACTACATAGAAAAGGGAAAGCTCTGCAGGAGGAGGAGTTTGATAACATTTGATCCTTCTTTTTGGTTACATCACTCAGAAGCAGCTTATGAAGATCTGTCTATGAAGTTCTTCATTACCCAATATTCCTTAACTCAGCTATATCTCTGAAAGATGGTAGAAAATGAATATACTTGTGAGATTCACATTTTGATATTGAGTTGCAGTATGTGAGCTTGTGGGCTTACTATCCTGTAACTTTATTGCTTAGGTTTACTTAATGAAGATGAACAAATAAGCCTTTTAGTAGAAATACCTCCTATGCATGGAATTTTGAAGATACATTGATAAATAGATAACCAATTTAGAGACAAAGACTCTGTGAAGTTTAGATTTTCCCTTGAGTCATTGGAATTACTCATATTTCCTCTGTTAGTGTAAATTGATTAGATGTTGAAGAGTACAAAACATTTCTTTTGTAAAAGCGTTTCCAGGTTGTATTTGATTCAGTCACTTTAAATATGTCCCAAATACTGTGAGTAGTGCCTCAGATGACCAGGACTGTCTACACTGTTTTCTTCGTAACTTTAGTTCACTTGCATTTTTAATATTTTGTTAGTAAGATTGTCATGTAACTTCATTCTCTCTCTTCTCTCTCCCTCTTTCCTCCTTTCTCTGTCTCTCTCTGTCTATCTCACATCATGATCATTTTTAACATCCCTGCCCACCCTCCCCCACCATCTCCTTTCTTTTTCTGACCCTCTTCCCATCTCTACATGGTTGATCCTCCTGCTTTTTAACGTGCCTCTTCTATTTTGCTGTTTAAATTATCTGTATTTGGAGCTCTCAAATTAAGGGAGCAATGCGATTTTAACCCCTGTAACTGATTATTTCATATAGTAATACCTATTGTCTTACAAATGACTCAAATTTGGCCTTCATGGTTTAGTAGTACTCTGTTGTGTATTTAGACCTTATTTTCTTAAGCCATTCATTTCCTGATGGGCATATAGGTAATTTCAATACTTTAGTTATTGTTTGTTGTCTGTTATAAATATGCATATGCATATATCACTGTAATATGATGACCTGAACTCCTTTGGGAAGACACCCAGAAGAGGTACAGCTATGTCAAGTGGAATTTCTATTTTTAGTTGTTGAGAAATCTCCATACTGGTTTTCATAGTGTTGGGGGGACTTCACATTCCCTTCAACAATGTGGAAGGGTTCCTTTTGCCCACATCCTTGCTAGAATTTGTTATTTTTTGAGTTCTTGATAATAGCCATTCTTACTGGCCTAATATGGAATCTCAGTGTTGATTTGATTTGCATTTCTCTAATGGCCAGAGATACTGAATATTTTTTCATGTATCTGTTGGCCTTTTGCACTTCTTCTGAAGTGTATGAATTCATTTCAGTTTCTCTTTTTTTATTTTAAAGAGAGTAGTAAATGAGAAACAAACAAAGAAATAGAACAGTAGCAGCATATTAGTATCACAAACATAAACAAATCAAAGCAAGAAAATTCAAGTGATACAGAGTCTCAAGACAAAATAACAGGAATCAACAGTGGTTGTAACATTACATGTTGCTGTCCTCAACTACATTGCTCAGATTACCAGATGTAAGAATGAAAGATTGCTCAAACCATTATAGGAAATAAGAAAATAATTCTTTGATGCTGGGGATATAGCTCAGTGGCAGAAGTGCCTGCCTGGCAAGCGCAAGGTCCTGAGTTCAATTCCCGGTACCCCCCCCAAAATATTTTGCTGCTCAATTTCTAATTTTAATTTTGTTTCTAATTTTAGGTACTCTACTTTTTTGAGTTCTTTATATAGGCTAGATAGTTGTCCTCTGAAGAGTAACTGGAAAACTTATTCCTGTTCTGTAATTTGTCTCCTCACCATAGTCACAGTTTTCTTGGTGTTCAGAATCTTCTTAATATGATATCATCTCATTTCTTGATTCTCACTATTATTTCTTGGGCAATTGCTTTTAAAGAGCACGCAGAAACAGCTAGCAGTTATGACTGCCTTTTGCTCTACAATGTGGTAATAAAGGGCATGCTGCTGAAGATTCACACTGATGTTCTTCAGGATCCTTAAACATGTTGATGTGTTTCTCAAACTCGATAGCAAACATTTTAAAGATTGCATTTGGAACATGAGGCCAATTTAGAATTTTCCTAAACTATTTTGAGTAGAACACCTGTGCTATGTTTTTGAAATAAGGGTCCATGATGCAATTAAGTTAGGGGTGAAGGGGTAAACTAGTTTTAGCTGTTCTGTGGAGGACTTCTCTGCATCTTTACTGTGTGAAGATCTACAGTTTCCCTCTTAGAAGACATGAACTGCTTCCTTCCAGAGATGTAGCCAGGAACCAATTTTCCTGTGCACAAACATTGACATATCATCAGTTAATATCATTATTGTCAAATCACATTTGTGTGTGGATGACATTTCTGTTATATAAATGCTACAAATATCCTTAAAATACACCCTGATTTTTTTCCTCCTATTTTATCCCATATGTGAATTAAAAATTCAGTATTAGGAACTCTGCCACTTCCTATTGAAGTTTGTTAACATTAAAACCTGTGGAATCAACTGAACTCTCATGTTTAAATCATTACATTGTGTTGAGGATAACGATGTGCAATGTAACAACCACTGCTGATTTGTATTCATTTGTCTTGAGACCCTGTATCACTTTAAATGTTTTTGCTTTAATTTGTTTATGTTCGTGATACTGGTATGCTGCTACTGTTCTATTTTTCTGTTGGTTTGTTTCTCATGTAGTACTCTCTTTTTAGAAAAAAACAAAAACCAAAAACCAAAAATAAATCATTACTTTGCAATCACCTCTCTTTTTTCCTGGCGAATTTTGAGATGAACTTTTTGATCTTGTTTGTGATTGCTCTAGTGGTCTGGCTAGCAGGTCCCTCCCCTCTATACTTTCATCTTTGTTTAATCTACAGAGAAGTTCTCCAGAGCTCTGGTGGGAAGAATTCTACAGTGTATCCAATGCCAAAAGATTTAATAAAAATTTTACACAGTTGAAGCATCAGTTAAATGAATAATTCATTGACAACTATCCATTAGGGAATTAGAAGCTTATGGCAATATGAGCAGTCAAAGATAGATAGAAAGAAAAATTATCCACCACCAAGTTTTTAAATGGGATAATCAGAAAGCCATAATTCGGAATTAACCCATACACTTAGAAATATATGGCACAAAACAGTGGGAGAGATTATAAGCTCTTTCTGTAACTCATTATCTGATAGGCATATAACTGGCTGGTAATTAATAGTTGCAGCACCTTTTTTTTTTACTTTTTTATCTTTCCCCTCATTTAGCATAATGATATGCAGAGAACAAAAATGGCTTGGTTGCCAACTTGAACATTTACTCTTTAAGTTCACTGGTGCTCTGTACCTCATCCAGGATTCTATTTTCAGAAGAGTCCTCGTTTGTTTTCTTTCATATTAGAAACAGTCTGTTGCATCTTGACAAGGTGTTATGAAGCAGAGAGAAAAGGTCAGTGATTTAAACCAGCTTTCATAAAAGTGTATGTAGAAGTTGTTTCTTGGCTTTCTGCAAGGAATTTTAACAGCTACCTGTAACTGAAGGCACTTCACCCAGGGCATTTACGCAGGGCCTTCACAAGTGGCACATTCAAAACACCACAGGTTAAGCTGGAATGAAGATGTGTGACTACTTTGTGTCTTTCAAAACTTCTCTGGGATAAATTATGGCACTGACTGTGTTGAAGTGCCCTATTAAATAATAATTTTTGTCTCTTTGCCTATGTTAACTAGCCAACTATAGACACAAACATAAATACTATACATTTTTATATAGTCTGTTGATATATATTAATAAGTAATTACTATGTAATCAACACATGGTTAGGGTATGATTCCATTTGCACATTGATACATTTCACATGATTAATCTATTGATATCTGTTAATTACTAACCACCTGGTTTGTTTCAATTTTCAGCGTAGACATTGATAATCAGAAAAAACACCTAAAACACCATTTCCAGAGGATGTAACAGAGACAGGGTAGACTTTCTTTAACCCTGGATTTACTTTCCATAGTTGTGGCCAACTATGTTCCAAAAACATTAAATCAAAATTCTACAGAATGAAATTTACAAAGAGATCTAATCCAACAAAATAAAATTTCCAGAAATAAACAATTCATAAGTTTAAATTGTACACCATTCTCAGTAGTGCAGTGGAATCTCATAGTCCTCTGCTCCACACTAAAGAGGACGTGAATCATCCTTTTGTCCACAGTATCCATACCATATACACTACCCACCCTTGGTTACTTACAGTTGCCCCAGTCATCACATTGCTCACCACAGTATCACAGTGCCTGTGTGCGCATACAGTAATCTTCATCTTACTTCATAATGGCGCTGAAGTCTAAGCATAGTGATGCTAGCGAGTCAGATATACCAAGGAGAATCTGCAAAGGGTTTCTTATTAGTGAAAAGATAAAAGCTCTTGACCTAAAAAGCAAAGGAAAAAAAAATACTGATTTTGCTAAGATCTACAGTACAATAAAGTGAGGTGAAAGACCATTTTCATGTGACTTTTTAAAGTGTGTATTTTCATATCCATTCCATTTTATTACTTTTATTAATCTTTTAGGTAATTACTTTTATTATTTTCTAACTTTGCCAAATTTATAAATTGCACTTTATCAGAAGGAAAAACATTTATAGGAAAAATTCACAATATATATAGGGTTGAATTTCAGGCATCCACTGGGATTCTTGAAGTTTATCTCCTACTGATATGGAAGACCATTGTACACAGAAAGTGGACCATCTTAACCTAGGACAATCACATTTTAAGAGCCAGAGTATTGATTAAGATTGATAATGCATCCTATTAGCTTGTTTCACTCAGGAGAAAAATTTGTAAATATTCTAAAGAAACATAAATCATCCAGTATTCTCTGAAGAGCACAAGACAGTGAAGCTTCTTAATTTTTATATTTAAAGATATTTTAATAATTCTCCAAGCAAGTACATTTGTTTAAAGTTCAGAATTTAATATTCAAGACTCAAGGCATTCATGCTAGGGTGAGAACAGAGCTAATTTCAAAGTCCTAGGGGAGACTGCTGGAAGAGTTGGCACATTGGTAAAAAGGAGACATCACTTCAGAGAGACTTAATGATGTTATTTATTTCTTGGTGCTCAGAGGTACAACCCCCACTTAGATGGATTACTCCGAGGATTTTGTAAGATATCCAGTGAGATAAAAATTACCTTTATTGGTGGCACTAGAAAGGTGAGCATGAGAGATTTTGGCAGGATCATCTTTCTATTAGAGATGCACTTATCATTTTCCTTCCCCCCCTTTTTAAGTAGGTGCTGATACTATTTCTGATTCACTGCTGTTCTATTCCCAGGACTGCTATAATAAAATCATTTTCATAAAGCTCTTGGCTGAGAACTCCTGCTATTGACCTATGCCCTTCCGTATCCAGGTTTATCCAAAATATATTTCAGCATAAAAGACATGCCAAAAATGTTTGAAGTTTAAATTTTTAAGAGGTCCACATTTTTTTATTCTTTTCCCAAAAGATTTTTTTACAGTGAATTCTTTGCAATTCCTTTTTTATTTTTTTCCAGACAGGATCTCACTATGTAGTTCAGGATGGCCTTGATCTCACTATGTAGCCCAGACTGGCCTTGAACTCATGGCAATCCTCTCTCCTCAACCTCCCAGGTGCTGGGATTACAATTGTGCACCACCATGCCCACCTTCTATAGTAAATTTTTAAAAACAATTTCCATAAGATTGAAAAACACAAATCCTTAAAATACAGTTTTCACTATATTTATACTTTAGACATTAAGAAACAATAAGAAACAAATGCCTAAGGAAATCTCTTTTTCCATTTTTTTTTTTTTCTATAGCAAAATTGGAGTGAGTGACTACTTTAAACTGAAGTTCATAATCCATTCTCAATTTTCTACCAGGAGAGAATCTTATAGTAATATACCACCTCCCCCCATTTTACATGGACCAGTGAGCTGCTTAAGTTGGATGGGTGGTCAAGGACAGTGGCAATGAATGACCTTATAAAACTTCCAGTCTTTAAAAGCTGTCTGCTTAGAAGACTCTGCTATTTTTTTAGTACATTGTGCTTTTCGAGATGACACTAGAGATCAAAGTGAATGATGATTTTCCTTAAATGGTGCCAGATTATTTTTTATACTCAGTAAGACTTTTCTTGTACTTCATATATGACATTATGTTATAGAAGAAAGTGCCCTATAAAATGTTTATAAGTCTTTTGGGTACTTTAGTCATTATTTCCCCTTGGATAATAATAAAAGTATAACTAGTTTTGTGACAGAGGCCATAGTAGCAGTATATGTGTACTTTACTGGTTTCTTCATGATTTTTTCTCTTCCATTAGTTAAGACATAATGAAGATATAACTAGAGAGCAATTTATAACAGTATTTCTTTTTAAAGAAATTAAATTTTTACTACACAGTATATCAGATGTACAGAGTACAATGTACAGTGTTAGTGACCACTTCATAATACAGACTCAAACTTTGATAAAGTGTTACATTGCTGACATTTTAAGTTTTTGATTCCACTTCTGTTGTTAATGCTTTCAGGGAAATGAGGTTAGTGAAGAAAGGAAAACAGTGATGGTTTTTGAAGTCAGAAGATGTATTGGCCTGCAGATCTTGATTAGGGTTCCTGATTCACATTTGCAGATGTGTGGCTTATTGCTGTACAGTTGGATGAAGTGGTTAAGACCATACTTTGGGAGATGAGTAGATGTAGAGTGATGTTCTGGATCAAGCATTGCTAGTTGTTGTCAAAGCATGTTATTTATTCTATTTGTTTTCTTTCATGTCTATTTGGAAGTAATATTTTCCCTATATAGGAATATTGTTATGAATACTTGGTGCAATCATACATATGCATAGGAAAACATAATATATGTCTAAATATCACGCTTGATTCCTCATGGCCATACCACTCACCCCACAAGGTGTTTCTTCATCTTCTTTCTCTAGAGTGGGATCTCTTCCTTCGATTCTGGACAGTTATTGATTACACCACTCACTTGCCACTCTTTGCAACCATTGTTATATGTGCCTTTTCGCAAATGACTGCTTAGCGTTTTTACAAACCAACTTCGGAGATAATATAGGTATATATAGTTGATTCATTTAAAATGTACAATTCAATGTCTTCTCAGAATTCAGTATGTAAAGAATTGCACTATAACAGCCGCAATGAAACTATGAGTCCTTTAGAATAAAATACGGAAGTAAATCTTTGTTATCTTGTGTTAGGCAATGACTTCTTCCATTTGACCCCAAGGCCAAAAGTGATAAGAAAGAAAAAAGGGCTGGCGATATAGCTCAGTGTCACAAGAGCCTGCCTGGCAAGCACAAGGTCCTCAATTTGATTCTCAGCACCACAAAAAAAAAAAAAAAAAGAAAAGTTAGACCATCAAAATTTAAAAGTTGGACTTCATCAAAACTTAAAATTCATTACAAACTATTCTTATATAATGTGATTTGCCCATGTGCATTACCAATTGACAAAAAATGGGTATTAGACTTTGATAGGCTGACACTTGCGGGGATTTAAAACATTCACAGGGAAATAGAATAAGAGAATCTCTGTGGGCTGACATTTGGAAAAATTTAGAAAACTACAGTTTACTCTGTGGAATGAGGAGGGAGAGACTTGATCAGCAAAAGGCGGAGGGAGAGAAGGTGTTAGAGGAGGATGGAAGGAGAGCGCGGTCCAGATCACCACTAAAAGTTGGTAGCACGAAGCGGTGCCTATCTGAGAACTGCTTGCTGTGAGTCTCAACTTGAGGAGGAGCTTGTCCCAGAATGAAATTCAAATGGAATGTTTCCATTTGATAACAAGATTTTCTCAGTTTAAACGTATCACTGTATTCTTTTATACTTGAGATAATCTTGTGAGGAGAGTGATACTTTCTGTAAGTTTGCTACAATATGGGGACAGTAAATTTTCAGGTAATACTTACTCTATTTTATGTTGAGAGACAGCAGGTTGCTTGCCCAAATACTGTTCATTGACTACAAACTGAATGAACCATAGAGAGGTTAATATTTCATAAAAGATTCTGAATTTCCACTTACATGGTTTTGACACGTGAAAATATGGTAAAAGATTTCTTTCTTTAGTATTAGCAAGACTGCATGGAAAGTGGCATTTATAATGGTTTTTTATCATACTAATGAATAGTTGGTGCTATTTTAATACAATGTGGGCAAAATCTTAATATCTATAACTTGTTTTTTAGATATGCAGGTGAAAATATTGATAACAATACAGAAAGTCATTTTTTATTTACTTATGAAATTCATATTTGGAAACCTGGAATCTAAGGCTGAGGGAGCCAAGCTTTTCCTAGGAGGAGTACAACTTTTGGAGATCTATGCAGCATTAGAATTACAAATCTCTAGAAATGTTTTACAAACAGTAAACAAAGAGCAACCCTGTAGCGCAGTGCCTGGTCACACATGAGCAATGGCAGACTAAGATACACAGTCATCCAATACTTCTTTGGGGAAAATAATGTCTTGCAAAGCAAAATGTCACATTCATTGTTCTGTTTTACACATCGGAAGAAAATCTACATCTCTTGAGGACTTTCAGTTAAATTTGGGCCATTACCCTTTGCTGTAAGGTTTGACAAAGTTTTTTATCCATTACATGTGATCTTTTACAGATATTGTGTCCCTGGAATTTGAAACTCTTACAGATATTCTACTCCAGGTTATCTAGGAAGAATTATGTAAGGGAATGCATTGATTGCCCTGAATCGATCTTTATAGCTAACTTTATATGTTTTTTTCTTATTTACTTCTTGGTAACTTAAATGTGACAATTCTGCCTTTTCCTCTTCAACACACACACACACACACACACACACACACACACACATTCTGAAATGATTGTGTTCTTAAAAAGTATAAGGTTAATAGTATGGAAATGTAACTGAGGTTTGATGCTCATTAATAATCTCTTGCATTTTGTGTCACTTTTTTGCTCAGCTAGAACATGAAAAGACATTTAATTTTTTTTGTGTATAGCTATTTCTAAGCAGTTCTGTGACATTCTTAAAATTCATTTTTTCCTGCAATACACTGTAAGGACATAGTAGAGTTTTACTTTATTTCCACAGAAGCTAGATGAGGTTGAACCTCCTTGGGTCGAGGGACCTGGGCCAGTGGTAAGCGGCGACACGGTGAAAAGAAGACACCGGGGACTAGGCTGATGGCGCAGATCCGTTTTTATTGCAGAAGTATCAGGTGTTCTATAGAGCAGGCTAGAGGGGTGACAATGGAGGCGGGCTAGGGGCATGGTTTGGAGGTGGTACTATTGACGGGGCGGGGGGCGGTGTGGAAGTAAGAGGTCAGAGCGGGACAACTTGGGCGGGGCGACTCACTCGGTCTGCCAAGGACATGACGAGTCTGAGTTTGCTCAGACCCGCTCCTCCGCCACGGCCGTCAACCAGACCTCTGGACCCCTTTTTCCCACAGCTAGAAATAGGTGCCTTAATGAGATATGCCCGATTTCATTTCAGAATTGAGTAAAAGCATTGTTTTTTTTAAATTTCAGAGTCATAGATAAAGTTCTGTGCTTGCTGCTGTGTGCTCTGGAGACTCCCCCTACCCCTGCTCACTATTTGTTGGAAAGAGGCAGAATTCCCATAGAGCAATTACATCTGAGACACCACAGACATGAAAGCTTTACAAAGACAATTCTGCTTCCTCAGTGGGGTTCGTGCGCTGAGATGCCATCCTGCATGACCGATGCTAGTGAGAAATGGTATCCCCAGAGTGGTGGCAACTCTGAGTCAGGTCCCACATGTCCAAGGATAAACCTAGCTTCACCTTTCCAGAAAGTGCAGATAATCTGCTAACTTTTGTTGTTTCAGTAATATTTCTAAAAATTTTATTATTTGACTATAGTAATATACTATATAATAGTAACTAGGGCAATTAATGATATTTTGTCCCTATCAATGCCTAGTAAGAAAATATACTCAGTATTAATCATATGAATGCATTAACCTACATAGAATAAGCCAAAGGAGATAAATGGATATGATCAGCACTCCAATGTAAAAATCACTGGGTACTTAAAACGTTATAGTTCAGGTGTACAAAATGGTTACTATGGCTCATGATTTAAAATATAAGATATAGACATAATAAAGTATTCAAAAATACCAAGAGATTTACAGGGTAAAATGACGTTTCACAAATTAAGAATTCTAAATTAGGAGTAATCATTGTTTTGTAATGATATATGTACATTTATGTGCATGTGTGAATGTATATCCTCTTTTATTAGTACATGTTCACAGTAATAATAATTACATTTATGGAGGGAAATTGGTACATATACACAATATATTTTAATTCTCTCTTTTTTAGAATCATCTCCTATCCCTTTTCTCCCTCCTTGCTCCCTCAACTCTTGGTTCCCTTTCCATTTGTAAAAATGTTCTATTTTCAGCATCATTCTTCCTTTGTTTTAAATCTCCTTTTCCTCCTTCTCCCTCTTCTCCCTCTCCCTTCATCTCTTGTGCCTCCAACCAATTGAAAAACATTTCCCTCCCTCTTATTTACACATCATCTATTTTGTTCTTTATATTTTGAGCTTCTCATATAAGGGACACCATGTGATATTTGAGCTTGTGTGTCTTATTTACTTCATTTAACACTGTGTTCTCCAGTTGCATTCTTTGCCTAAGAATGTCTCAGCTTAACTTTTCTTTGTAGCAGACTAATACTCCATTGTATGAATATCCCATTGTCTTTATCCATTCCTCTATTGATGAACATATATGCATATCAAAGATCTGGTTATTATAAATTGTGCAGCTGTAAACATGGGTATGCATAATGTATCCCTGCAATATGATGACTAACTGCTTTGGTAAAATACTTACAAGGGAAATAAATGGGTCAAATGGAATTTCTGCTTTCAGTTTTTTTGGGAATCTCAACACTGTTTTCCATAGCGGTTGTATTAGTTTACAACAATGTAGAGTAGTTCCTTTTCCTCTACATCCTCACCAGCATTTGTTATTACTTGATTTCTGCACTATAGCTGCTTTTCCTGGAGTGGGAGGGTTTCTCAATGCAGTTTTAATTTGCATTTTTCTAATGGTCAGCAGTGGTGAATTTTTAACTCATTTACTGGCCATTTTCATATCTTCAGAGAATGTCTATTCATTTCAGTTGCCCAGTTTTTGATTGGGTCTTTTATCTTCAGAGGGGACTAATTTTTTTAGTTCTTTATATAGTGTATATGTTAGTCCTCTGTTATTACTATTAAAATGTAATTGTTTTCATATTTTTGACTTTGAGGTATGAGTAGGGAGATTGTTTAAAAGAGAAAAATAATATTTTGCATTTGTCATGATAAAGAGCTTTATAAAATGGCAATTAAATAACATTAGTATTTATTTTAAAAGTTATTAAGAAATATGAATCTTCACAACTTTTAACATGTGTTTTAATAACACAGTTTGAGACGATGACTATTCAATAAGATTGTATGATATAATATTTTCCATTTTTAAAATATTTTTAAAGCTTTAAATATATACATAAATTTTATACTTAAATGACAACTACAAAATTTAAGGGTTCAAAAAACTTTTATCATTTTCTTTTGCTTTATTGGAGTAACATTTATGTACAGTGAAATACACCAAATCTAAAAGTACAGTTTTGGTTAGTATTGGCAAATACATATATTTATAACTAAAATCATATCATATATAAAGCATTTTTATTGTTTAAGGTCACAGAAAATTAAGTTCCCAGTATAGCTCTCATGTTTAAACCTATAGCCCTTCAACATTAATATTTTACATGGTACAGAGTTATAATTATGGATTATTATTTTGCATATGTCACCATATTTTCTATCATCATTTATTGAAAAGCCTATGTCTTTTCCACTGAACTGCCTTGACTCCTCTGTTGAATGTCAATGATTCATTTAATTCTGAGTAAAGTTTTGACAGTATTTGCTATTCTGTTCATCCAACTATCTTAACCACCAAACCATACTGTCTTGATTACTGTAGCTTGGTAATAAATTTTCAAGTTAGAAAATATGAGTCCTTCAACTTAGATTTTCACTTTTAAAATTGGTTTGTTTTATGGGCTCTTTGTATTTAAATACAAATTTTAGAAACAGCTTGATACCTTCTACAAAAAAAAGATAAAAACCCTGCTGGTATTTAATTAACATTACATTAAATTTATTAGAAAATTAAATAGTATTTTACTAATATTGACTCTTCTTGATCGATGAGCATGATCTATATCTCCATTTATTGTGGTCTTAATTTTTTAATGAACATTAATTTTCAGTGATCAAGTGCTATGATCATTCATGAAAATTATTGCTACCAGTACTTAGCATTTTTGGTGTTATTGTAAGTCATTTTTAAAATTTTTTTATTTTTCTAATTTATTTTACATATGCAAAACTATCAATCTGTATTGTATTGAACAGGTATCATATAGCTTTGCTAACATATGACTTTTATTAGTTCTGTGATGTTTTCTCTAGATTCATTGGGATTTACTAAGTAAGCAATCATACCATTTACCAATACAAATTATTTTAACTTCTGCTTTCTATTATCAGAATGTGTAGGATTGATATACAGTTTTTGGCCTATACATGATTTAAAAAATAGGACCTCTTAAAGAACTAATTCTGTCATATGCTGTTCAGAGCCAAGAAGATTTGCTTCTCAGAAGAGGTAACTAGGAAGTAACCCTCATTTGTAGAGTAGTATGTCTCACTATATGACTTCTCTTAAAACTCTTTTGAAGATGTGCCATAGTTTGGCTTCATTTGATATTCTTTGTTTGGGAATACATAGTGATATCTATTTTATTATTTTTAACCAGTTGCATTTGCAGATTTTGAGCTTTGTTTGTTTCCTATTTTATACCTTATAACCTAGTTTGAGCAACAAAGCCCTAGATGATAGACATATTTTACCCTGCTAATGACATGTGTGCTGTCTAGAAAAACAAATCTCAGTCAGTGTTGGATCAATCTTCATTATGTATTAATGATCTAACTTGGATCTTTGTCTATGTTTTAAATGATGAAGAATCTCATTCATATACCTTCCTTGGATAGAATTTTATAATGTGATCATTGTTTCTCTCTCAGACTTGTTACCAGTTCAAGTCTTATTTCTGCTTCTGGATTATTTCCCAGGTACAAAGATAGTGCAGCTTTGGATGTCTCAGGACTGCCCAGAGCTGCTGCAGATCACACAAGCATAGTATTCTAAGTAATCTTTTTGGAGAGTGCATTATGAATATTGCCATCTACATGAGTTTCACTCCTAGTCAGATTGAAGTTAACCAATGAAACACTTTGCAATATAGAGTATTTTTGTATGGGGTGTTTGGTTAAAATTCTAGTAGATAGGATTCGATATCTACTGAAAGAATACAGCAGCTGAATCTCCTGAGGCCAACAAATTTACCGTTATTATTTATTATTTTATAATGGTTGAGAGTTTATGCATAAATAAGATGTGGAAAACCACTCAGACTGCTTCAAAGCCCAGGATTGTCTAAGGACACCTGAGGACGTGACCTTGCTTGTTTAGCACAAGCATGCAATGGGATACAGTTATGTAACCATGACTTAGCACCGATAAACATGCATGCACTGGTTACACCCCTATGTAAAAATATAAATATGAAATAACAACCTGTATAACAATTGTACAATAAAGACACAGGCTGCTCTTGTTCTTGCTCTCTTTTGCTCTGCTCTGCTCCATGCTGCCCGCTGCTGCTGCTGCTGCTGTCTTACACATGTGCGTTCTTTAACCTGGGGACCTCACCAGGAAAATCTACCTTGGACCCCCTGAGCAGGCCGACCGTAGTCATTTTTCAAATTGGTTGCTTGTTTAACTTAGGGCTGAATTATGTGATACAATTTTATAATAGGTTTGGATGATGTGAGATAATTGTTAACAAGATGTTCACCCTCAGGTTTAACTCATTATGAAGGCTGTTGTTATCAAATAAGGAAGGGGAAGAGTAATTACACTAATTTCGAATCAATGTGGCAATCTTCAAAATTGTGAGCCCTGCGATATGTATCCATAAAATACTTGGTTGTGATTATTTCTCAACTAGCAATTTTCTCTATAGTATCAAAAATTGTATGTCATTCTAAGGGAAGAATTTACAAAGAGAAGAATCAACATCAATTTTTTGAAAAATGCTCTGTAGTTTCTATGTAATTTTAACTCATAATGATGCACTCTATTAATTTTTGGTAAGAAAATGTGAATTACATTCATAATATGACTGTACTCTGTAGCACTTTGATTTCTTTAAACTGGATTTGTTTCTGTTAAATTCAGTGGAGAGGATCTATCACCTTATAAATAATGTATTATCTTTCAAAAGCCATGTTAATTTTTTGTTTATAATCTCTAAGTGGCCTCCATAAGTCAAAATATGACCTCATCTTCTAACCTGTCACAACTTTAGGCATCAAGTAATTTTTCCTGCACTTTAACATCACAAGATATTATCTGTAATTAGGTAGGTATGTTAACCAGTTTTGACAGAATAAAGAAAGCTAGCTTTGGCTCAATGAAGAACAAAGTAAATTCATTTCGTGTTTATGGTAGAAGATGAGCTATGTTAGAATGTTGCTGTAGAAGAGAGACACCTTGGAAATGGACACAGAGCAGAGGAAACATGGGCTAAAAGATACAGTTTACGAGAACATGGTCTCTAAAATTCCATGCAGAAGAAAAGACTTGGTTTGGGGTCAGTGGGTAATGAGTCAGGCAGAGGAATTTGATTTAAATCCTTGTCATATAACTTCTGCTTGATCCTCTGGATCACTTCTCTTTATTCTTCCTTCCCTTAGAACTTAGTATTGCTCTAAATTGCAACTGATTCTCAGAATTGTATCAAACATTCAGCTTCTCATTGATGTTAGTTGTGTTTTAGCAGCTGACATAAGTGGGGTATTTTTTTTCATTAGTTTTCTTGATAGCTAATTGACTTTTGCATGTCTTTGGTATCCTGCTCTGTGTTAAGGTTTTGGTGTGTGATCGCCTTTAAGCCCCACCACCCTCTGCAGTTGGTGCTCTTAGGAACGCTGAATGAGGACACGGAGGCTTCGGGCATCTACTTAGTAATTTAGAATTATGGGAAGGCTCTGTCTTTCCGCAGTGACACCCTTACCTTTCAATGTTACTGATTCCCATATCACATATGAAGTCTGCATTGTGTTGATTATTAAAGTGACAATTAACTCCTGCTATTTCATAACTAAAGATAATTGCCTGTGTTATTAGAATGCACGGTGATGCACCACATAGCCAAATGCAGGTTACAGTGAATATACAATAAGAGGCAAAAGCTAGGATGTATTATGTAGGGTCATTATCTCTAAGTGCTGATTTATTTCAAAATCACTTTCAGTATATATTAACATTTTGGAATGTGTGCAAGTTACACTGGTGACCTTTCTGCCCAGAACCCCAGTGAGAAAAGGCACTGCATTGTTAGATGAAATGCTTTTCATTTCAAGCATGTAAGCAGCATCGCACTTGGTGGATTAAAGATCGATTGTTCTCAGCAAACAAAGAACATTGTTAAATTGGTCAGTACTCTTTGCTGGCTTTCTTTTTTCCAAGAAATGGGAAGGGGAAGGCCACCTTTTCTCTGGCCCCGATTCTTGCATTTAGAGCTACAAATGATGTAAATAAACCTCAAAAACGATTGCGATTTCCAAGTGTCATTGCATTATATCTGCTTCTCTTTGCCTTGTGGTCACAT
The DNA here is from genome assembly GCF_000276665.1 of Chinchilla lanigera. NCBI lineage: Eukaryota > Metazoa > Chordata > Mammalia > Rodentia > Chinchillidae > Chinchilla > Chinchilla lanigera. The sequence goes on along the minus strand of NW_004955459.1, from coordinate 13,992,558 downwards.
TTGCAGTTTGTGATTAAAGTACAAATGAAAATGAAATACTGATATATTGTAACAAACCATATTCTCTAGCCAATGTTTCTTCAATGCCCCATTTTCTAAAAAACAGTGAGATATTTATGTTAATTTTATGCATAATGTAGTTAGATTTCTATATATTATTTAGGGAAACGTTTGCACTAGCACTAATAAATAAACTTGAATTTTAAATCATAGTCTTTGCTCTACTTAATTTATTTATATTTACTCTTTTTCATTGCTGTAGGAGGGAACAACCCCAGTGTTTTATTTTTATAATAAAATACTCTAAGGAAGAGTTATTATGAGCCCTAATATTGGTTTGCAAACATCATTAAAGTTTACACAGTGGAGGCTTTTAATAACATTTGGAGAGAGTTCAGTGGCTGCAGTAATAGATCTGCTTCAAGATAAGATAAACTGGATAGTATCCTCACTAGTGTCCTGAGAAACACTGACAGTAGCTATAAGTAAAGATTCAGCAACATTAACTAAGCTTCTGTCTAAGGTATAAATACAGACATACTTTGGAAATTTAAAATATGATTTATCTTCCTGCGTCAGGTATCCTGCACAATTAAAGTGAGCAATAAGCATAGGGCTATGAACTGAACTAGTTTTGACTTATTCTTGACAAGGGCAACTGGAATAGGGTTTGGGGATGAGAACACAGAGGATGTGTGGAGAAGGGAGGTGGCGATTGAATTAAGAGTAGTGGCAGAGAGACAAAAGAGAAGGAAGAAAAAAAGTATATTATTAAATATTCTGCTTTAAAAATGCTCATTAAGTCGGGTATGGTACTGCACGCCTTGATTCCACGCTGAGACAAGAGGATTGCAAGGTGAAGCCCAGCCTGGGATTTTATCAATTGAAAGAGAACCTTTCTTAAACATTAAAAAAGAAAAGGCTGAGATGTAGCTCAGGATAATGGCTCTCGATGCGGTCTCCCGTGCCACACAAGAAAAAGACTCATTACTTTCAATGGTTACTACTATTATTTAACTCTCTATTTAAAAATAATAAGGAAAGTGCCAAAAATGTAGTCAGTTTTGAGGTGCTTTGGATAGTAAAATAATTACAGTCTGCAAATCCTTGGCAGGGAATAAGCAAAGGCAGGACCAGGACTTCTTTATGAGACTTGGCTAAATATTCATGAATGTAATAAAACATTGAAGAGTAACATAAATATTCAACTGTATGTATTTGTGATCTAGCAGAATTAATAAGAGTTTAATAATTGGCCTTCTCTTTGGAAAGGCAGAAAATGTAGGAGTGTAGAGTTAGTACTCATGAATTTATATATATATATGGAATGAAGTCCCAGTGTATCAGAAATTGGGGAAGCAATGGAAGAAGGTGAGCTCTCATTGAAATTCGAAAGTCACAAATATTTATGTAAATTAAAATATTAGATGAGTCATTTGATATATGTATTTTTGTAAGTAAACTATCTTAAGAGAAATATGTAGCAAATAGTAAAATCAGTTAATTTTACACAGGTTGAGTGATTAATTAGTGAAATACACTGATATTTTGAAATGCATTCAACTTGTTATATCCCAGTTAGCTTAAAATGTATGCAAAATTGGGATGTATTAAATGAAACTGATGGATGGATAGAGGATGTAAGTGTACAGATACACAGAGGAGGTAGGTAGCTACATGATGAAGAAAATACATAAAAAATATTCTTTCTACAATCTAGGTGCTTCATATGTGGTTGATATCAATACATTTTCCTCAAATTTTCTGTTTGAAAAATTCTATGATAAACTGTGGGGTAGAAAAGGAAAACTATATAGTGCAATAGTAAGAAAATTCTATAATACTTATTAAGGTAATACTAGATAAAGTTAAATTGTTTAACAAGGTATTTTGATAAATTTAGAGATTACACACACAGTGTTTATTTCTACGGAGTCCCTGATATTCTTTCCACCTGGTCAGAACTATGTCAATTGATGAAAATTGTCTAGGTCCTGTTTGGGATATGTCTTAGTGGTACTGCATTTACCTAACACATGCCATGCCCTGGGCCAGTTTTGATATCCTTTTAATGTAAAGGAACTATTTTAAAAAGAAACTACAAAAAGTTTTACAGTTTGCAAATCCTCGCATAAAATTCCCTTGACACTTGACACTGATCCACTGCAAATCAAATGTAAAGCAGCAATATTTCCTAGTAAAATTCCTTCTGTTTTGGCAAAGAGACCTATATGTGAGGATGGACTATAGTTTTGCAAAATCATTTGCGACTGCAAAGCTAAGAATATATTTAGAACCTAAACTAAAGTAGAGATAAGTTGAAGTTGAACATAACCTTCAAGTGGAAATGATTCTCTTAGCCTGAAAATATCCATGATGCCAGATTAGTAATCATCTCTAGTTTAGGATGAGTGCAGCTTACATTTGGAGGAAGGACACTTCCTCTTCTCTGCTAAATCACAGTGCATCAGTGAATGTGGAGTAAGATCGTCACTTGTTTTTCTAACATCAGTAAAACTGTGCGGCTGAATGTTCTTTCTAGACAGCAAGAGGGTTCAAATCTCCCACTAAAGGAGATGAAGATAATGTAAAACAACACATTGTCTTCTAAGGAAGAATAATTTTTGCTTATTTGCCCATCTGCCCATCTCTCCACCTCTACTACACAAGGGAGGGACTTGAATTTAGTTAAAATGATAGAACTGCATATCAGATGTTGCCCTTTTGTATGTACCATTTCTTCCATCTTTCAGGGACTAAAAACTTCAATCATTCATCAAATGGTATTCAGTTGGAAGACATCAAATTTCTAAGATTAAGCTTAACTAACCAACATAATACGTTGAATTTTGCTCATCACAAATTTCCAACATCTGGCAAATTATTATTATCATAATTATTATTATTTTTTTTTGCAGTACCGGGGATTGAACTCATGACCTTGTGCTTGCCAGGCAGGTGCTTATGCCACTGAGCTATATCTCCAGCCCCATCTGGCAAATTACTAGTGTGTGTTTTTTCTCTTTATATACTGAAAGAAATATAGTCCTGCTGTATACTGATATCACAGCGCTTTTCTTTATGAACAGTTTTATGGTCAAGGTATCACTATTATATTTATTCACAGATTTTTCCAACACTGCCTTTATTTGAATGATGCATATGTTGATGATAATCCTTTCAGAATTGGAATACTACTGGAAACTTTCATGAGTTATACAGCAATGAAAATTGCAGAACTGATCTTGTATGATGTTGAAATGGTCACTGATTAGTTCTTCATTGTAAACTCAATATTTTTCAACACATTCATCAATACAAAAGCCATGAGAGTCATTGGGTTTTAGATATCTACAGCACTGTAGCATAGTCTGTGCTCCAGAATCCATCAGACAATATATACTTTGTTTTCCCAAGTTTATAACTAGGGAAATTGCCTTTCTTGTAAGCTTATATAATCAGAAACCCTGGGATAATTTTAAGAAGTTATTTGGTTAAACATTTGCTTCTTTATAGATTTTTTCTTAAAAATATCTGAGGAAGGTAGCATCAGGTCCCATTCTAAACATTTCTGGATAAAATATATTATTCAATAGAATATATAGTATATGTGATCTTTGTTTCCAGTGACTAGTCTAAATTTCTTAAGGCTATTTTAGCCATTATTCTTCTAGACTTCAACAGAGATGAGTCCCTCCAAGTCATTTCTGTCCCATAGTAGACTTGTTATGTGTATAAAACTAAATAATAGGGCCACCTATAAAACCAGCTATATTTTCTTTCCATCACTATAGTTATAAGGTATATTTGTACTCCTTCTTTAGTATTTTAGAAAAGTGTTCTTTAAACTTTTCCACTAAGTAGTAGTAGGTGAGCCTAGAAATGCAATACAAGTACTTATTTAAATCTCTTTGGATCTAAGTTTTTGTCTTTAACACATTCACAACAAGCCTGTAATTCCTATGTCCTGCTGCTAGGCAGCTTGAATCACTTGTAGTACATGCATGTCTGTCCCATGAATGAATGTACCACTTCTACCATCAGTGGTACAAGCCACCCAGTGCGGTAGCTATGCATGTACCCTGATGGTTCAAATCCGTGAGAGTGTGTTCAAACTCAGCAACATGGTAACATGCAGTGGATGAAGCTGTTGGCATAACATAGTACCCTATTCCACAGTGAATGTTTTAAAGTAATTTAAAGAAACATTGCCTAAAATTACAAACGAATAGTATAATAGTGAACTAGTAACAGTCATTTAACATCATTGTGAGATAATATGGACTGTATATAATTTTATGTGCTATACTTCTATATAACTGGTGTCACTAGGTAACATTAATTTTTATCTCCATTTTAATCTCTAAGGATCCAATGATGTGTTCACCTGTGCTTGTACAATTACTGTATTGAAGGTGTTGGGTGAATCCTGGAAACATGTCTATTATGAAAGTTTGAAAGGCAGGTGAATGCCAAGGTCAGACTATCGTTCAGCCAAGTCAATAGGCTGGACACCCACGTTTCTCATAACAGTCCACTGACTTTGATAGATACACCTAGGTATACATCCTGGCATTCAGATTTGAAGCACAGATACTTTGATGTTTATGAACACTTTAAATGTATCTATCATCTGGGTACAGAGTCACATTCGCCAAGGGCATGGAGATGAACAAATAAACAGCAGAGCCAAAGTATAAATTGATAAAGAGAAGAAAAATGATCATGAAGCTTGCAGAACATGCATCATTTTGGTCAGTTGCTTCTGGCCCCGTTGTCAGGCATTTCTGTTAGCTACATGTGCAGCCAGAAGTTGCCCAGACCTTTGAAAGCAAAAGAAAAAAAGGTCATTTTATGATTATGATATTTAGTGGTATAAAGCTTTATTTCCTTTATTCCTTCAATGAGGATTTTCATGTCAGGGTAATCAGAGTGGCTGACACACTGGCGTTGTGCTTCTTCCAGTTGCCATATAGCTTTTCTAGATAATATCAAGTTAATTATAATACAACCAGTGTCTTTAGAGATTGAGACCTGCTTGTTTCTTATCATGTGCCTCTGAGAAAGTAGGGCTTTTATGTATCTTTCTAATTCACTGTTACATCATCATGTAATGCAGATGAGCATTTAGGAGCAGGAAGAATGAAGCGGATCGGGTTTAGCAGTTCAGAAATGATGACACAAGACAGCACTAGCATACTGCATCTCACAAGTGGAAAGATGGGAGAGATAATTACTGACTAATTTTTAAAACTGGAGAAAAGGTAGTCATAGTGTTCTATGCTTGTCACCACAGTACTGTGAAAGGCTGAGACAGGAAGATTGCACTGCATGTTCCAACTCAATAGGACAACTTGGTGATTAAGACCTACCTCAAAGTGAAGAAATAAAAATGTGGTAGGGATCTTCCTTTATTCTGTATCCCTGGGTTCACTTTCCAGCAAAATGTACACACATAAACACACACACACTCACTAAATCTCAGTCTGAGGCTTGGGCTCCTGTGTAACAGTGTTGAGAGGTGCTGGATCACTCAAGAGAGATTTGTACTTTTCTCACAGGAAAGAGTCTCACAGGACTAGGTTGTTACCAGAGGACAGTGAGACATTGGCACCTCTCTATGGTCTCTGTCCAGCACATGTGCTTCCTCACACCCCAATTCTTTCTGTTTTTCTACCATAAATTGAATTTCCATGTGGCCTTCCCCAGGAGCCAAGCAAATTCTGGCACTATGCCTAGGTCAGTGGTAGAGAACCTACAGCACATATGCCTCAGTAGGCTGTTTGTATCACTGAAGCACTAGAAGGTTCGCCATCACTGCTGTAAGTCCCCTGAAACTTTCAGGGTAACAAGCCTCTTCAAAAATGCCTAGCCCCAAATATTTTTCTTACAGCAACATAAAACTGACTCACTGAAACTGAGGAAATCACTGAACTCAAAATCTGTATGTATGTCTGTAAATTTCTGGTCTTACAGAAGGAATTCACTAAGTCTACACAGATGCATCTTATTTGTATGTTTCCTCTCTTGACAGTCAAGCCCAACAAAAGAAATAAACAATAACCTTTTTAACATGAAAATAAAACAACAAAAATAATACATTTGCTATAAAAGAAAGTATTCAATCTTGTTATTAGTGTACATGTTTATTTTTTAATTTCACAGTAGTGCAGATTGAACCTATACTCTTTATATTGATATACATATCCATCTTCTTTTATTTAATTTTTTTTGAGACAGGATTTTGCTAATTTACCCAGGCTGGGTCCAAAAGTGTGATTCTTCTAGTTCAGCTTCTAAGAGTACTGGGATTACAGATGTGTCACCATACCCAGCTTAATGTACACTGTATGCCAATCATTTGTGCCCTGATTAGTTGATAAAAGACATATTCTAGAGGAAGGAGACATGAAGCTGGAGAGTTGGATGCAATTTTATAAGGGCTACCACAGTAGAGAACAAAGGTGCCTTGAGTTGACTAAGGAGGGGCATTACTCGCCTAATGGTGTTATGGATTAATTCTAGTGAGGTAGCTTTTAATCCCACAGCTAAGTCATTACATAGATGAACATATACTAATTAGTAGAGTCAACTAGGATTGGAATATATGTGCAGCTTTAGAGATGAATTAATTTACTTTGAAATATCTGGCAATCTCATTGCATAACACATTGTTCAAATTGTAGATATAGTAAGCAAAAGAAAAACATTCAACTAACATTCAGCTAAACATTCAGTCCATACACTAGTAGGCAGATTACTTTTGCAAATTTAATCTACAAGGATTGTTATTACTATTTAATCCTCCCTCTCTTTCTCTCTGGATTTTACTTTTTGGTATGGAGATTTTCAAAATGACATTTATAACTTTCTGCCCAGGACAGTTTTTAAATTTATCTTAAAATATCTTCTGAAAGCATAGCAAAATGAAAAATGACTAGATCTACCTTGGTAAGCTTATTAACTATGACTATTTATATGGAAATTTTACACCTATGTATTTTACAATAGAGAAGCCTACAATTGGTTTGAGACAACTATTAAACATTGCCAACTTCTCAGAATGCTTTTATTATGCTAATAAATATTACCACAAAATGAATGATTTTTTTTTCTCATGTGAAGGAGCAGTGTTGATTTTATAGGAGGGACAGGAATGAAGTTAGTTATCTCTTCCCAGCAGATGGGTGGTCACCCTCCCTACTTCCATGCAATCATTAAGTGGATAGAATTTTGTTTCCTTGGAGACTGAAAGAAATGCAAAACAAAAGAATACTCCAATTTAGATTTAAACTACTTGTAATGTAAAAATTCAGGCAAAAATGAACCTTAGAGCAAACATGTTTTGAAAATGTATGAGAGATGGTCTATTTTTAAAATGTAGTACCTAAGGGAATATTCTAGAGACTCTCCAGGTAGTGCCTACTCTATTCACAAAGGCTAAGGGAAAAGAAGGCTCTCTTCAACAGATAAATAAAAACAGTGGCTGGATTTGAGACCAGTAATTTCCCTATTCCTCTGTACAATAATTTCAGCTAGAAGAGTCCTCCTTTAAGCAGAGCACAAACATTGTGTGATTCATTCTTGAACAGATAAAGTCTAACTTAACTTGGGCTTATTTAATTATTCCTGGTCCATGGAGTTTCTGACAAGCAGTGAGAATTCTACCTTAGTACAGATTTAAATAAAAGATTCCAGCCTCTGTTAACTCTAGCTGTTAATTGTGCCGTGTATCTGCTCAGTATATCCATAAGAGAATTGACTACTAACCATCAGAGTGATAGCGGTTAAAACACATACATACTTGTAAAATGTGTAACTAAAAAAGGCATGGAATAGTGGTTACCTCAGTGGAAATGTAATCTATTTCCTTTCTTTATAAATATCTATATAGTGGTTTTAACTTTCAATGGCAAAAGCAAGAAAAATAATTAAAACCACATTTAGTACTTATTCTTTCTTATTCCATTATTTTCTTATATTTTCCTTTGAAGAAAAGATTATAAAATTGATATTTTAGCTGTAGCTGCCTCTTTGTGATTTTAAATTTATCTTTATGAAAAGACATTAGATGTTGTCCTACACACATACTACATGTATACTTAAAAGTGTAAATATCATTATTCTTCCTGTTTTTTGTTTTTCGGTTATGTGGGGGTTTTGGTGGTTTTTTTGGTATTGAGAATCGAGCTCAGGACCTTGGGCTTGCCAGGCAGGTGCTTGTGCCATTGAACTATATCCCCAGCGCATTCCTGATGTTTAAAAGGTACAGGTTGAAGTTTTTGCAATGGATTGAATGCTTAATTTCTAAATTTTGATTTTTTCAAATCAAATCAACAATCAGTCCAATCAGGTTGATACTTTTTCAAATCACTGAAGACATGAGTCTTCAATAAACAAATGTGTGGATAGATAATATTTTGGATTATATAAAATTTATATTTCTATTTTAACATTGATTCTGACTTCCAAGAAAGGAAAAAAAATTTCTAACTAAAAGAGAAGAAGTATTTCTGTCCAGTAACTTTTCTCTGGCAAAGCTTACTTAGAACTGGCACTTGCTCTGAAGACCAAGAGAGTGTTCCTGATCCTGCTGGGAAGATTTTGACTTGAGAGTAGTGTTAGCAGAGAAGAAGTTCAGTTAGTTAAGATAAGCAGACTGGGTGAATTGCCAAATTTTCCCCTAGATGCTCAGCAGCATCTAAAGGTCAGGTGTGTTATGAAGAATAAATTGATAACACTGGCCTTGAATTTAACTTGAAACTGCAGCCTTACTTGTTCTTTTCAAACACTCCGTTTTGCTTTAATCTTCATTTAGAACCTTAATTTGACTCCTGGGCAATTACAACCTTTAACTACCAGAACAGGAAGCACTTTAAACGCACCTTGAAGAAATAATGGGGGCAAGGGGTTCACTCAGCCTAGGTGACATTTGTCTGCCTTTCACATCTAACCTTTTTCTGATCAGGATTCTTTAACTGGGAAAGAGTTAGAACAAAGTTGATCTTTTAGTCTCTCTAACATCATCAGGGATGGCTTCTCCCCTGATTGCTTTAACATTTACATCTTGCTTGAAAGGTTGAGTATTTTTAAAATATTTTAATTTTTGTTTTGTTCTTTTAAAATTTAATGGACTATTAATCTTGCAAATAGATTTTCCTTTACTGGAGAGTATTAAGCCCACCCGCAGTTATTCCTAACTGCCTTTGTTTCTTTTCTTCTCTCAATCCGATATTATAGAACTTCTACCTTCAAAACAAACGGAAGGCATACTTAGATCTCAAATTTGTGTAGGTTAATTAAAAGTTTAAGTAAATCTTAAAGTGCTCTATTTCAAAAGAACTACTTTATGTGACTCAAAGACAGTGAACCTCTGGAGTAAGTCTGTATGTTTTTTTAAAATTCTTCCAATTTGTGATACGTGGTTGCAAAGTTGAAACTGCCATAGAATAAAAAGTATAAAAACAACTTTTTCTTGCATTATTTCCTAGAAGTCTCACAAAACCATATGCAAGTTTCATCTCTTTTGTACGAGCAGCATGGGCTGTGCTGAATCTAGGATGTAGAAGGGTCGGGAGGATTTTGGATATGCTCGCTGCATCATGCATTGTACAATGGCATAGAGTGGGCATACATCACTGTCCTGTTTGATGTGTGAAAGATGAAAGCTCTACCTTATTTCATACAAAGGAAGCTGAAGTGGTCAGGCAAGGGTATTCACTTTCAATTTTCTGTCCCTTTAAAATGAATACTCAACATTAAACATGGACAAACAGTCAAGTGAGCTTTATATCAAAATTTGCTAAAGAAATGCCTGGAAGACAATACTGAAAAAGTGCATCAAAGCAGTGCTAAACTTTTAAGGTGCTCAGGGGCTCGTTTATTACATATTACAGTTTGGTCAATACAACAGAATATTGTAGTTGCAGCTCATTCATTTTCACAGAATCACACTTAAATGATTGGCCTGTTAGCAATTCACATAGATCACTGAAGTTCTGTTAGTGTTTTGTAAACTGCAAAAGTGTAGCTTCTAAAAGATTCTGACAATAGCACTCTTAGAATTTCTTTCTCTGTAGACCTCGGATGCAGATGATTATGTCCCCTCTCAGACCTCATATTGCTGAGATGCATCTCTGTTCTTAATTTTATGGAAACAGAAAGCTGATAGTAGTTACTCCATTCAAATATTTTGAGAACTCTTAGTATGCTGCTCTAGGCTTGTCAAAGCAAAAGAATTTGTGAAATAGTTTCTAAATGGAACCCTGTTCAAACTTATGCATGATTTGAAAATTAACAAACATTGAGAAAGATCAATTAGCCTGATCATAAGTCTCAGACATGAATAGTTAGGTTTATTGTTACATTTCTGTGAATTAACTCAGTTGTGCATGCAGCAGAACTAGTAAGTAGACAAATGGAGAATAAAGTCAGTTGTATTGACCCCAAAGTGAATAAGCCAAAAGCCACCAAATTCTGCTGAACAAATTGTGTCGCTCCAGGGCTTAACCTCTATGTTACAGGTTCTCAAACTTTCTTGTGCACAAGAAGCATCTGTAGAGACTTAAAACAAAGATTGCTCAGCCCTTCCTGAGAAACACAGTAGATATGGGGAGGGCTAGATAACTCACACCTACAGAAACTCACAGCTGGCACTGACCATACTTTGAGGAACACTACACTTAAGGAATATTTCTTTTTAAGATTGAAGCAAAGATACCTGGAGAGCTTATTTTAAAAAAAAAAATTGTTTCAGGAACTGGGTGGTGGTGCATGGAGCCCCAGCACTCTGCAGACTGAGGCAGGAATAGTACTGTGAGTTTGAGGCCAACCAAGGCTACATAGTGAGTTTAAGGCCAGCCTGATCTACATAGGGTGTTCCTGCCTCAGAAAAACAAAACCATACTTCTGGGAACATGGTGGAGTAGTGAACAGCAGAGAAACAACCTCTCTGAGAATTGGGCTCCAGACCCTAGAATATAGCAACATGAGGAATAGAAGGAGGGAAGTGGGCCCCAGAATCCAGAAAACATCTGAACTGAGGACTGAAGCCCAGAGGCAGAGGGAAGAGAGAAATCTCAATGCGAATGAAGAAGGTGGCAAACGCTTTTTCTCCCTGAACCCTGACACACTGCACTGGTGACAGCTTAAACTTGCAGACAATGACAACTGGTGATGCCAGAAGCATCCATGGAGAGATGTACCAGCAGAACATAGAAGTGAATCCAGCAGACTGCAGTGACTGGTGGGTTATTTGGGGTCAGATTCCTCCAGGCAAGGTTGATTGGCTGGTAGCCATCTTGAAGAGAGGGCAAGTGATGAGCTCAGAGCACATTCAGGTTGGCTCCATCTAGTGGTTCCCAGTGTCAAGGTGAGGTGGACACAGTTCAAGTCAGCAGAAAATCGGGGCTGGGGATTTAGCTCAGCGGCAAAAGCGCCTGCCTGGCAAGCACAAGGTCGTGAGTTCAGTTCCTGGTACCGGAGAAAAACCAAAAAAAAAAAAAAACAAAAAAAACAAACAAGTCAGCAGAAAATCAAGAAGCAGAGTTCAATGCAAAAAAGGGCACATGGAGTGTTGCAGGCTGAACAAATCAAGCTCCAGCCTCATAGGAAGAAACAACCTGAACTTCAGTGAAATTAAAGGTGCAGATTTGCTGAGATTATCCACTACCCTGAAGTAAATCGAAGGCTAATTTGATGACATTTATCAACACAGATCTGAGCTGTGTTTGCCCACTCTCTCTTCTACAAAAGGTGAGAGTGAGTAGAAGCACACCCTTCAGTGGACCTTTTTCCCTTATTTCTTTTTCTTTTTCTTATTTTGTTTTTTATTTTCTTTGTTTTCTTGATTGTTTGTTCTTTTTATATCTGTGTGAACATTGTTTCTAGTTTTTTTTGATGTTGTTCTGACCTGTTCTTGTTTTTATTTCTTCTCTTTTTCCTATCTTCTTCATCAGTTTTTCAAAGTTCACATAATTTTCCTTTATCCTCCATCCTCATTTCTAATCTCTTCCTCTTCTTCTATTTCTCTATTTTTCACCCTTAATCCTTTCTAAATTTTCTTCCTTGAGGGTAAAATCACTATAATGAAGCCATATTTACCCTGTTCATTTCTCTGGTTTGTTTTAGATTTCTTTATATAACCACAAGTATAGTTCATATGGTTAAAAGTGGCAAAATAATACTTTCAACATTTTGTCATTCTTTTTGTTTTTGTTTTTTTGTTTTTTGGTTTTTCTCCGGTACCGGGAACCGAACTCATGACCTTGCGCTTGCCAGGCAGGCGCTTTTGCCGCTGAGCTAAATCCCCAGCCCCAACATTTTGTCATTCTTTAGGCTGTGTTTTGATGATATTGTTATTGCTGATTGTGTACCATCTTAACCAAGGTGACACAATTATTATATCCAACAATATGCTGCATGTAAGAAACACATTTAGTAAAAAAGAAATTCATAGACTGAAAGCCAAAGGATGGAAAACAATACTCCATGCAATAGAAACCCAGGAAAAAAATAGATAGCTATTCTATTTTCAGACAAAATAAATTTTAAAGGAAGACTGATTAAGAGTGATAAGGTCACTACATCCTTCTAAAGGCATAAATATAAGAGGAAGAGATAACAATCATTATTATATATGCACCAAATACAGGTACACCCAACTTATGATACAAATATTAAAGGACATAAAAATTAAATAAGCACTAATACAGTTGTATTGGGGATTTCAATACCCCCCTACACAAATAGTCATATCACTGGACAGAAAATCAACAAAGTAATATCTGAACTGAACCAAACTTTTTTAACAAATTGACTTAGTAGATGTCTGTGGAATATTCCACCCTGCAATATCAGAATATACATTCTTTTCAACTGAACTTGAGATGTTCTCCAAAATAGACACATAGTAACCTATAAAACATGATTAAGTAAATGTAAAGGAACTGAAGTTATCTCATGCATATTATTAGGCTAGAGTGCAATGAAATTGGAAATCAATGGCAGAAAAAAACCACAAAAATTTCATAAACACATGGAAATTAGATAACACCCTCCTGAAGAAACAGTGTGTCACAGGTGAAAATAAAGAAGAAATTAGACAGTTAGACAGTTTTTACAATTAAGTGATAATGCCAACAATATATTGGAACTTATGGGACCTAATTAAAGCAGTTCTACAAGGTAAATTTATAGCAGTGAATTCGCATATCACAAAAACAGAGTGAGCTCAATTAACCTAATGTTGAATCTCAACATTCTGCAAAAACAAAACCAAGTCAAACCCAAAGCTCATACAAGGGAGGAAATTATAAAGATTAGACTAGAAATTAATGCAATAGAGACTAAGAAAACAATATAATCAATGAATTGAGTTGGTTTTTTGAAAGATTACATAGGCTTCACAAATACTTAGCTAAACTTATCAAAAAAAGAAAGGATTCAAATCCATTCAATTATGAATGCAGTAGATGAAACCATGACAAATCTTGCAGAAATTCAAGAGATCATCAATGGCTACTTTGCGAACATGTATTGTAATAAGATGGAAACCCGAGAAGAAATGGATATATGAATGTTAGATACATATGAATTACTAAAGCTCAGTCAAGAAGATATAAAAATTCTAATTAAACCAGTATTAGTGAAAATGAAGATGTAATTAAAAACCCACTAACAAAGAAAAGCTGAGGCCCTGAGGATTTATTGCTCAATTCTACTAGAAATTTAGGGAAGCCTAAAGACACTACTTCTCCAAAAAAACTTAATGAAATCAAAATAGATGCAATCTCCTAAAATCATTCCTGGAAGCAAGCATTGCCCTGATATCAAAACCTGAGAAGGGCCAAACCAAACAGAGAACTGCAGGCCAATCTCCTTAATGAATATACGTGCAACAAACCTCAATAGAATACTGGCAAACAGAATGCAATAAATCATCAAGAAGATTATATACCATGACAAAGTAGGATTCATCCCAAGAATACAGGGTTGGTTCATCATACATAAATCAATAAATGTAATACACCATATTAACAGAGCCAAGGACAAAAACCATATGATCACTTCAGTAGATGAAGAAAACAGCATTTGACAAAATCCAACACCCATTCATCATAAAAAAGAAAACTGGAATAAATGGCATTTATCTCAATCTGATAAAAGCCATCTATGGCAAACCAATAGACAGCGTCATACCAGCTAGAAGAAACCTGAATGCTTTCACTCTAAAATCAGGAGTGAGACAAAGATGTCCACTATCACCATTCTTATTCAATATAGTTCTGGAAACACTAGCCAGAGCAATTAGACAAGAGAAAGAATTCAAAATAATTATGATATCAAAGGAAGAAATGAAATTATTATTTGTGGATGACATGATACTCTACTTGGAACATCCCAAAGTTGCACCAAAAAGCTTCTTGTTTTAATAACCAAATTCTTTCACATTCCTGGATAGAAAGTCAAAGCTCAGAAATCAATATCACCCAAGTGTGGTGGCACACACCTATAATCCTAGAACTTGGGAGGCTGAGACAGTAGGATTGCCATGAGTTCAAGGACAGCCTGGGCTGCACAGTGAGTTGAAGGGCAGTCTAAACTACAGAGTGAGACCCTGTTGCAAAAAATCAAAACAAAAAAAATTGATTGAATTCTTGTACCTAAATAACAAAATTACTGAGAAAGAAATAAGGGCAAAAAAAAAAAAAAAAGAAAAACAACAACAACAAAAAAAACAAAACCTTTCATAATAGCATCCAAAAAAATGAAATTTGTCATCCACAAATAATAATTTCATTTCTTCCTTTCATATCATAATTATTTTGACTTCTTTCTCTTGTTTAATTCCTCTGGCTAGTGTTTCCAGAACTATATTGAATAAGAATGGTGATAGTGGACATCCTTGTCTCACTCCTGATTTTAGTGAATCTCACAAAGGAAGTAAAAGATTTTTTATATTTAAAACTATAGTACTCTCAAAAAGAGATCAAGCAAGATATCAGAAAATGAAAAGATAACCCTTGTTCTTTGGAAGGAAAAATCGATATAGTGAAAATTGTGATGCTCCCAAAATTGTTATACAGATTTAAGGCAATCCTGATTTTAAAAAATACTCCTAGTGTTTCTCAAAGAATTAGAGAAAGGAATCATAAAATTCATTTGAGCCACAAGAGATCTATAATTGCAAAATTATTCTCAGTAACAAAGGGAAGGCAGGGGTTATCACAGTGCCTGACTTGAAATTATACCACAAAGCTACTGTGACAAAAAACAGCACAGTATTGCCAAAAATGGACCTGAGGTTCAGTAGAACTGATTAGAAGATGCAGAAACAACTCCAAACACACTCATCCTCCTTATATTTGCCAAAGGAGCCAAATACCTTCACTGGAAGTTTCCTTTTTAATAAATGGTCCTTGAAAAACTGGCCCTCCATAATTAAGATTAAAACTTGACACATCATTCACCATCCACTAGACTAAAATCAAAATATATCAAAGATCTAAATACTAAAATGGAAACTTTAAATCTGCTAGAAGATAGCATATGGAGAACTTCTGAAGAAATCCATACAGGCAAAGTCTTTATGAACACAACCCTGATCTCACAGGAAAGATCACAAAGAATCAACAAGTGAGATCTCATCTTATTAAAAATGGTTTAGCACAGCAAAAGAAACCAAGAGTAAAGACAGAACCCACAGTGTGGGAAAAAATTTTTGCCAGGTATTTGTCAGAGAAAGAACTTATATCTAGAATATATAAAGAACTCAAAAGAAGTCAAAACAAAGTAAATAAAATAATTTGTTTTAGGTTGGGTGTGGAGATTGCTGATGTATCACTTACCTAGTATGTACCACAATAAGAGTTTGATAGCAAACATGGCAAAAATAAAAGTAATAAATGTAAAAATAAAAATACTTGGTTTATGCTGGCCCAGGAGGATCAAAAGTCCTGGTATGAAGGTGAATAACTTTTACCTCAAACATGCTTCCCAATAATTTAGTATATCATGGAGTACATGGTGGTAAAGAACCATGTAAGTCAAAAGAACCAGCCTACTAAGAAACCCAGCAGTGAAAAATGTAAATGCTTGGATAAAAATATATACTCAACATGAAATTCTTTCATAAGAGATACTGATAAAAAAGCAGGGAAACCAGACGATGTGAATCTCATGGGCATGAGACAATATAATTAGCAGTTAATCAAATATCAGAAAGATATTTTATATATTGAAGAATATGGTATGTCTGAAATATAGAAAATTCCCTTCATTTTAGCATTCTTAGAGGTTAACAGCTTTTCTATGAATATTTTACTTATTCTGTTTTGAATATTAATATAAAAAATTGATAAAAATGTGACAGTATCAAAAGCAGTATCAAATGAGATCATTGTGTCTAGCATGTACATTGAGAAAGGGGGTAGTCAAGCATCAAGTCTTGGGGTATTTCACCTGTTAGAGAAATCAGAGAAATTATTAGCAGTAGCGAATAAAAACTAGTAATGCAGTGTACTAGGAGCCAAGAAAAAGCTCTGCTGGGATACAGAAGCAGGAAATGGGTTGGAGTGCTGCTCAGCACTGTTGTAAGCTAGTGAAAAACTGACTCTGTGATAGAAAACACGACCTACCTTATTAGAATATTATGGACCATTTCAATAAATCTCCCTTGCAGAAAAACAGTATCTTAAGGAAGTAGAAATAAAAATATAAATAATTTTGCCTATTTATGTTTCTCTTTACTTATTTAAAATATAGTTTTGCTTATAATTTGTTTCTTTTTAGTACCATGCTTGTTTATACAAACTTTTATTATTGTCTTAGTCACTTTCCTATTTCTGGACATAGTATCTGACAAACACAACTTAAAGGAGCAGAGGTTTATTTTAACTTGCAGTTTCAGAAGTTTCATGGTTGTCAGGCTTAAACACAGAAACATCATGAGGGAAGAATTTGATTTAGAGAAGAGTGGCTCACATCATGGTGGACAGGAAGCAGTAGGCAAAGGAAGGAGGCAGGGAGGAAGATGAACATTTCCATTCACCCTTTATCTTGTGGATTAATTCACTGTTGAGTATAAGGACCCTGTGATCCAATTACCTTCCAAATACATGGTAATTTTAGGGGACAAACCAGACTTAAAGTATAGTATTACACTCTCACTCCCAAAGGGACATGTGTCCATCTCTAAGGGTCACCAAAATTTTAACAGTGTGAGCAGTGGTGAAAAGTCAAAGTGCAACATCACCTCTGAAACTCAAGGCAAACCCTTAGCTGTGAGCCAGGCATATAGCTCAAGGGCATCAGTGCTTACCTGGCAAGTACAAGGTCCTGAGTTTGATTCCCAGTACCAAAAAAATAAAAAAAATTAAAAAAACACTTAGCTGTGAATTCATGTAAAAAATCAAAAAGGAAGTTAAATACTGACAGCAGATGATGGAGCAGGGTAAACACTCTTATCTTAAAAGGGACAAATAGCAAGATTGAAAGGAATGCGACCAATGGAAGAAGGTAACCCCATACAGAAAAGATTAAATCCTGTACTCCAGCATCTGGGGCAGGTTGTGGTGAGATGTGAGCTCCAAAGCCTTATCTGGCCCACACTTATGGCATTGACTGTTAAAGCCCTCATAGCCTCTCTCTCGGGTTGGCTTACTTACTGTTCATATCATTCTTCAAATGTTCTGTGTTCCTGATTTCTCCATCACCTGGAGTTTCCACTACACTTTTGGCTTTATACACTGCCCTCTCATAAACGTACTTCCTGGCCTCCCAGGTTTTCCAAAATCAGGGTGGAAACCTTCTTGACCCGATAAACAGACATTCTGTATGTCTGAAAAACCAGCATTGCAGGAATGATGCCAGGATTTGCTGCCAACTCAAGCAGTAGCTGAATCCCCTGGATTTATGGTTGCAGCAGCTTTGGGCTGCCTGGAGAGATAAGCACTGGGAAATGATTCCCAAGGTACCTATTATCTACATGGCCTTTCCACCCCTGGGTGTCCTTTGGATTATTTCTCAAAGCAAAGCATTTAACTTTTGCTCCCTTGAGTCTGTGATGGGTGAGGTCTTGTTGATTCCTGAGATGCCCTCATTACATTCTTTATATTTTTCGGATGCAGAGACCAGGGGCCCAGCATGTGCTAAGTGCTTGAATTAACACTGAGTTCTTTCTTCTTGATTCTACCACCCTGTGCCAATGTGAGGCATTGTCACACAAAAATGCTATGAAATATTATATCTTTTTCAGTCACACTGTAAGTGTGCATTTTTCTCCTTGATAGAGCATTCATTTGGCTGCTTGAAAATTCTTGACTCATTGCTACAGTTCATGCAAAACTATTTCAGTCAGTTGTTAGAAATGTACTTGATGTTTCTATGAAGGAATGAAATCCTGGGGGCTCCTAGTTTACTGTCTTTCTGACATATGCTTGGTTTTTTATTTTAATTGTTTTAAAAATAGTTTTAATTGTGGTTTTGAACCAAAAAACTAGTCAGAATTACAGATAATTAATCTCATCCCAAACTTGTAAGTTACAACAGTAGAAATGTAAAATTAATACTGTATACTGTATTAATGAAAGCTCTCATTATTATATTGTTTCTGATTTAATGTTAATATTCTAGGAGTGAGTTATCAAAAGTCCTAACAATTGGAAAATGATAAATGCCAAATTGCAATTCATATAATCACTAATTCTCTCATAAAATTAATAATGAATAACAGAACCATAAAATTAATAATGGAGAACAAAACCAAAATCAAAATAAAACAAAGAATTCAAAGCAAATAGCAACAAAAGACACTTTGTGTGTCTAATCAGCTTATACATGTTGCTGGAGCTGTGATGTAGGGTTCATATTTTGAATATCACTGAGTTAGCACTGCCTTAGGCAAGTCAATAGCAATACCCTGAAATAATAAACATAGTTTATTATTATGTGATTACAAAAGTAGGCATCTTAATATAGAGTCCTCTGATTAGAGAAATGAGTTAAACACTGGAAATTTTAAATGGTCATATGTGTAGCATATGAGCTTTCACCAGTCCTTTTTAAATTTTAGTTTTGAGACAGGATCTCACCAGCTTGTTCAAACTGTGGTCAAACTTGTAAGCCTCCTTCCTCATCCTCTTAGTGTGCTGAGATTACAAGCATGAACAGCCATGACTGTCCTTTGTTGACATTCCTATTTGATATTGGTTACAGAACTATGCCTGTATTTCCTAATAATGGATGATATTTGGTAATAAGCATTGTTTAAGCTCATGAATTAGTTAGACATTTCTGTATATTTTCACTTATTTCAAGTGAGTTTGAATTTTCTTTTTCTTCTATCTTTTCCTTTATCTGCTGAAGATGATATGGATCTGATAAAAAGCTGTATTTAAGTATATTATAAAATGTTTTAAATAATAAAGGAATATTTGTTTCTGGTTGCCAATACCTTCAGTAATGTACCTTTTAAGAGCTGCTTCAAAATTACTTCAATTTCTTTTGTGTTCTTGAACTGTTCTAATGTTACATTGTGTCAATTTTTGCTAGAAGGAAAATATATGCTGTAGAATTTTACAAACACTCGTGTATACCTTGTACATAATTTCTACTTTTAAAACCCCTACTGATTTCTTCCACAATGTCACTCTCCATCATCCTTCTTTTAGGAAATATTGATTTGTTGTGCAAAATGACTCATATGTTAATATAAAGAAAGTAATAGTGCTCCTCATTATGATAACAAATATTTATTATTTTTGTTCTACCCTTATTTAATCTTTTCTTATATTGGTGGTTAGCAAATCTTTCATTAGACTTTATGGTCAAATATCATGTACCATGGCAAATCTTTTTCCTTTAATTTGTGTCTGCTAGGCATTTTGTCCCCACAATGGAAATCTGGCCATACAATTTACCATACAATGTTCCAGTGTATTTTCTTGAATAATAAATGGGATTATTTCAAAGATAACTGTCCAACTGTCAAATTCCTATTGCAAAGTTTTTCAAACCACAGTTGAGTAAACATTTCCCAAGTATTACATAAAGGATTTTTCAATGATTTGTACTTTATCTGTACTGTTTTCTGAAGTCTTAACTGTAAAATGTTATGATTTTTTAATATCAATAAGCAGTACAGAAAATATAAAATTAATTTCACTTTAAAATAGTATCAGATTGCTCAATAAAACTATCTTTGGAAGTTTCTGATGTATTCATAGTTGAAACTATTTATAATTAAGAATGTGAACATCTTGATGAAAATAATTAAAAAGAATAACTCTGGGCCTGAGAGGATAGCTCAAAGGTAGAGCACTTGTATGGCATGCATGAAGCCTTCCGTTTGCTCCCAGTACCTCATAAACATGTATAAAATATAAGATAATTCAAACATTTGAGCTATTTTAAGGAAATGAATTGATTGAATATGCTGCCATACTTTAGAAAGA
This sequence comes from Chinchilla lanigera, assembly GCF_000276665.1. Classification (NCBI taxonomy): domain Eukaryota; kingdom Metazoa; phylum Chordata; class Mammalia; order Rodentia; family Chinchillidae; genus Chinchilla; species Chinchilla lanigera. Next base: position 13,972,105 of record NW_004955459.1, on the reverse strand, counting down.
ATTTTGAGGAGATTAGTGAATATGATTTAGAAACAGTGAGAACTTGAAGATTTAGCTATATGAGCAGGGTATTGTGAGACCCTGACTAAAATACAGTTAGTGAAGGGAAGAGTAAAAGAAAGATGAATTAAATTTTTGGGTAATTTTTGTGATTGTTTTGAAAAACAAATTATAGAACGAAAACAATAAGTATTGACATTCTAAACCTATGAATCTGAGAAAATCTTTTCAAGCAGTAATAAATATAAACAACCTTTGCAGTGTTTCCTAGACAAGTCGCTGAAGAAAATCCACTTTTTATTAAATCAGATCCACATCTAATCTAGGGATCTAACATTGAAATCTCAATGAATTTTCCTTAGTATTTTCTCTAAAAGTCAACACATGATTATTTCAATATAGATCGATCAGAAATCTTTCAGCATAAATATGACAGACGAATACATTGATGTTTGTCCAAAGAAAAATACAACTGGAATACTATTAAGTTTTTATGACTTTTACATTACTGTTATTCTTTTAAGAAAAAAAAAACACATTTGGTGATTAAATTTTTCCCCTTATTTAATTAAGTGATATATAAAATATTTTTTTTATTTGCTAGGATTATAAACATAAAAAGTTAATAAAGTTGTATGTATTTAGATGAACTATCTTTGGAATAGTCAAGTTTTTCTTGTAAGATCAACTTCTTAGAAAGATAAATAATTTAAATGACAAGAGACATAAGATGAGTAACTAGGCTGCAAATGCCACTGAGTTTTATCAGTAATATTAATGTATGTGCACATGGCTAACACTGAATATTATCTTCCATTGGACACAGATAGCCATACTATATACACTTAGACAACATGATTTTCTATAGACCTTGCCTGAGTGGTGTGTGCCATCTTTTCTGTAGTCCCTTATTGGCTAAAATATTATGCATATGTTGACTATATTTCAACTGACACCTCCATCCACCAGAGCACTAACTTCCAGGTATAGTATATCATATGGAATATTTCATACTTGTTATTCTTCAGATCCCTGTGGGAAATACTATAACCCAACACTATCTCTGTTCTGCCTCGAGATCACCTAGATAACCATGTTCCAGGCTCCTTCTCTGTTGATGTCACAGGCAGCTACATAACAGCAAGCCTATTCTGTTTGCTGATGTTAGTTCCATCAGTAGCTTTCAGATCTTTGGTGGTAAAGAGTCCTTGACAAGCAAACTCATTGTGACCCCTTTCTCCAGCAGTAGAAGTTTTATACCAAGTTGCTTTCTGAAGAAGAAAACTTGGAGAATCACAAGGATGTGTCAGAAATCGAGTGTCAGATAACAGAGATTAAAATAATGCAGCCATTAATCTTCATCAGGTAGCCATATTGTAAAAGTGTGTTTGTAATCTATGTTTAAATAATGCCTGTATATCTCTATATACTTTCCACTCTCCCCTTCATTAACTGGCTAATTATTTTCTAGGTGCCTATTTAAAAAACTAGAGATTGTTAAATGGTTTAAGAAGACTAAAAAAAATCTAAGATGTGATTCTTTAAGGAGCAAATAATTTACACAAGGACAGGGTTAATTCTTATGCAGATTTTTAAGCAGCCTTCTTACTGCCACTGTCACCATCATCATGACTATTATCAAAATGATGATATCATTCACTTTTATTTATCATTTATGCCTTTTTATTATACGTGACTTAGCTAGTGTTTTTTAAGTTCTGTTTCAAGTGCTGGGAATAAAGCAGAGAACAAGATGAACAGGTTCTTTCCATTGTGAAGCTATACTTCTGGAGAATAAAAGAAGATAAATGATCATTTGAACTGATTTCATACTACTTTAGAGAATGGTCAGATAAGGCTTCCAAGAATTTGGAGCCTTAGAGAGGACACCTGAATGATGGCACAGTGGTTGTTGCAAACTTGTTGAGAGAGTATACTAAAAGCCACAGTGTGATCTTTCTTGCTATATATTAAGAATTTATGGGGCTTATTTTAATACTTGCAGCACTTAAAAAATTACTGTTCAACATATTCTTTTAAAACAAAGGCTTCGTGTGTTTTGCGACCTCATAGCTATTAATTACAGAGCTATGGAGCAGAGTTGTTTAGGCATCTTCCCTGTGGAGGAATCACATCTGACTTGCATAACTGGAAGAAACTCTCAAGAGGCATTGGAAGCTGAGTAGCAGCACATGCCTGTAATCCCAGTACTACGGGCGGCTAAGGCAAGAGGACTGCAAATGCAAGTCCAGCCTGGCCAAATTTGTGAGACCCCGTCTCAAAGTAAAATAAATCCCTAGTATTACTGAGGGAAGGAGGCAGGGAGCAAAGGAGGGAGGGATGAAAAAAGGGAAGGAAGGAGGGGCAGAGTGAAGGAAAGAGAAAGGAGAGTTGGGCAGGATGATGAGTGATTGACAAGCCTGAAGACTGTGCTGGAAACATATGAAAGGAATTGAATACAATAATTTAAGTACAGAATAGTTAAGTGTCATGCTAACAGTGAAGCATCTAAGACAATGTGGGAAATGATATGGGAAACAGTAACCAGAACAGGACGGGGAACAAGATCTTTCTGAAAAGATCAAGTAAGATGACGGTCCTGGCGCTTAGATATAGAGAAATATCTATAGAGACACAAAATTTTACTTGATTCTTTGGATAGAATAAGGGCATTAAAGTGATAGGAAAAATGTGCTTTAGAAATACCATGGCATGGAATGTAAGATATTAGAAAGGGGAGATTTCAAATAAGAAATCGTTACTAAGCAGTTATTAAGCAGTGGCTTGTACATGACTTGAAAATTGAGTCATCTTAGAGAAATTATATATGCTTATATTCATCACCTTATAAACAGAAAAATGTTCCTCAAATATGTTTTACCATTTTTATTTTGCTTATTTATTTATAATGGGGATCAAGCTGGGCCTCACATAGGGTGGGTAAATGAATAGCTACAGACTGAGTCATCTCTTTACCATTTTTGAAAGACTGTATTTCCTCCATGGCTGTGGGTGGGAAAATATAGATGTATGTGATATCAGGATAGAATTACTGAATTCACAATATTATATGAATTTTATTAGCAGAATGTATTTGTTTCTATTGTTCAGGGGTCCAAAAGTTGCTTGGTTGATTGATATATTAATGTACTTATTCTAGAAGCATTTGTTTTTGTTTTTTTTTTTTTTTTTTTTTTGGTTTTT
>NW_004955459.1:13953197-13967820 GCF_000276665.1 Chinchilla lanigera | reverse complement strand
ATTGAAACTTCCATGAACTGTAAGCAAAATAAACCTTTCCTTCCTTAATTTTGGGCGTCAGGTATTTTGTCCCAGCAGCGAGAAAAAAGTAACCAAGACAATGGTCATAAGACAAGTGTTGCTTGTCTTAAAGTTGCTACTCTAAACTTAATAATTTGAGAAGCCACTGTCTTCATTTGAGTAGAAAGATTGGGAAATAAGCATTATTTAAAAAGAGGTATGGAGTGAGTCAATTTAGGAAAGAGTAGAATAGACCTTGAATATATGTGGTTCATCAGAATGAAAGACAAATATGAAGTGGTTGGTCACAGAGGGGAATAACAAACAGAAAGATTATTATGCCTGGTTTCTTTTTGTTTTATTAAGGGGCTCACTCTTTAAGTTTAGTGTGTTTGTGGAGAATTCAATACTAAAATGACTATGAAAATTGCCATCCATGTATAATTTGAGTATATAATGAGTCACTGGAACTCATGTATAATTTCTTAAATGTTTCTGTCCTATTTATCTTTGTTTAGTTCAAGTCTGCTTAAGGACTTCTTGAGTCATTTATGTACACTTAGTGAGCTATATACTGCCATATTTTATAGAGAGCCTTTCTCAGTCCTCATCTCGGTCTGGAGAAGTTTATATTTGTAATCCCAAGGAAAAGTTATTGGAATTCTATCTAGTTAATTCCAATCTACCACTTCCAGTGCAACCAATGGTGAGAATAAAGATACTAAGTCATATTTATAGCTGTGGGGATCTAAGAGGGTCTTAAATCCAGCTAGCAAGATGGTTAACTGGAGCAAAAGGCCTTGATCCAGGGCCCAAGCTGGGATTTATTAATTTGTGAAGAAGGAAGTGGCTTGAAGATGAGTGACTGTGAGAGTAGTGGGAAGTACATGAGTGCTATGAGCTGGACTAGGTAGAAGGCCTGAAATCACCTTTGCAATATTCAGAGAGAAGGATTTACAGAAAGAGTAATCTGCACAGCACAATTGAGATAGTATCTAACGTTTTGGGGTCAGTGCTTCAGCTCTGATGTGTAATCATTTATGCCCTGGGAAGTTATAGCCTCTTATCTCAAGGCTCCATCCCAGCCAACAGTGTGGAGCTGGCTGTCCATCTCACCTGGCTCACACAAGTTTTTTGGGAACTATAGGGGCAGTGTAACCCTGACCTGTCACCTTGCTTCAAAGACCACATCAGCACCCTGGCTGGACTGGTTGGCAGTTGAAGGGATAAGGAAAAGTCCTAGCTTGCTCTGTACACTTCAACACATAGAAATAGAGCCAGGTTTGGCCATCTATCTTATATCACTGCCAATATCATGCATATTGCTCAGAAAGGCAATGTCATTAACCATTTATATAGAAGCACTCATTTAATTTAGCTGCTACATCTTGTCTTTTATGAATGGAAGGGGAACTCTTTAAGAAGAACTTGCTGTGTTGACAAATGTCCATTGTTCTTTTATTGTGGAGAATTCAGAGCAATTTTCTCATTTTTAATTTTTCCCCCAACAGTTACAAAAGTAGTTTGCAGTCCTTGAAGAACATTTATTTATTTAAATATTTGTGCTAGGTTCCGTTTTAACAAAGATGTCCCTTGTTTCCATGATTGTTCTGTGGATTGTTTTAGCTATCCTCATGGTGTTTGGAGTCAATGTATTTGAACATTATTTGAACACTTCACTTTGGATAGTGGGCACAAAGCTCTGCTGGTTTATCTTGCGGAGAAATCCAATTCCCTCTCTCTAAAGGTAGTCATTTATAATATATGCATCTTTGAATAATTAAATAGGTTACTGAAGAGGAAATGGATTCTAATCTGCTTTCAAACTGTGATTGTGTCAGGCACTAAATCATTACTTTATGAATAGATTTCTCTTAGAGCATGCATAATTGTGAAACTTTCTTTTTCTATCTCGGTAGGAACTGGGAAGTAACAGCCCTCCACAGAGAAACTGGAAGGGAATTGCTATTGCCCTGCTGGTGATTATAGTTGTATGCTCACTCATCACTATGTCAGTCATCCTCTTAACTCCAGGTAATCTGTCTTTATTCCTCTCTTATGATGGTATCGTGGATGATAATTTCACATTCAAAAGCTTAAAGAGTTTATCAATACATGGTAGTCTAAGGCACAGTAGCATTGGTTGGATTTATTTTTAAAGCATAAGTAGACACTTTCCAATGGCATAGTAATTTTGTAGCTCAAATATGCAGAGTTCTGGAGGGAAGCTTCAAATGTAAATTATATAAATTATGAATACCAAGGAGATCTGTTGTCTCCATTGCTGCATTGCTGGTTAGAGATTTATTTTGTTCGTCAGTTTGATAAATACATGAGATATTTGACTTTTATTTTGAGTTTGATGAGAGAAAGGAGTCCAGAAGTTCCCTTGTGTGGATGATAACCCAATGTATTGAAATGGAGACTGAGGTTTCAGGGAAGAGTATCAACTCCAAGATAGTGATCTGAGCCTCTGATTGTGGACTTCTCTTCCTTTTTTCTTATTTTCTTTTGTTTCTGAAATTTTTACATTCTGAGTTTTTTCCTTGATTGTAGAACTTCTTTCTTTTTTTTTTTTTTTTTTTTTTTTGGTTTTTCTCTGGTACCGCAAACCGAACTCACGACCTTGTGCTTGCCAGGCAGGTGCTTTTGCCGCTGAGCTAAATCCCCAGCCCCTGTAGAACTTCTTTCAAATATCCTTGTAATGATATTTGAGTGGTGTTATTCAGATTAAGAATTTCCATTAATTTATGGAAATTATCAGTTGACTTAATTTTTTCATGGGAACAATGTTAATGCTCAGGAATTTTGCTTCTCTTTAGTATGTGCTAATGAGGAAAGCAGAGGTAAAGAATTTGCTTTTTAAATTGTTTCATAATTATCCAGAAGCAGATTAGTTTGTCATATTGCTACAAACCATCCAACTGTCTTTTTCAAAGACTGGATATCCATTTGCAGCACAACATTATAAACTATAACTGTTTCTGGGATAAGTCTGAGCTTGTCAAAACATCAGCCAATATTATAAACTTTTATCCTACTGTTGACTACCTTGTTTTTACTCCTCAGTTCTTGTCCCAGCTTTGTTACTACATGCATACCTTAAATTTGCTTCTCGATGTGCAAATGTGAGTAACAACAACTCTTTTTCAGGGTCATTTCATAGTCAACTATAGTGACTATGCAAACGGCATCAATTGTAGTGTGGTACTTTGTGAAATAGTCCATCTTTGTAAAAAGTATTGGGTAGGAAAGGTATAAACCACTAAAAGCTTGTAGTTTTATTTGAAATATGAAGAGATTGAGAAAGAAGTTAAGGAAACTGGGAAAGAGGAAAAAGGAGAGAAACTTAACTTGAAAAAATAAGAAATGAAGAAAATTTCCTGGTAAAAGCTGGCTAATCCAGCATTCTCCTCAGGAACCTTCACTGCCTAGTTGATACATCTGTGCTGCAGTGTAATTGAGCAATGTGACTCTTCTAAGTTGCTGCAGGATGCCAGTGATCTTTGTTAAAGGAAGATGAGCTTCTGTTCAGATGGTATTTCACTTAAACATGGGAATTTCAGCATAATTATAAAAAATGAACATCCTGGTTTTGCTGCTTTGTGTTGGTGGCTATTAACCAGATGGAAGTTAACAGTGCCATAACGTCTACATATTTGTCTTCAACTTCTTTCTTCTGACATCAACCTAGTAGCCTTGTCCCAGTGATTCCCTTTTTTTGAAATTCCTTTTGACTCAATTACTGATTCTCTGAGGACCCCTTGAGAGTTGGAAATAACAAATACCCTGTGCAGTTGACCCCTCATTAAATTAAATTCATTAATCAGACACATTTTAGTTTGAGTTATAGCTCTACAATTTACTAGTTTTGTGAACTTGGAAAATTATTTACCCTTGCCTTTTACATTGTTCATCTGTATTATTGATATTATTTACCATGTCAAGTTTATAGTATAATTTTGGGGGCTTAATGAGACGATGCAGTCCAGGTGTTCAGTACAATGCCTACTGCTTCTGCTATTGTTCCTCTGATTATTGCAGTTTTTCAGTACTTATCATCAACCAAAAGCTATGCCAAATATTGTGTTATATGAAGACCATTTCTCAGAAATATATACACTTTGAAGCATAGATATCTGTGGTTTAAATTTGAAATTATAATAAAAGAATAATTACTTAATGTAGAGATGCTCTAATAGAGTCTGATGGTCCATTTATTTATTGATTGATTCATTTGGTAACTGTAGAAATCTTATCCACATTCCAGGTGGGATGTTATTTGCCCTGCAGTTCTGCTGTTTTATATCTTTTATCCTTATTGTTCTCCACTTAAACAAACATACAAGTCTGGAAAACCCACACATCCCCAATGAAAGACTCAATTTCATATTTATCACACAATTTGAAGGGACAGTTATTATTTAGATTTACAATTTTCCAAGTGGATTTCGTATATATATATATGTATATATATATATGTGATTGGATGTCACAAATATTTTTGGTATGTGATAAAAAATAAAATCATTACGTTACAGTGAAAAAATACTGTTAAATGAAGCAAACACCTACCTTCTCCACCATGTCTTTATAAACTCAGTGTCACCAGAGGCCCAGAGGATAGCTAGGAATTTGCTTGAGCTGTGATCTAGCATGATGGCCGTCTTATTATATGATTTTTGTGGTGGACTCAGAGCCAACATGTCTGAGTGATGCATAACATCAAAATATCAACAATTGACAGCTTCAGACTCAAATCATAAGTTCAGAAGAAATTTTAGAAATTATCTAGTCTTGTTTCCCTCAATGGACAGGAAAAAAACACATGACTTTTTAAACTTTTGATTCTGAGAACCAAATATTCATCAAGACCACAAGTGTCCACTTGTGCATGTCTGTGCATGCAAGTACAGTGCTTTATTTTTACAGACCTTAACTGTTCTAAGCCTCAGGTTGTGATCCCTCAGCTGTGTCAGAACAGACCCACAGGGAAGGAAACCAGCTAACAGATAGTACAATGCCTTCTATCTAATCTGTGTACATAAATATTCCCTCAAGGTCCAGCTTTCTGGGAAAAATTGTTCAGACAGGGAAGGCTTTGAATCAGAAATGGAAATAAATTTCATGATGGAAACTCTTGATTGTGAAATTGTTCAGCAAGTTACTGAACCTTTAGGATCAAGGGTTGACTCTAGACTCTTTTCCAACAAGGGTGTAGTTAAGAAACTCATATATGGCTTTCATAACTGCATAGCCTTGATCAAAACTCATACTTTCTTAGACATGAAACATGTTAGGAGTTTTTCATTGCTGCAAAAAATACCTGAGATAATCAATTGAAACACAAAAAGTTTATTTGGCTGATAATTTTGAAGATTCCCTACTATGGTTGGCCTGACCCAATGGATTTAGGCCTTTGGTGGGAGAGAAGTACCTCATCATGGGAATTGTAACCTATGAGAACTGCTCACATGATTGCCAGGATTCAAAGGAGAAAATGGAAGAGATCAGGGACTCATAATTCCCTTCAAACTCAAGCCTCCAGTCACCTTTACTAGCTCCTACCTGTTAAAGTTTCTACCATTTCCCAATACATCAAGCTGGGATTAAGCCTTTATCACATGGCTTTTGGGGGCTATCTCAGATCTAATGACTAGCATTAATTATTTCATTAAAGAAAAAGATGCCTGACTTGGTAGACTATGAAGTGATATCCTGAAGGTTATCACAGCTTTAATGCTTACTGTATGATGGCAATGATAACAGTGGCCTGTTTATTAGCAAACCGCAAGAAAATTAAATCCAGTATAGTTTTACTAATGCTCCTCTCCTTCAAAGATATAGTGCCTTACTTTTTCAGTGATGAAAGCATGCAAATATTATCTAGCCTGAGAAGTGATTTAAAAGACTCTTCCTCAAAATAGCATCACAGTTTGTAGGTAAGTGCTGAGGGAAGAAAGCCTAAAGCCAGAGAAACATATGTTCTTTGTAATTTTTGTTTGATTACAAATTTTATTACAGAAGTAATTTTATACAGGTGCCTTCATTTCCAGAATTGTCAGAAGCTTTCTTGCCTTCAGAGAAGTGTATAATAAGTCCTGATTATTTTTGAAGTATGAGTTAACTTAAGATTTTCCTTTTAATAAGTAACAGTTTCTGAAAGGAATGAATTATTCATTTCATTTTTAATTGACAGGCAAATTTATTTAGGTACATTGATAAAATCTACATACTTCAGAGTGCAGGGAATGCTTAAGGAATAAGGACACACTTTTTTTTTTCAGAATGTAATAACTATAAGATCAATAATTACATTCAGCTGAGTGAGGTAACTCATGTCTGTAATTCCAGCCCTCTGGGAGGCAAAGGCAGAAAGACGGAGATTTTGAGACCAGTCTAGGCAACTTAGTGACTTAGCCAAACTCTGTTTCAAAAACAAAAAAAACAAAAAAACAAGAGCTGGGAATATAGCTCAGTAAAAAAAATCTTGTGTTCAGTCTCTAGTACTCTGTGTGTGCATGTGTATGCGTGTGTGTGTGAGAGCATATTATAAATTAAGGCTGTGGAAATCAGTCTAATATAGTTATGTATTTTATATAGAATCTTACTTTTACATTTAACATGTAAAATGAGAATGACTATGCTCTGAAAAGCATTTTATACAGGTCACAGCTACCATTTTGAGCTGTTGGAGAAAGGAAGAACATATTTTATGAATTAGCACATGATAGGTAAAGGAGCGTATGTCAAGATCTTTACTCTATCTGCCATATTAAAATAACACCCTATAGACTGTTGTATGCCACAGCTCTTTATTCACGACGTTCTATTGCCCTCAGACTTTGTATTCTGTGCCAAGGCAGTGATTGTGCAGATTTACTGTCATAGTTGACCAAGAATAATATTGTGAAGTATTGGTATTTGTCTTCTCTGTTAGCTTTAAATTTTACCCTCTTTGAAGCCTTCCCTGGTTTAGTGCACTCTCTGTATGATCATCTGAGGTGAATCTTCACCATCTTATTGGAATATAACAGAGGCTAAACATTCATGTATGCACTGTCACAGCTCTGCTTAACCTCAGTTAAGACATCAGAAACACCTAGTTTTGTGATACTTATTGGCTTTATTTTCATTTGTAGAAGTATCTTTGCTTTTAAGAATTTTAAAATAGGTTCAAATACCATATTGGGAAATAATTTATACAGGTGGAGACTGCTACAGTGATATTAAAGGTTAGCTAAATCTCTAATGTCAAATAAAATTTAGATCCATAAAGCTCTGCTCAGTTAGTTCACTTCAAGACATAGAACTAAAGAAGTAGGTGGAACCAGGGAAATGTACCCAGGCCTATCCAGAAAAGTCAACCCATCAAAAACTAGAAGTCAACATATAGAGAATTATACCTTTCTTTGATAAAATATCAACTTTTATATACCAGACTGAACAAAGTAGAGCAATTTTTCTAAATATTACTATCTAAGGCCAGCAGAGATTTTCCTAAGGCAATTAACTTGTGAAGATAGCATTATTAAAATGACCTTTATAGGGGGCTGGGGATTTAGCTCAGCAGCACAATGCCTTCCTGGCAAGGGCAAGGTCATGAGTTCGATTCCTGGTACCAGAAAAAAACAATCAAAAATAAAATAAAATGACCTTTATATCAACCTGACTTAGGCTGGTGTCTTAGCATTGTTTTCTACCTGTTAAGTATGAAATAGGAGTAAATAATTCACTCTTAATGTTTGAAATATCTCGTTAAAAATAAACAAAATGATTTGATGCTTTGAAAGACCATTTAAAAATGTTTGTCTGCTTCAGAGAAAAAGAGAGAGAGGATTTTCCAGAAAGCATCCGATAAAATTAAGGGCTTTGTTGAACTACTAAGAGTTGATATATTATACAAAAATTCAAAATGAATTATTTGTAGCTACTATTGTGCTCTACCAAAATAATAGCTCCTGGTTATACTTAGTTAAAATGTCATGTTATATTATGTTGCAAACAATCTCTTGGCAACTATAATTTAAAAGATGTCATTTAAGCACCTGACCTGAGTCTTAAAATGTCAAAGCAACAGTTAAACTATCCTATTATGCTTTTATGAGGGGAAAATAATGTTTTATAGATTTTAAGATTTGCATTACTCATTATAAGCATGAACATCAATCAAGATGCAAATTGTTTATTTTATTTTGTTGAATTCAAAAAGGAGATTATGTTACATTGATAGGCATAATATAACATGTTTCTGCTTGTTTTTCCAAGAACATCACAGATGAACACATTTGAATGCAGCATTACCCGGGTGTAATCAGCCTGCCAAAAAGAAAATAATGACAGATCCTAATCGTTTCTCCCTGGTTAGCAGGAATTTTTTGTTTGTTTGTTTGTTTGTTTTTGATTTTTTCCGGTACCGGGAATAGAACTCGTGACCTCGTGCTTGCCAGGCAGGTGCTGTGTTGCTAAGCTAAATCCCCAGCCCCAGGAATTGTTGGTTTTTACATATATTTATCTATGGTGTGGAATGAGAAATAATTTTCTTTGGCATTAATAGAGTAAAGGTAGTTAATTTTTAGTTTTGATCTGTAGTTGGATTTATATTTCTAAATTAGAGTTGGTTTCTTTGTTCTAATATTCCTATATTGCCTAAAAAGGAAAAACAGATTTAGTTTATGTTATAATGAGCTTAGTTTTATAAGAGCCAGAGCAGAATGTGTTTTAATAACATAACTTTATTTTAGTTATTTATTAATGCTTTCAAGATGCAAGATATTTTACTAAGTTCTTAACATGTACCATTTATCCTCAAACCACAAATATGGACTATACACTTAATTTATTCATATTTTACAGCTTTCAATTGGCACTTAAATTGTACTTACTTTCCTAGTATCATACAACAAGAAGTAAAAGAAGTGGAACAATCAGTTGCAAGGGATTGTAGAAGGCTTCAGGTCCAATATTCACAACTTATTCTTTTTCTGGGCTTTCACCTGTTACTATATAACAGGGGGAAGCTATTACACTGAGCATTTTAAGTGAATTGGAATTCAGTATTCAAGAGTTCTAGATACTTGAACTACTTCATTTCTTCCCATCACATTCATCCACTTTTCTTTATGACTCAAATACCTGGTGATGATAAGTGCTTCAATTATTTTTCTTTATGACTCAAATACCTGGTGATTTTAAAAATTTTGAGAGAATTTTTTTTTGTTTTTGTTTTTGTTTTTTGTTGTTTTTCTCCAGTACCAGGAACCGAACCTATGACCTTGCGCTTGCCAGGCAGGCGCTTTGCCGCTGAGCTAAATCCCCAGCCCCTTGAGAGAATTTTAATATCAAGATATTATGTGTTTTAAGGTGATATTTCACTGATATTTTTAAAAATCACACTATTCCCAATCAATCTATCTGGATTCAAAAGTGTCCCATTTCCTTAAAAGGACACCCTGAGCACATTCAATATGTAATTCCTGCATGATCCTTCCTTGGGCTCCAGTCCCTCAAAGATCTGCCCCTGCTCAGTCTGTAAAGGTTTACCTGTTCTGAATATTGCAGAAACATGCAATCAAACAATATGATTCTTTGTGCTTAACTTCTTACATTTGACATAATGCTTTAGAGAATCTTCCATGTAATTGCATTGATTGGTGTTTCATTCTTTTAAATGCTGAGTAGTAATCCACTGCATGTATGTTTCACAAATTCTATACCCATCCATTCTTTCGGTAATGAAACTTTGAGTTGTTTTATCCTTTTGACGAGTAGAGTAGTCTTTCTGCGATCATGACTGCACATGTATTTTTTTTATATCATTGCATTTTCTAAAGGTATCTATTCAAAAATGGAATGGCTAAGTCTACACTTAGCTTTCTGAAGAACTACATATATTGTGCACTGTATTTGGATCAAATTATGTATACAGTAGCAAGATATACATGTTTTAGCATCTCCACATACTCACAAACACTTGTTGTTTTCCATTTATTTTATTGTAGGTATTCAAAGGTATTAAATAATATCTTATTTGGGTTGGATTTTCATTTCTTCAATGATAAGTAAAGTTGAGTACTTGTTCATTTGTTTATTGTCCATTTATATACTGTACATATGAAGTGAAGAAATGTCTACTCACTTATGTTGCCTATTTCAGTGGAGTTGTTTTGTTATTTTTGAGTGGTAGTTCATCATATATTCTGAATATTATTCTTTTGTTAGATATATGATTTCCAAATATTTTCTTATATAAGACAATTTGCCTTTTTAATTTCTTGATTTTCTTCATTGCACAAATTCTCTTATGTCTGAATTTTGTGTTCATGTTTTTCTCTCATATCTAAGAATATACTGCTAAATCCAAGGTCATGAAGATTTACCCCTGTGTTTTAGAAAAGAGGCTTATGGCTTTAGTCATCTATCATTTATTCATTTTGAATACATTTTTGTAGACAGTGTTACATAAGAAATCTGACTTTCTTCATGTGGACAATTCATTTTACTTGGCACCATTTATTGAAGAGATTGTTCTTTCCTTGTTGGATGATCTTGTCAGTATGGCAATTGTCCTTAGTTATAGATAATATGAATTACTCTGTTTGAATCTAATGCTTTTGTCTATGTATTTATCATCATGAATACTAAACTTTTGAGTATTGTAGTTTTGAAGTTGAGGCTTGATATTGAGAATATAACTGCTTCAACTATTTTTCTTTATCCATATCACTTTACTATTCAGGGGCTAGACGAATCTGAGAATTGGTTTCACTTTTTAGAATAAAAGCCAGTTGAGTTTTGAGAGTGATTGGACTTAATCCCTACATTTCTTTGTTTTTTTTTTTTGTTTGTTTGTTTGTTTGTTTTCTCTGGTACTGGGAACCGAACTCACGACCTTGCGCTTGCCAGGCAGGCGCTTTGCCGCTGAGCTAAATCCCCAGCCCCCCTACACTGCTTTGTGTAATGCTATCATCTTAGAGATTTTTGCAATCTGTAAGTATAGGATGCTTTTATTTTTACATTTGTCATATTTTATTTATTCCAGCAGTGTTTTACAGTTTTCAATGTAAAACTTTTCATCTTGATTAAATCCATTTCTAGATATATGTTTTTGTTTTGGAAACTATATATATAGAATGAATATCTTAATCTTTTTTTCTGATTGACCATTGCTAGAATATACAAGTACAATTGATTCTGAATGTTAGTCATGTATTCCTCAATTTTGCTGAATTCGCTTACTCACCTTGTTAGGTCATTGAAGTTTTATTTTGTGGGCTTGCTTATGTAACAAGCATATGCCAGTACAGACAGTATTACTTCTTGATTTCTAAACCGACTGACTTTTAGTCTAATTAATCTGGGCAGAATGTGAAGTTCAGTGCTGGAGAGCAATGTTAAAGTGACCCTCCTTGAACCTAATCATGGAATGGTATCCTGCGCTCTTTTACTGTTGGGTAATATAATCTTTAGGTGCTACATAAATGTCCTTTATAATTTTGAGGAAGTTTCCTCCCATTTCTAATTTTTCAAGTATTTCCATAGACAAATGTTGACTTTTATTTAATTCATTTTATACATCAAATGGAATGATGATTTATTTTCCATCTTTCGCTATCACTGTGTTATATTACATTGATTTTTCTTTTCTTGAGCAACCTTTACATTCCTGGAATGAATCCAGGTGTGTCATGGTGAACAATTGTTTTGATGTTTTGAAGTAATTGATTTGCCAATATTTAAGGAGAGGTTTTTGTATCTACATCCATAAGGAATATCTAACAATTTTTTTATCCTTGCCTTCTGGCCCAGAATAATTCTAACCTCATAGAGACTTAGTAAGTACTCCCTTTGTATAAGTTCTGGGAAAATTTGAGCAAAAGGGATGTTAATTATTTTTTATAATGAATAAGAGAAGCATCTGGCCCCAGACTATTCTTTGTTTGGAAGTTTTGGATTTCTGATGAATTTTTGTTAGTCTTATTATAGGTCTTTCCAGATTATTTTTTCTTCAGTTAGATTTGTCGTTCATATATTTCCAGAAATTTGTCTTTTTTTCTTTTATTTTTTCTTTTCTTTTATTTTAAAAACTCAAAAAACTAACAAAACAACAATGAAGACAAAAACAAAACAACACGAAAACGATACATGATCTCAAAATAAAATGATAGGAATTAACAATGGTTGCTATATTGCATACTGGTATCATCAACAAAGTTACTCAGTCCACCAGATGTAAGAATGTAAGATTGAGCAAACAATCAAAGACAGTAACAAGTACTAAAAAAAAAAAATTGGGAATAATGCAGAGCTTCACCATACAAGATGGTAGGAGTTCAACAGAGGTTCTTATATATATATTGCTGTTTTCGGATCAGTCAATCTGATTACCAAAATCAAATGTTATTTTGGTTTTTTCTTTTCTCTTTAAAATGAAAAACAAAATATATAGGTATATACAAGGTTAGCTGGGATAGTGTATTGCTGATGTTTGTGGCTTGTTAAAAGGAACAGTCAGTGCTTAAAATTTTGTTTTTTTTGCAGAAATTTGTCTTTTTTATTTTATTTAATTTAGTGGCATATAATTGTCCAAAGTATTCCCCCACAATCAATGTTTCTGTAACATTTATAGTCAGCCTGAGTGGTTCTTTTTCTCTTTCTTTCTGGTACAGGGAATTGAACTCATGACCTCACACTTACCAGGCAGGTGCTATGCCCCTGAGCTAAATCCCCAGCCCCTATGGGTTCTTTTTCTTTTTTGCTTATTTCAACCTTTTTTTCTCCTTAACATAAGATTGTTAACTTTGGGGGTCTTCTTGATTTTTGTTTTCTTAATTCTTTCAGTTGTCTTTTGGTTTTCTATTTATTACCACTATAATTGTTATTATTTTGTTTCTTCTTTTAACTTTCAGTTAATTTTCTCTTATTTTCTGTTTCCATGAGATAAAATGTTATGTTTCAGAGTTGATACCTGTCTTCCATATATTGGAGATATTATATTAATGAATTTCTCTTAATTAATGCTTTTAGTCATATTTCTCATCTCATATTTTTTGGTATCTTTATTTCATTTTATTTGAAAAATTGTTCTAATTTCCTTTTAACTTCTCTACTCCATTCCTTATTGAAAGTGTGGGGTGTAATTTCTCAACGTAGGTAATTTTTCCTTTTGAATTTTCCAATTTTATTTTTGTTATTGATTTCTAATTCCATCTCTTAACATCCAGAAAAGATGCTTCATATCATTTCTATATTTGAGAATTTATTGAGCCTAGTTTTCACCATTTCAGAGCAACCTGAAATTGCCCTTTCATTTGTTGTTATTGTCTCTTCAAATTTCCTTCATTTCTGAAGGCTGCTATTGCTGGATATAGAATTTTTGGATAATTCTTTTCTTTAAGCACTTAAAAATTCCTCCTCCTCCTCCTCCTCCTCTTCCTCTTTTCTTCTCTCTCATTCTTCTCCTCCTTCTTTTCTTCTTCTTCCTCTTCCTCTTCTTCTTCCTCTGCCTCTGTCTCTTCTTCCTCTTCCTCTCCTCTTCCACTTCTTCTCTCCCCCCTCGTTCTTCTTCTGTACTAAGAAATACAAAACAAATTGCCCCAAGCTATATCCCCTTCCTTTTTCATATTTATTTTGAGACAATGTCTCACTAAATCTTTAAATTGTCCATACTAGCCTGGAATTTGCAATCCTCCTAACTCAGCATTCCAGAGCTTTGAGATTACAGATATGTCCCACCACACCCGGGGCTAAATCATTCTATTTTTATTTTTTTTCCTTGCATAATAATTGATGCGAAATGTGCTCCTAAATTTAGTATAAATCCCTTGTATACTAAAGTAGATTCATTCTTGCTACTTGTAAGAGTTTATCTTAATCTTTAACTTTTGATAATTTGTGCATAATTTGTTTCAGAATGTATCTGTAAGTGGTTCTTCCTACTGGAGTCAAATCCATCTGTTTCATCACGTTCAGGAAGTGTTTGGTCATTGTGTCTTCAAAAGCTCTTTCTAACACTTTCCTGTGTCATCTCCCTAAGGGACTGTCCCACATGTCCCTTAGGCTCTGTTCATTTTTCTTCATTCTTTTGTGTTTCTTCTTCCATATCTGGTAATTTAAACTGAACTTTCTTCAAGTTCATTTGTCCTTTCTTCTGCTTGTTCAAATCTGCTTCAGCTGTCTGTGTTTTTACATTAATTTCAGATATTTAGAAAGAAACTTCTGCCTCTCTTGATAGTCTGAAATTTTTCACGCATTGTTTTGGCCTCCTTTGACTTTGTGTTCATTGTTTCTTTTATCTCTGTCATCACATTTAGTGCAATTGATTGGAATTCTTTGTCTAATAAGTGAAATATCTGCTTTCAAAGGAAAAGTTTCTGTCAATTTCTCCTGTAGAATACCATACGTTCTCATTTCTTCTAATGATTTCTAATTTTGGGTTGAAATGTCAAGCAGATTGTTCACATTCTTTAAGGTTTGTGTTGCCTACTGTAACTGTAGCTGTTTATTCATTTAGAGGACTTCTCTGAACTATTTTTGAAAATATAAGTTTTGTTTCCTGTGGGGTCTCTGAAGGGTCTGTTATTTAGCCTGTTTTCTTTTTTTTTTTTTTTTTTTTTTTTTTTTT
>NW_004955459.1:13873705-13952472 GCF_000276665.1 Chinchilla lanigera | reverse complement strand
TTTAGCTCAGCGGCAAAAGTGCCTGCCTGGCAAGTGCAAGGTCGTGAGTTCGGTTCCCGGTACCGGAGAAAAACCAAAAAAAAAAAAAAAAAAAAGATAACCAGTAAGTCAAGTAGAGGGCTGGGATAATGGCAAATAAAATTGACACAGTGATTTCCTTCAGTTTTTAAATTGATTTTTTACTTGATCAACATTGTTTTTGAATTCTGTAAGTCTTTGGTTGTTTCCTGGAGTTGTGATAAAGTTAATTTTAACAGTTTTGCATAGATTTTTAAATATTTCTGATTTAGAACAGCATCTTCAGCCTGCCCATTGATGTCACTTTGATAACTTTTTATGGATTTTATGCAACTATTGACCTTTCTGTGATCAATCTGAAGAGCATAGGATTTATATCTTTACTACCTACATTTATTATACCATTTGTGATAGCTCATACTATTAATACAGGATGAGATTTCAGTTTTAAATAAATATTGAGTGGGAAAGATTGATCCAATGTATTCTGTCATTAAAAATTAGACAATGCAGAGAAATAGTGTAAAATCTTGGTAGTGAAATTAATTTCTGAGACTTCTAAAACTGAAATGGATGTTAATTTATTTAACTTATAATAAAGCAGTCACATCAAGATAAGTATCCTGTGACAAAAGTAGCTGTCTTTACCAAAACAAAAATGTGCTGAAAAGAATGGCATTTTTGTTTTTGCAAAAATTTTTAATAGCTAAATCAATTGAAGATGTCAGGAGTCTCATTCATGCTCTATTATTTCATTCACAAATGGTTGTTTTGGGTGAAGTAGATGAAGCAATTCTGGCCTTTAAAAGATATGTAGTTAAAAAATGAAAAAAGCATTTTAATGGCTACTTCAGATCACTGTAAATCTTCTTCTCTATGCTTTTTGTAAATTAAAAAATAGTAGATTCTAGAAAATTATTTGCATGCGGAAACTGAATAGAATTTCTGTCTCTTCTGCATTAAAACCCAGTGACCCATTGTAAACTTTGAAAAGACATTTTACCATCTGCAATTCTTTAACATTAACTTGATCATTTGGAAAATATGTGTTTGCTGCTTTGTGCAGATTGTCCCAAGGTTGGTTGAATTCATTACACAATTCTACAAATGTCCATGGTTATTATCACTATGATCATTTTACTAGAAAAATCACACTAACAATATATTGGGAAGCATTCAAACTCATGCTAGAAAGTAACAGTCTTACAAAATTTGATCTTTGGTTGAAAATTTCTAGGTTTTCATTTGTAATGAGTGCAGTCAGTTTTGAGGGTTTTGAAGTGTGAACCTCACATCATTCGTACTGAAGGTGAATACACACCAAGTATTTAAATCTGAATAATCATATGTCATTATTTATTTCTTAAATTACAAACAATTATTCATAATAAAAAATGGTGAGTACAGCTCATAACTCCAGTAGTGGTGCATGTATTATGAGACAGCTGTTGCATTGAGCACACAGCAGCATATTTCTTAATTTCATCATAGAATATTTTAAAAGATCCCAAGAGTTCAAATTCAATATAATATTTTTCTTATTAAAGTAAATTTCTAATCTGTTTTTTTTTAATTGAGGGTATACAGTGACACTGAATATACCCCATGACTCTAATAACTTGTTTTTGTCACATTGGTGACTCATGATAGAGTGCCCTATTGTTTTTACACAGAAGTAAACATTCCAGTCCAGTAACAAAGAATATGATTTCTTAACATTATTACGAGTATAGTTTTCACTGCTAAGACTGCTATTTCCCAGAAGTCCACAAAGCACTGACTAAAAACTTCTGTTGTAAGATAATGAATATATAAAATAAAAATTGGCTCACAGTGCTGTGATAGAAGAAAGTAGCACAAGAACTTGAATAACTATGTAAGAACAGAAAGACTAAAAGGCCTAAAATAGAACCACAGCACTTTGGATAAAAAGAAGACCCATTCCTTGGAGAAAGAGGGAGGGTCGGAGAGAGTGGGGGAGGGAGGAGAGAAGAGAAGGAGAGAAGAGAGAATCACGGCAAGTGATATTCCTTTAAATTCAAATTGTGAAAACCTTTGTGCAAATACATTTCATATATTTATATTCTTTTACTCAATGTCAGGAGATGCTGATTCAATAGTCTGATAGTTTTGAAAGTGATTAGCACTTTGAATAATTCACTAATTTGACTAATTAAACTTAGGAGTGAATCCTAAAGCTCTTGATTTATTTATACAAGGGATGGTTAAGTTTCAGGTAGAATTTAATAATGATCCTTCAAAACCTGAAAGTACATTCTTTATATGATTACTACTTTGCATCTCTGCTGACAAGAACTGCCATGAAATACAACAGAAATTAGAAAATCTTAGTGATGCATTCTGCTTCATGGAGTATTGAATGGGTTTGTATCTGTGTGTTTTGTGCATGTGCAATATGCACAGAGCTTCCAGAAAAACTGTACAGTACACCAACCAAAGCAGCACCATTCCAGCTGGTGAGTGCTACTCACACAGCCATCCTGCTTTTCCCTTCTTTCCCCTCCCTTCCCTTTTGCCAGAGCCAAGCTGGCCATGGTGAGATTTTGCCCAACTCTCTTTACAAATACAGATGGTAACATTTAAACATCTAGGCTGATTGAGACAAGGTCTAACATGCTGACGTAGGGTTAGATTAAAACCAGACCTCCTAACTGACAACTTTTAAGGCAATGGTATTGTTTTTCTCCGTATGAAAGTAGAGAAAAGGATACAAAGATCAAGACTGCTTGTTGGGAACACCAGAGGACATAAGTGTATTGTGGGAGGTGAGCTATTTTTCATCAGTATTTCAGTCTTTTGTATTAAGTGTGAATTTACTAAAAATTCCTCCCAAACATGGTGAAAAAATAGCAGGGTTTGGAGAGAAAAAAGGAAGAAGCAAGTAAATTAGTTAAGAAAAGACTAGAGAAACGGTTATAAAAGGAAATGCTCACATACTGAAGGGAACAAAAGTAATATTCTAGGACAATATGCAGGTGTTGTATGATGCAAATTTTCATTTTGGCTTCTATTTGAACGCAAGAATGGGAATTTGAAATATTAAATGACAAGCTGTTGAAGTTTGCTCCACTGACAAATCTATAGATTATTCGTGTGATTCATATTTTGAACATTTCAAATTTGACCTAGTCAAAGCTTTTTCTTCAAAAAGTGACTTTTGGGTGAATTTTATATTTTATTACAGTTTTTAATATTAAGAAGCAATTCAACATTGTGCTTCTGGTACTAGTATATCTGAGAACATACACAGATATATCTGGGCAGAGAACAATATCAAAGGATAAATATTCCAAAAAACAGCCAAACATTCTTGTGCGACTCTGGAATTCAAACATGTAAAGGTTCTTCATATTTCTAAGTATATTTCAAGTTTTACTAATAATAATGATACTAGTTTATATTAATTCAGCTGATTATTTGCATTACAATGTCTATATTAGTCATTTATTTTAAAGTTTAATAAAGGTCTTTATGCATATGTTTATTTATAGTTAAAATTTATGCATATTGTACTAGGACATGTGATTTTTTTTTTCTTCTAGTAAAGTCTATTTTTATTCTCTAAATTTATATTAAATATTATATAATTTCTTAAATAAGAAAGAAATACCTGCTCATTTTTAGGTGACAGATTAAGAAAATTGAAAATTGCTTATAATTTTACAATCTTGTATGCATACATTTTGACAAAAATGAACCTTCTGTGTAGCCCTAATAAAATAAAATAATGAAAATAAAACTGTAGTGTAAGAGGGAGTTAGTACTGTACAAATGTATTTTACCCAAAAAAGCTAAATCCTAAAAATTGGTTAAAGGATATGCAAACAGCAAACATGTATTTTTTTTTAAATCTGAAATTTAACCTTGATTGTTAGATTTGCACTGTGTTTTTTCAACAAGTTACATAAGAAAGGGTAAAAGGAATATTGCTGTTTCAATTAGCTAGTCAATAATATTTAAAGTGGAAATGTACTACTAAACTGACCTATATTGACACTAACTATGGAAAATGAGAACAGTCATAAAGAGTTACTGCAGATTTAAGTTCAACAAAATCATTCAAATAGTTCATTAACTGGGAATACAGTGCAGGAAGGGAAATGAGTTTGTTTCTCTGATTGAAAATTTTGAGTAACTTGATTTGATTTCCCCTTTTAGTACTGTTTGACAAGAAATGATTTCAAGTAATGTTTAAAGGAAATATTTCTGAACCTCTAATATCAAAAAGCTAGATAAAAAGTAACAATTATTTTCAGTAAAGAGAAACTAAGAACTGGAAGACATGAATTAGTTTTTCTTCAGTTTGGTATTGAAGATTATACTTTTTTCTTTAAAGATTATGCAACCAGTGTTTCAAAAGACCATTCAAAGGCAACATTAGATTTTTAGAAGAAAGACCCAAAATACCAGTAACAGTCTGTGGTCTTAAATGAGAAACTAATGCAGAGAAAAGAACATGCAGTGGAAGACTCAATTTTATTTCTATCATTTGCTTTCATACTGCCAAAGCTGAGTAATTTAGATAAGTTTCTATCCCCTGTAACTATTTAATAAGTTATGACTTTCTTCCAATTGTTTAAATATTTGTTAAATATTCTAGTTTTTTTAGATTTTAGTGCTGCTACCTATGATGTAACAGGATGATGTTATATGGTTAATATTTATTCTTTAATATGAAGTATTAGCCTATGTTAGATTTCCAGAGAGAGAGAGAGAGAGACAGAGAGGCAAACGGAGACAGAGACAGAGACAGACAAAATGTGTGTGTGTGTATATATATGTAAAAGAAAAGCTTGCATATATCTATCTCTATCTATATAGAGAGAGATATATAATTAATTTGAGACATATGACATTAATGTGTTACCTTTGGCCTCTAAAATTGCAAGATGTACTCCAATTGGTGCCCATGAGCTTCCAGGCACTTTTTTTATGATGAGCTACTGCTTGGGTAACCTTGGTCGTTTTGGCTAGCAGTGTAGTTGGTTTTCGGTGATATGTGACATCCTCTAGGGTCCCCAGTATGAGGGTAACAACATCTTTTGAAAATGCATTGTAGTATTATTCTTTTCCTGAAGTATTCATGTGCTTTTGATGGCCTCTGTATATAGACATATGTCAGAGAAATATCTTATATTTAAAAAGAAAACAAGAGAATATATATTAAGGTCTAGAAGAGATGAATATTACATTTTAGTAATATTGTCTTGATATTAGGAATTTGGTATTGCTTTTAGAATTTCCTCCTTTGATAATCAGGGAGAAAAGAATTTGACATAATTTGAGTGATTTGCAATCTAGCACGTGACTATTAAGCTGCCTTCTTGGGGCTCAGTGGGAGATACTGGGATGAAAGGGTACTATCCCGGATTCTTTGTTTACTAAACAAACCTGTGGAGGTAACACACAGAGAGAATTATTAAAAATGTATGAAGTACTAAGATTTCTCCAGGTAGTGCCTCCTGGGTGTTGTTTAACGTAAATTTTGTTCCTGAGAAATTAGGTTGCCATGTGCTTACAAATGTTTGCTGATAAGATGGAATGAGGGGTGCTCCTGAAGTCAAAACTCTAAATGACTTGCAACAATGTGCAGACAGTAAATTAGAATTTCAATTTCTGACATATTTGTAGACAATTTTCTTGAATAAAACAAAATTTCTACTTTTTACTAAATCCTCTGACATGCCTATATTTAAAAATATATTTTAATGTATTTAAGAATATTTTAAAAGTATTATAGTAATGACACCATCATAAACAGTTTGAAGCAGAATGATTAAATTACAAAGAAGCAAACATGGGACATTGAATTTCAAAAAGTAGAGAGAGTATTCTTAAAATATTGTTTATATAGTTGTACATTCTTATAATACATAAAACCAATTCATTACTAAAGAGAATATTGGAAGAATGCTTATTGTGAGACAGTATTTTTTTACTTTAAAGAGAAAATAATGCAAATGAAATATCAAAAACCAAGACAAAAATCAAACAACACAAAAACTATAAACATGATACAGAATTTCAAAACAAGATGATACGAAATCAACAATGCCTGTTGCATTACTTATTATTATTGTAAAAGTAGTTGCTCAGAGACAGTGTTATCTTAATAGATTTAAATAAAAAAATCAGACAGCTGTTAGCTTAAATTTCAGCTCTATGGTCTTCCGAGTCCCATTGTTTTAGACAAGTCCGCTTAACCCAAGGGTCCAGTGAAATGACAGTGGGAATACTTAGTAAAATTTAAGGGATGTTGGGAAGGAGAGGATTGATTACAAAACATAAGCACCCTGAATTTATGATGAACTTGAAGGAAACTTCTTGATAAAAGAGATTATAGATAGAAATCAGTCCTGGAGGTTATTTAAAGACAGGCTTAATTATTCTCTCAATCATCTATGCATCTATCAATCATATCAAGGATGCCTTTTAGTCAAGGCCTGAAAAACTCAAGGCATGTCAATGGTAGCACATACAAGCTACGAAAATTTTAGAAAATGAACCAAGATATAGATCTATATCATCTATATCATCTACATCTTTCTTTCCTTTTAGAAAAAGAAAGTCAAAAATTTCCAAGATACTGGATGCAAAAGCAGTTTTTAAAACAAAATATAATGATAAAGCAGAATGCCATTAATATTTTCCCTGAAAAATTTGGTTTTCTTCCCTGCAAACTCTGCTTTGAGAGGATAAAATGCAAGTTATAGAATGATGGAAATATTTGTAAATCATGTACTTGACAACTTTTGCATGTGGAATGCAGGAAAAATAACTGTACACTCTGCAGTTACACACATCAATAATCAAAGCATTGTCAATTAGACAATGGGAAAAAACATGAACAAATATTTCACTGATGACTGCATGTGTAAACCAGAGCTTGAGTCTAGCACCTTAGACAACTACATATTCTATTTTAAATAACTACTTTAAACATAATAATATGCAATGTATTAAATTGTTATTCTATTATTCTGCTATGAAATGATGTTTTACCTTTTTACTATAAAATAAAAATATACTAGACAAATCTGAATAAGAATTGAAGAAGAACGTATGGAAATCACAACTAAATATATTAAGAAATATTCAACATTATTAACTATTAGAGAATACAGAACTGTAATGGGATCGTTACATACCAGTAAAGTTAAAATTAAACAACAAAAAATGACCAAAAAAATACTACAAAGTTGCAAAGAAAGTGAGACATTTTTATGCGGCTTGTAACTATGTGAACTGATAAAATTTCTCTAGGAAAGTATAAGGAGTTTAATAAAATTGAATATCTGCTTACCATTTGGTCCCGTTATTGTAGGCTTGGCTCTGTGTCTCAGAGAAACACAATGCTATGCTCACACAAACACTTGTAATCAAGCATTTATGGCAGCTTTATTCAAAATTGTTCAAAACTTGAAATAACAAGTGCCTCTCAATGAATGAATGCTCACACAAACTTTGCTACATGCATGTGTAGAACACTACTCATCAGTGTAAAGGAAAGATTATTGATACACTCAGCAACTTTTGAATGACTCTCAGAAGAATTCGCTAAATGTAAAAAAGCCAATTTTGCAAGGTTATAAAACATAAAATAGCAACTAGATAATAGTGTTCAAATATAAAATGTAAAAGATATTAAAAGAGCTCCACTTACCAATGCTTAGAGTAGGGAAATACGGTAATAAAAAGGTAGCAGCATTCGCAACCTTAGTGCTAGAATTGCTGGGTATTTTGACTGGCATTGCTCTTAGGATCAGTTGCATAACACATACTCACAAATGAACACATGTAAACTTGGTGAAATCAGCACATTTAGTAGAGAATTTAAGTGTCAATTTCTCTTTGTTATTTTAGGCAAGTTGATATTTGTTACTTATCAAAATTTTTGGATGACTATGAAGGATTTCCTTCTGTGCAATATTTAATACAACTGCAAGTGAATCTATAATTATATTAAGAGTATATATCATGCAACAAATTATTTAAACTTCAGGAAAAAATGAAAAGATGCAATATGTTAAGGGATATAATAGCACAATAAGTAAAAAAGTAATACTCAATTATTAATGAAATTTTTAAGAAAATGTGATATATAAAGCAGTCATGAAGTTTATTTTTTTACTTTAAAGAGAATAATACTAAACAAAAAGAGTGCTAGCAAAATACCAATAACACAGACAAAAACAAAACAAACAAAAACAATAAAAATGATACAGGCTTTCAAAATCAAATAATAGAAATTAACAGTGGTTGTTATATTACATATTGCTATCTAAAACGAAATTGCTCAGTTTACCAGATGTAAGAATGCAAGATTGATCAAATCAGTAAAGAGAATAAAAAATTTTAAAAAATCATTTGAAGCAATACAGAGTTTCACTAGACAAGATGGTAGGAATTCACCAATGGTTGTTATATTACGTACAGTTGACTTCAAATTTCAGAGATACAAAATTATTTAGGGTAAGTTTGAAAAATACTCTGTGACAATAGGAAACTGCTAGGAACAAATACAATAAAAGTTAAATCACATGTTAGAAATGATAGGTGAAGTATTTTAATGTACAAAAAATGTGAATACAATAGTAAATTCTGAATGAAAAGCCTTAATATTATATAACGTGTAAAGTTTTTCTAAGTTATTATTTACTTACAGTACTATTTAAGTAACATTTCCAACTGGGTGAATTGCTATATGATTTTAAAGCTTGCATAATTAAAAGCTCACATTTTAAACATATTTGAGGATGATATATCATTTGAACAATTGTTTGAAATTAAGGTTATTATGTAAGGTGCATACTTGCCTTATAGTTTTTACAAATGTATGCTTATATAATTTATTTATGTCCATAATGTATATATGCAGAATTATTAAATATGTAATAATAAATTAAGTGAGTGAAGAATTCAGAGGAACAGACAATTGAAACTGGAAGAGAAATGAGTACATAAGTAAGGAGTTTTCATATATAACAGAAGATCAATATAGAAAATACAGATGATTTATTTAATAAATTTTCATAATGCAACCTCTTCCATAAGAATCAACATACACCTTTCTCCCACTTCTATGTATATGAATTTATTGAATCAAAAAAAGCTGTATTTTAAATAATGATGGTAAAATATAATTCTTTTAATAATTTTTTTATTTTAAAGAGAGTAGTACCTGAGAAACAAACAAACAAAAAAACAGAACTGTAGTAGCATATCAGTATCACAAACATAAACAAATTAAAGGAAGAACATTCAAAGTGATACAGGGTCTCAAGACAAATTAACACGAATCAACAGTGGTAGTTACACTGCATATCACTATTCTTAACCACATTGCTCAAATTATCAGATGTAAAGAATGAAAGATTGCTCAAACTATTAGAGAATAAGAAATAACTCTTCAAGAAAACAGTACAGATAATATAGAGTTTCACTAGACAAGATGGTAGGAGTTCACCATTGTAATTCCATTGCATATTGTTACCTTCAAATCAGTTACTCAGACCTCCAGACACAAGCATGCAAAGTCGATCAGAACATAAGAAATTGTGAGCATTTAACTGTTCATTTCAATACAGCATCAGGGGGCCAAGGATATAGCTCAGTGGCACAGCACCTGCCTGGCAAGTGCAAGGTCCTGAATTCAATTTCCAGTACCTAAAAAAAAAAAAAAAAAACATCAATACACAATCAGACAACAGCAATGCAGTCATAGAAGCTATTCATATAGATATTTATATTTTGCCTTCCTTCTTTCTTTTTTCTTCTTTCCCTCATCCTAGTTGTTCCTTCCTTTGAGCAATTTCTTTCCCTTTCCTATCCTCTACTGTATGTTTTGAGTTTTACGTAGTCTTTCAGGTTCTTAAACCAAGGAGACAATATGATGTTTACCCATGTGGGTCAGATTTATTTCACTTATGAGTATAGTCTCTAGCACCATCTATTTACCTATAAAAGCCTTGAGTGTATCTTTTTTAATACTTGAGTAATACTCCATTGTATAAAAATATCACAACTTTTTTATCCATTCCTCAGTGGATGGGCATCTGTGTTTCCAAGATATAGTTATAATATATTGTTCTGCTATAAACATGGGTGCACATATATCATGGTGGCAGGATGTCTTTAATTCTTCTGGGAAAATACCCAGAAGGGGAATAGCTCAGTTAAATGGGATGATCATGTGATTTTTGTCCGTGGCTCTATTGACGTGGTGTATTACATTGGTTCATTTGTGTATATTGAACTGTCCCTGCATTCCTGGTATGAATCCCACTTGGTCCTGGTGTATAATCTTTTGATGACTTGTATTCTGTTTGCTAGTATTTTATTGATTTTTTATTTTTATTTATTTATTTATATTGATTAGGGAGATTGGTCTGTAGTTCTCTTTCTTGGTTGGGTCTTTCTCTGGTCCTGGTATCAGAATAATACTTGCCTCCAGGAGTGAGTTGCGGAGAATTCCTTCCCTTTCAATTTCATTAAAGAGTTTGAGTAGAATTGGTGTTAAATCTTCCCTAAATTGCTTGTGGAATTCAGCTGTGAATCCTTCTGGACCCAGGCTTTTCTTCATTGGCAAGTTTTTAATTACATTCTCAATTTCACTGGCTGATATTGAGTTATTCTGGATTTTTATCTTCTTCATTCAGCTTTGGTAATTCATATGTATCTAGAAATCTGTCCATTTCCTCTGTGTTTTCCATCCTATGAGAATATGATTTTCAAAGTAGGTATTGATGATCTTCTGAATTTCTTCAGGATCTGTAGTGATTTCACCCCTTTATTCCTTATTGTGTGTATTTCAGGGTTTTTTTTTTTTTTTTCCTTTTTTGGATAAGGTTGGCTAGGGGTTTATCTATTTTATTTATTGTTTCAAAGAACCAACTTTTCAGTCATTAATTCTTTGTATTTTTCTTTTTTTAGTCTCGATTGCTTTAATTTCTGTTCTGAGCTTTATAATTTCCTGCCTTCTTTAGGCTCTGGGTTTGACTTGCTCTTCTTTTTCTAGGAACATGAGGTGCAGCATAAGATTGTTTATTTGTGCTTGTTCTGTTTTCCTAAGGTGGGAATTCACCACTATAAATTTCCCTCCAAGGACTGCTATCATTGCATCCCACAGGTTTCTGTAGGTTGCATCTCCATTTTTGTTTGATTGTAAATAGTGGTTAATCTCTACTTTGATTTCATCTGTGATCCATTGGTTGTTCAGGAGAATGTTATTTAATTTTAAACTGTTTATGGATTTTTTGTGTTTTGTCATTAATTTCCAATTTCATTGCACTATTGTCTTATAGTATATGTGGGATGATTTCAATTCCTTTACATTTACTTATACATGTTTTATGTACTAGTATATGGTCTATTTTAAAGAATGTCCCATGTGCAGGTGCAAAGAATATGTATTCTGATGCTGTTGGGTGGAATGTTCTGTAAAGGTCTACTAAGTCCATATGTTCACACGTTTGGTTAAGTTGTGTTATTTTTTTCCCAATTTTTTGTCTAATTGATCTATCTCTTTGTGACAATGGTGTGTTGAAGTCCCCTGTTATGATTGTGCTGCTACTTATTTCATTTTTCATGTCTGTTAGAATTTGTCTTATATAGGTGGGTGCTCCTATATATGGTGCATAGATATTTACAGTTGTTATCTCTTCCTCTTGAAGCTTCCCCTTCACAAGAATGTAGTGACCTTTTTTTTTTTAATCTCTTTTGATTGCTCTTGGTCTGAAGTTCACTTCGTCTGCAAACAGAATAGCTACACTCACTTTTTTATGAGTTCCTGTCCCATGGAGTATTGTTTTCCATCCTTTAATTTTCAATCTTTGAATTTCCATTTGAGTTAAATGTGTTTTTTGTATACAGCATATAGTTGAGTTTTGTGTGCTAATCATTTCTGCAAGTCCGCTTCTTTTGGTTGGTGCATTGAGACCATTTACATTGATGGTTATAATGAATATGTACTAGCTTATCTTTGTCATGCTATTTTCATGCTGTTAGATCCTCCTTTTTCCCTCTGTTTAACTGCTTACTCTGCTTGGTGGTTCCTTTCTGTTGTTATTCCTGAAGCTGTGGTCTGTTTTATCTCTTTCTAGTATATCTTTTACTACTTTTTGTGGGATTGGCTTGGTGCTCATGAATTTCTTCAGTTGTTCTTTATCATGAAAATATTTTATTTCTCAGTAAAATTTGAAAGATAGCTTTGCAGAGTAAATCAATCTGGGTTGGAAGTTTTTTCTTTCAGTGCCTGAAATACTTCACTCCAAGCTCTTCTTGCCTTGATGGTTTGTGTTGAGAAGTCTGCCATGATTCTGATAGGCTTTCCTTTATAGGCGATCTGTTTCTTTTCTCTAACAGCTTTTAATATTCTGAGCTTCTGTTGAGTTTCTGGGATCTTGATTGCTATATGTCTGAGAGTAGATTAATTTTGATTAGGATTAACTGGAGTTCTATATGCTTCATTTATCTGGATGTCCAATTCTATTACTATGCCTGGGAAATTTTCTGCTATTATTTCTGCAAATAGACTTTTTATGTCATTTGTGTTGACACCTGCTGTTTCATTAATACCTATTAATCTGACGTTGTTTCTCTTTGCTTCATCTTGCAGTTGCTGAATTGTTATTTCCTGGTTCCTTGTTGTTTTTAAGAGATCCCTCCGTTCACGTTCATTAGTGGGAATGCTGTCTTCAAGGTCTGAAAGCCTATCTTCAGCTTGTTCAGGTGGTTTTGCAAGCTTTCAATGGAATTTTTAAGTTCCTGGATATCTGTTTGCATCTGTTTCATACCTTCTTGTTCTTTTCTATATTGTTCTCTGAAGGTTTCATTGAGTTGTCTATGCTCTTCTATTTTCTTCTCTATGTCATTTTTGGATATGCTGAACATTTCTTTCATTATTATTGTCATTTCTTTTCTCACCTGAGACATTATTTCTGATCTGATGTCTTTTATGGCCTGATGGAGTTATTTCTTTACTTCAGTTGCTATCATTTCAGAAATTTCAGGTGTATGACTTCCAGGCTCTTCTGTGTTAGTGTCTCCTGGACCTGTTTTGGGTGGTGTGGAGGTCTGGGATTGCATTTTGCTCCTTCATTTTGTCATTTTTGAAGAAGCAGAGACTCCCTATAGTGCAGTCTCACTGTCCTGATTGTGTGAGTGCCAGGACAAGAGTCTGAAGATCCCCAGTGCTCAGTGCTGGTGAATTGTGACAAGGTGGGTTTCCACGTGTTCCCAAACTTCTTGCATTCATATGGCTCCCAGGAGTGTGTGGAAAGGGTAGGGGAGGCTTGCCGGCATTCCTGAGACTGTCTGGGGTTCTGCCCAGCTTCCACAAGAGTAGGGAAAGATGCAGGTGGAGTTCACCGAGGCTTCAGATGTTGCCCAAGACAGAGCCTGCTTCCCACACTGGAAGGGGAGGGGTGAGGGTGAGCTCCCCGGGGCTGCTGACTATGTTCAGTTTTCAGCTGAGCTACCAGGGGGGTGTGTGTTGTTCTGGCAGTGACCACCAAGGCCCCATAAGTTGTCCAGGGATCCAAGTGCCTCACACCATAGTAGGGGAGGCACCAGAGTGGCTCACTGGGTTCCCAAAGGTGTCTGATGTTTGGCCCAGCCCTGGAAGACACACTATGGGTGTGGCAGGAAGCTACCAAGGCCCCAGAGGGTGACTGAGGCTTCACCTGCCTTGCACACTGGTCAGGGAGGCAGAGCCCAGACTCATTGGACTTCCGGAAGATGTCCAGGGTTTTGCCCAGCCTGGGCTGATACACTATGGGTGTGGTAGGTAGCCACTGAGGCCCCATAGGGTGCCTGATATTTCACGTGCCTTGCACACTGGTCAGGAAGGAGAGCCCAAACTCACTGACTTCCGGAAGATGTCCAGAGTTTAGCCCAGCCCAGTCAGACACACTATGGGTGTGGCCTCTTTGAAGAATTGAAAGACCTAGGCTAAAAAAGTGAGAGTGCATTTCTATAAGTTTGATAAATAATAAATGGTTAAAACATACCAAACTCTGGTCTTATTAACATATCTCACAGATTGAATTCATTCTTTAGACCCTCACAAAATTAGTTCACCTGATTAAACACTTAAGCTTTGTGGTGTGAAGTGGATTCTAGAATCAAGAATTTTTGGTTTGTTAACCTACAAGCTCTCATGCTCTTGTCTGAAATGCTCTACCTCCTCTTCTTGCCCCTGCTGTGCTCTACTGCTGTGTTCTGGAAATTCTACTCTCAGTTCATTTTAATTTTTTAGTTTTAGTTGGCTATTTTTAGAGATTTTAGATCCATAGCAAAATGAAAGGAATGCAGAATAATTACCCATATACTACCCTCGTAGCCCTGCACATGTACAGACTTTCCCCAATCTACATCTCCCTCCACAGTGTTGTATTTGTTAAAACTGATGAATGTGTATTACACATTATCACAGATAATGTAATTATGTATATTATATTAGAGTTCATTTTAAAAACTTTAAAGATACAAGAATGAAAACATGTCAACAAAGACACAGACATAAACAAAACAACACAAATACAATACAAGCAATTCAGAATTTCAGACAAGGTGATAGGAAATTAACAATGGTTGTCATATTACATATTGTTGTCTTCAGGTTGGTTACTTAGACAAACAAATATAGGCATATAAGATAGATCATGCTTTATATTCTGTGGGTTTGGATTCAGGTGTAAAGGTATTTGTCCATTATCATAAAAGCATACAAAATCTTTTTATTGCCACAAATATCTTTGCTCTTTAACTATGCTGCCTAGCCTCAAAAACCCTGGCAACCACCAATCTATTTATGGTCTTCATAATTTTGCTTTTTCTAGTTCATGTGGTTGGAATTATACAGTATGCAACCTTTTCAAATTGGCATTGTTCACTTAACAATATGTATTTACATTTTTCTGTCTTTTAATGACTCAATTGCTGATGTATTTTAATGCTGAATAATAACCTATAATTAGACATACCACAGCTTATTTACTCAGTTATGTATTTAAGGACATTTTGGTTGTTTCAGATTTTAACACATATAAATAAAGTTGACATAAGCATATGTGTGAAGGATTTTGTGGATGCATACATTTTCAACTCCTTTATGGAAATATCAAGGAAGGTGGTTACTGGATCATTAGTAAGAATATGCTTAGTTTTGTAAGAAACTTTCAAATTCTCTTCCAAAATGACTATATTATTTTACATTCTTATCAGCAATGATTGAGAGTTTGTCATATTATCTTACACTGATGCCTACTTTGATTGCTTTTATAGGCTACTTAAATGCTTCCTCTGAACTTATTTGACATTATGTGTCCTACATTTACATATTATTATCTATGTACATGTAAACCCCTCCCACCAGGTATAATATAGATGTACCTCCTGCTCCTCACAGTGTTTGATTTGTTACTTGGAAAATTTGGAATAAATTAAGAAAACTCAATATGTCAGGTTGCCAGCCAAATGACTAATTATATGCTAGTGTATACCAGTATTTTAGGCAAATCTGTGTGTAATTATAATGTCATATAGTAAGTTTGGAATCAAACAACCATATATATATATATATGTGTGTGTGTGTGTGTATACCATATATAGTGATATATACTTATATTTTGTGCATTTCACTTATTTTTTGGTAGTTGTTAGGTATTTGAATGTGTTAGATTTACATGAAATAGCAGTGGAAATTGACACTTGGCCCCAGATACCCTGGAACAAACAAAGCTGTTATTGATGAAAATTCTAAAAATTTAAAAAATAAAATATAATGAGATTAGTTTACATCTGTGACAATTCAGAGTAAAGATCTTAGCTGAAAGATCACAAACAAAAATATGTACAGCATGGAAAAATACTATTACTTTGTAAAGAAAATGAAATATTTCTGCGTTTAGCCTCTTATAGCTAAAAGAATATCTGCATTATGGTGTGTGTGTAGATATCCCCCAACCTCATGCAGTCATAGGTGGGGTGTTTTCAGAGGTTGGTGGATATAGAGTGTGTGATTGATTTGTGATGCAATGCTAGGAATAAGGGTGCTCGTATTAAAGGTGAGGGATTACTAAATCAGTCCACTGATTGGTTTGGCACAGACTTGATCCTGGTAACCTGGATACAATACTATGCACTGAAAGAGGCTTGTCTTCTCCCTCTCTTGCTTGCTTTCCTACCTTCTGCTCACCACAAACTATTTCTCCTCTGCAATGCCTGTGTGCCATGACGTGCTTCATTGGAAACACCTTATCATGGACTGAGCTAAATAAACCTTTCTCCTTTTAACTTTGGGTGTTGGATATTTTGTCTCAGCAACAAGAATTGTAACTAAAGCAAAATTTGGTACCAGAGAAGTGGGGTTGTTGTGACTGTATCTGATCATGTAGTTTAGGAGCCTTTGGAATTGGCTTGTGGGAAAGGGATGAGTTACAAAGGTTTGGAGATTCCTTGTTGAAAAAAATTGAAAAAGCAGAGCTGGAACACCTTATACTGTGCTTGATAGGGGATTCTGGTCAGAACCCAGAATACCAGAATGCTCACAGGAAAGATACCAGTGGAAACTAAGTTCAGGAGGTTTTTGCTGGGAGGGACTGCCTTGGCTGTTGGACTCCGGGCAATGTGTATTATAGATTTATATATCAACCATTTGTTTCTTTTTTATTTTTTTATTTCATTAAGTTTATGGGTACAATTAACATATAATAATGATCATATTCATCATAAAGAATTTGTACTTGTACATGATATATTTTGATTCTCCTTTGTTTCCCAGTCACCTCCCCTCACTTCAATCCCTCTTCCCCTCCTTTGTTACAAAGTTTTGTTTCCATTTTATCCTTATCTTTTTCTTTCCTTTCTCCTTTTTTCTTTTACCTCTTCCCCCTCCCTAATTCCTCTTTTCTTTTGAATAATTTCTTCCTATATCCAATATCTATTAAATTTTGATTCTTATTTACTCTTTCAGTTTCTCATACCAGGGAGACAATGCAAAATTTACTCGTGTGTGTTAGATTTATTTCACTTAAAAGTATGATCTCAAGGTAAATCCATTTACCTAGAAATGTCCCAAGTTTATCTTCCTTATGGCTGTAGTACTCTATTCTGTATATAAAAAAAACTTTTTTATCCATTCCTTGGTTGATGGGCATTTGAATTTTTTCAAGATTTAGCTATTGCAAACTGTGTTGCTATAAACATGGGTGCACATATGTTGCTCTGGTATGGTGTTTCCAATTCTTCTGGGAAGATACCCAGAAAGAGAATGGCTGAGTCAAATGGAAAGTCTAATGCTAGTGTTGTGAGGAATATACACACTGATTTCCACAGTGGTTGTATCAGTCTATAGTTCAACCAACAGTGCAGAAGTGTTCCCGTTTTCCCCAGTTCCACCAGTACATGTCATTGATTGATTCCTTGACAATAGAATTCCTCCATTCTTTGTAGAGTGAGATAGAATCTAGGAATTGTTTTAAATGCATCTCTCAAATGACCAATAATGTTGAACAGTTTTTCATAGGTTTATTTTCCATTTGTATTTCTTTGTCTGAGAAATCTGTGTACATATCAGATGACTATTTATGGATTAGGTCTTTAAGTTTCTGGGGTCTGGTTTTTTTCAATTCTTTATATGCTCCAGAGAGAAGTCATTTGTTTGAGGAACAGTTAGCAAAACTTTTTCCCAACCTGTGGATTGTCTTTTTACTCTGCTAGTGATTTCTTTTGATCTATAAAACTTTTTCATAAGGTGAGAACCCAGTTCCCACTTATTGATTCTCTGAAGTATTTCTCGTGCAGTTTGGGTTTTTTCATTAACTCTCTGTCTACATCTATGTCTTCAAGATTTCTATCTACTTTCTCTTCCAATGGATTTATTGGTTTTTTTTTTATATTTAGATCTTTGATCCATTTTCACCTCAGTTTAATACATGGTGATAGACATGGATCTTGTTTTTCCAGCACCATTTATTGAAGAGGTTATCTTCCAGTGAATGTGTTCGCCCCCTTTGTCAAAAATAAGGAGGCTGAATGTGTATGGATTTGTTTCTGCATCTTCTGTTCTGTCCCACTGATCCTCAGGTCTTTTTTTTTCTTTTTTTTTGGTCACCATAATGCTGTGTTTATCACAGTAGTGCTATAGCATAATTTCAAGTCTGAGATAGTAATGTCCCCTCCCTTTCCTTTATTGCACAGAATTTTTTTTTGCTACTATAGGTTTCTTCTAGTTCTAAGTGTATCTATGATTGTTTTCTCTAGTGCTTTGAGATATGCTAGTGATATTTTTATTGAGATTGCATTAAATCTTTTTTTAAATTTTTTTTTGTTTTTTCTGGTACCAGGAATAGAACTCACAACCTTGCGCTTGCCAGGTAGGTGCTGTGCCACTGAGCTAAATCCCCAGCCGCTGATTTAAATTTTTATAATGAGCGCAAGAGACACCTTTCCATTCTCTGATATCCTATTCAATCTCCTTTTTCAGATTACTGAAGTTTTCTGTGTAGATATCTTATAGTTCCTTTGTTAGATTGATTTTTATGTATTTCATTACTTTTGATACTATTATGAAAGGTGTTGTTTCCCTGACTTCTCTCTCAATAAATTTGTTATTTGTGTAAGGAGTGGTATTGATTTTTTAGTGTTGACTTTATATCCAGCTACACAATTAGATTTGGTTGTTAAATCTAGAAATCTTTTGGTGGAGTTTGTGAGTTCTTCTATGTAGATTATCATGTTATCAGCAAATAATGATAATTTACATTATTCCTTTCCTGTATTTATTGCTGATATTTCTTTTTTTTGTCTAATTGCTCTTGATAATATTTCCAGAACTATATTGAATGGGTGCAGTGAAAGTAGACATCTTTTTCTTGTTCTTTATTTTAGAGTAGAAGCTTTCAGTTTTGGGCTGTTTCGAATGATGTTTGTTGTTGGTTTGTCTTAGATGGCTTTTATAAGATTGAGAAAGACCATCTATTCCAATTTTCTGAAGATATTTGGTCATGATTTGGTGTTGGACTTTGTCCTATGTTTTTCTGCATCTATTAAGACGATCACCGTTTTTTTGTCTTTGGCTCTGTTAATATGGTGTACTACACTTACTGATTTACATGTGTTGACCCATGCCTGTATCTCTAGGATGAATCCTACTTGCTCAAGGTGTATAATATTCTTGATGGTTTCCTGCATTCTGTTTGTCAGTATCTAACAGAACGTTTTTGTGTCTGTGCTCATAAGGGAGATTCATCTATTGTTCTCTTTTTGTTGGTTGTGTCTTTCTCTGGTTCTGATATGAAGGTAATACTTAGTTCCAGGAATACATTTGGGAGAATTCCTTCCCTTTCAGTTTCTTTAAAGAGTTTGACGACTAATGTTATTAGATCTTCTCTAAATTTCTAGTAGAATTCAGCAGTGAATCCATTAGAGAGTTGGCTTTTCTTTGGTGCCATGTTTTTAATTACATTTTCAATTTCATTGACTGATATTGAATTATTTTGAATTTTTATATGCTCCTGATTTAACTTTGGTAATTCATATATATTGAAAAATCGGTCCATTTCTTCTGTTTTTCCTTCTCATTAGAATGTACAATCTCAAAGTAGATATTGATGATCTTGGTTTCTTCAGTGTCCTTTGTGATTTCACTGTTTTCATTCCTAATTGCAAGAATTTGAGTCTTTCCTTCCTTTTTTTTTGATAAGGTTGGCTAAGGCTTTATCAATTTTATTTAATCTTTCAAAGAACCAACTCTTCAATTCTTTGATTCTTAGTAGTATTTTTTGTCTCAATTTCATTAATTTCTACTCTGATCTTTGTAGTTTCTGCCCCATGTATAAGCTTTGATCTTGACTTGTTCTTTCTCTAGAAGTTTTAGGTTCAGCATTAAATGGTTTAGTTGAGCTCATTCTGTTTTCCTGGTCTGAGAATTCACTGCTATAAATTTCCCATATAGGACTGCTTGCATTCGTTCCTGTACTTTCCAATATGTTGTATCAACATTATCATTTAATTGTAGATTCTGTTTAACTTCATCCCTAATTTCACCACTGATCCATTGTTTGATGGAGCTTTAGTGGTTTCTTTTGTCATTGATTTCCAAGTTCATTGCTATATGTTCTGATAACATTCATGTGATAATTTTAACTTCTTTGTATCTACTTAGGCATGTTCTACAGGCTAGTATGTATTCTATTTTGGAGACCATCTCATGTGCAGCTGAGAATAATGTCTATTCTCATTTTGTGGTGTTGAACACTGTGTAGACATCTACAAAATCCATTTATTCAAATATTTGGTTCAATTCTGATATTTGTTGCTTTTTGTGTAGTTGATCTACCTATTTGTGACACTGAGGTATTAAGATATTCCATTACAATTGTGTTAGTGCTTATTTGATTTTTCATGTCCTTATTTGTTTTATGTAGTACAGTGAACCTGTATTTGCTGCATACATATTTATTATTGTTATCTCTCCATCTTGGTGTTTTTCCTTAACTGGTATGTTGTGACCTTCTCTGTATCTGTTGATCAGTCGTAACTTGAACTTACTTTGTCTGCAGATAGAGTAGCTACCACTTTTTTTCTGGGTTCTTGTCACATGAAGTATTGTTTTCCATCCTTTGACATTAAGTCTATGAATTTCTTTTTGAATTAAAAGTGTTTTCTTTATTCAGCATGTTGTAGGATCTTGTTTCTTGATCCATTCTGTCCATCTGTTTCTTTTGATTGCTGAATTGTGACCTTTACATTGATAGCTACAACTAATATGTGTTGACTTATCCTTGTCTTTTTATTGTCCTATTCTTGGTTCCCTGTTTTTCTCCTCTATTTTATTGCTTGTTTTACCTAGTGGATTTTTGATTGTAGTCTTCTTTGTCTCTTTCTAATATATACTTCAGAACATTGAGTAGGGCTGGTTTAGTGATCATGGATTTCTCCAGTTGGTGTTCTCTATCATGAAAATATCTTATTTGTACATCAATTTTGAAGGACAGTTTTTCAGGGTACATCAATCTGGATGGAAATTGTTGTCTTTCAGGATTTGAAATACTTCAATTTAAGCTTTCCCTTGATTTCAGGGTTTGTTTTCAGAAGTCCGCTGTGATTCTGATGGGCTTTACTTTATAGCTTATTTGCTTCTTTTCTGTAATAGATTTTAATATTTTGTTCTTGTGCTGAATTTTTCTAATCTTGCTTATTATATTCTTTGGTATAGTTTTGTTTTGAATCAATAATTGGAGTTCTTTATGCCTCACTTAACTATATGTCTAATTCTTTTTCCATGCTTGGGAGATTTTCTCCCATTATTTTTTTGAACACCTTTCTTTATGCTGTTTGTGCTGATTCATTGACTTCAATCAATCCTGTATTTTTTTCTTTCAGCATAATGCGGCAATTGGAGTGTTTTTCACAGTCCCTTGCTATTTTTAAGAGGTTTTTCTTTTCATGATCACCAACTGTTGTCTTGTAAGTCTGATATTGTCTGTTCACCTTCATTCAGTTAATTTTGTAAACTTTCAATGTAATTTTTAATTTCTTAAATATCTGTCTGAATCGGTTTCATGGATTCCACTTTTTTTCCTATGTTGAATGATCATGGTTTCCATCATTTTTCTATGCTCCTCTATTTTTTATCTTTATCTACTTTAAGTTTGTTGAGCAAATCCATCATTATGGTCATCATCGCCTTTTTTACTTGGAAGATTTTTTCTTGTCTGAGTTCCTCTAAAATCTCATGCATTTGTTTTCTAACTTCTGCTGCTATCATTCCAGAGAATTCAGATGGATGGCTTTTGATTCTTTCTATTTCTTTATCTCCTGGATTTGTGCTTGGTAGGTTGAAGTACCAGTAGGTTGGGGTACCAGTTTGCTTCTGTGTTTGGTCATTTTCTATTTTATTTTGTTTTCTATGTTGACACTTGTAAGTTTCTTATGGTAGATAGCTTTATAAGGAGCATCAAGGCTTCGCTATGGGATGTCTGTTCTTCAGAGACATCTTCTAGGTGTAGTTGGTTCTTGTTCTTTGTGTCTGTCCTAAGATCCTATGTTACCAATTTATTAAGGATGAAAACTTGCTGTATATTTGGCTAAGAACCCTGTCCCTTGGTGCTGGACTATGGTGATGGTTATGATGCCAGACAACCACAGCACTGCCATACAAAGGAGAACAACTGATTACAACAGGTATGACATCCTGTTTAAAGTAGTACAATTAGCAATAACAATAGCATCAAGTACAGCTTTAAACCTGACAATCTCTGATATCTATTAATTTGGTACCTTAAACCATAATGGAAGATGTATAGTTACATAACAAACTTTAACATCATTCAGAAAATTGTACAGAGAGAGTTTCCATTTAGTAGAGTGATTTTGCCCTATGGTGATGAAATTTAAGAGGGATAGGGGACAAAACAGAAAGCTAAATGAAGAGAAATATAGTAAAATCAAGGTTGGAGGACAAAGGATGATGGTCCAGGCTTTGGGAAACTTGAGGAGGTAGAAGATAGAGAATGAAGGAAAAAAAAAATTATTGAAGTGGACCAGAAAAACTAGAGAGATAGTCACTCATGCGTAAATATCATAAAATCAAGAGAGATAGTTGAGGAAATGGAGAGAGAAGATGAATAGATCAAAATAAGAATAAAGGCAAAGGCCTAGAAAAACAAACAAAAACACTACTTATCTCTGTGTCTCTCTCCCAGTTGCTGTGGTGCCGTCAAATAGAGACAACCTGAGGCTGCTCACAGGGTGTACATTTGGCTCCTCCCAGTTAGATCAACTTTCTCCATTCCACTTACACTGACATGTCTCTGTTCTCTTGTGCTTCTTATTCCTGGGTGGGGTGGGGGAGGGTGCTGGGCACTGTCTCACTGCTCTTGCCATCATTGTGGAGAGAGCTAGTCCCACTTTGATCTCCTCTGCCATAGGATGAGTGGCAACCTCACTGGCTTCAGGCCAAGTGGTGTTGTGCTATTCTACTCACTTATCTTCATCAGCACTGCTGCTGCTACTGTGCAGCTGCTGCAGTCCCTAGCATTACTGACTCACTACTTCTATCACCATCTCAGAGGCAGCCCAAGGCTATTTGGTCCTCTTCAGTCTCCTCTCCCGGGAGCAAGTGCCAGGGCTGTTTAAATATCATGTGTCTGTGTCCCTCTCACTGATCTGAGGTCGAGTCCATAATCTTGCTGACATTAGGGGTTTCAGTTAGGGCATATGACAGAAAAGAAAGCTGACAGCCAGTTGTGGGGGAAGCAGTGCTTCCAAATTTGCTGCCAGGCTGCCATGTCCTCTGTGTAGAGGAAAGCACAAAAGGCAAGGGGACCTGTATTCCAAATCTACCATAAATTGGCTTGAGTTAGGCACACTTTTATAGTCCATCTGTTTCTTGGAGACTTCAAAGTATGGCAAATCTTGCCTGGCACACAGGTGGAAGTACCACAGGCAACCCTTTGGGTTGGGTCACTGTTCTGTAAGATGTAATGTCTATGTTTTGTTTGATCTACAACTCTTATTTGAGATTGACTTGGGAATTTCGATGCATGTCCCTTCTTTTCCTCTTACTACCTGTGTTTTTAGTTGATATTCTATGAGTATCTCCAATGTGGCTCTTCCTCTATTCAGGCATTTTGAATCCTCATATAACATGGGATTTACCTATTTATGACAGATCAAGAAAATTTCATATTAAAAACAATTTGTGAAAACTATTATGAAACAAACTTCAAGTGCCAAAATCATGTCAATATTCTCACTTCATATTTATATCTAACCATATTTTTTGAACCATATGACTCCAAATTTTCTAACATGTATTTTAAAAAATGACACAAATTTGATGTCTAATATGTAACTACTTTGATTCTAGATGAACTCACAAATTCATCAGAAACCCAACTGTCTTTAGAAGATCTCTTCAGGAAAGACTTCATACTTCATAATCCAGAAGCTCGATGGATCAATGGTATGTGTAGATGGTTTTATATATTTATTTTGATCTCTGTGTATCTAAAATAAAAGTAATATTTGTAGTTAATGTGTTAATAATTGATATTCTTTGAATAGTACATGTATAAATAAGTTAATCTATGTAATCTAAATTACATTATATATTATATATTACATATTTATTATATATTTTAGGTCAACTTTTGAAATTAAAAGATGAAAATATAGTTAAACTATTGAGTGGCTTATGGACTTTGATTTATCTTTATAGAAAGAAATAAGGGAAGTTATTGTGTAAAATAATCATGAAAAATGTGTTAGTTAAAATAAATTCACAGTTTTCATTTTTTTAATATTCTAATTTTCCCAATAGTAATAATCATCATGGTTGGATAACTGCTATTCTTGTCTTCCCATTTATTTAGATATAAATTCTTTATTTTCAAAAATTAGAGCAGATCGTAGGTAAAAGCTTTTCCTCTATATATAATAAAGCTAATCTCATTTATAATTCTTTCTTTCCCATATTCTAATTAAATATTTTTATATTTGTAAATTAAAATTTATTTTATAGAAGCTATAAAACTACAGTTTAGCTCATGACTACAAGGACCAAATCACTTATTTAACTGGGACTGATGTAGCTCCTAGAGATCAACAGCATTCAAGATATATGTTTTGAATATATAAATGAATGGATGCTTTATTTCAAGTCTATTGTTGTATTCATTAGCTAAAGTTTTAGTTGAAACAAGTTGGAAGATAGCTGCATATTATTTTGATAGTATTAGAGCTAGAGAGCACAACACAGCAATTTTTAAATCTATTTTTGTTTTTCTTTTTAATTATTCATCTTCTTGAATCTATTTTTGAACTTTCAATTGTGATTACTTCAGATTATAGCAGAAGAATCTTTTGCATAAAGAAACCTAATTTAACTACTGTTGCCCTCACCTTAATAAACATATATCTCACAGATCATTCCCCAATGGAGAATTATAATTATGTAAATTATAAATTATTACCAAATATTTCCTATGGAGGGAGATAATAAATTGGAAATTTGCCTGAATTTTATAAAATATTGGTAGTGTAAGTCATGATATCTGAAATGGTGAATAATCTTGTTTTATTGTCATGGCTTTTGTTTACAAATTATTTGAAATTTGTATAGTGTTTGGATTTTGGACAAATAACACAACTTTGTATAGTCATTGACTGTGAAAAGCAAGATAATGATGAATCCCTTCACACTCTCAGGTTACTTGGATGGTTTAAAAATGGATTTACTCCTGTGTGTAAGTGACAATTT
The DNA here is from genome assembly GCF_000276665.1 of Chinchilla lanigera. NCBI lineage: Eukaryota > Metazoa > Chordata > Mammalia > Rodentia > Chinchillidae > Chinchilla > Chinchilla lanigera. Next base: position 13,927,166 of record NW_004955459.1, on the reverse strand, counting down.
GATACCAAAGCTAAGGAATGATGGATATTTTAGCAATGAACTGCATGCTAAGTTAAACCACATGTCAATATGCATTACATACCTGCTGCTTTTACACCTTATGAACTATCAAAGTAGTGTAGTTGGAATTAGTCATTTTCATCATTTTTTAGTAATTTCTTTAACTGGTATTGGTAAATTTCACCTTAAGAAGGATCTAGGGCAAAAGTACATTGTTACTGTAACATTCTAATGTATTTTAATATTTACAAAATAATGGCATGAAAACTATTTGTTAAACAAAATAAACAGAATCAATATTGGAGGGAAGGCCATCTTTATTAATGTCACTGAAAAACTTGAGTATAGATTGTGTGATCAGAGTTTGTTTGGGAGCAGCGGAATGGATTTGTGTTCTTATGTAACTCAGCCTATCTTGTAGAAATCACTAGATACTTATACTGTTTACATATTCCTCATATAGGCAGATAATATAGTTGGAACCAGATGAGTAGAATATGTACCCTTGTTCTCACTATCAATGGTTATATAGAAATATAAAATGTTAGCACTCTTCATTTCTGAGAGATGACTCATCAGATTTTCCTAATATGTAGATCACTTTAAGGAGTTCAAGATAAGCATATTTGGAAGCTTTAATTCTTGGAGGTCTGTATAGGAACGTTTAGTGCATTACTAGCCAAAGGGAAAGAGACAGTGTAGATGACCCTGATATGTGCACATTGTAGTGAAGCATTTTGTTCATTATGCTAGTTCTCAAGTAGCACTCAGAACGACACTGCAGCCTTGTGCAGGTGCTTGTGGTTGTGAGTAACGTAACAACTGCTTTGCCTCAAAACTGTTCACATCCTAGAAATTTCCATTTGGATAGCATCTTCCTAGTTAAATCCACTTCAAACCTAGAAATTCATCTTTTAAAATTTATTCATTTCTCTACATACAGTTAAGGATCAACTGATCATTAAGGGAATATGTACCATTGGGTACTTTCTAGGTTAATTTCTATAACAGATGTTTTATACTATATTTCATGTGACAGCACATAACACTGATATTAACCTCAGAAAACTGATGCTTGATAAAGTCTCAGGTGTCTCTGAAATCTCCATCGGTCCCCAGTGAAGTACAAGTTTCTAGGGCCCAGCTAACAATTACAGTATTAAAGTGCATCTCCAAGACAATCAGAAGAAACTTTTATCAAATGAATACACTCCCAAATCCTCCCTTTCTGTTTTAAGGCTCAAAACCAGACTTCTGTTCTTAGCCTGTTCTACTTCACATTTTGTTTCATTTTCAACAACTGCTTGAAAGTCTCTTTTTTTATTAGCTCATGTCTGTAGTATATGTAGTTTACAATCATCTTGGCTAGTGGGTACATGTGCATAATACAGCTTGATTCTTTTCTTTTAATCCATCAAGAGATGGTTAGATTTTAAAAAAATGGAATAATTGGCTGCAAAGAAGGACAGATTCAAGACATTGCTGGAAAATGAATGCACCTGGAAAACATAAATTTGAGTGAAATAAATCAGGCACACAAACTAATACTACATAGTATCTTTCATTTACGGGAAATAAAGTACAAACAAAGAGCACAATATAGGATGGACAGAAGACAGGAGATAGATCTCTTACAAGTGCAAAAGGGTCCAAGAGATAGGTTAGGGCTGAGGGAGAGAGGAAGTGCAAAAAAGTAGAGTGTAGATATATCATTGGCAAAAACTAATACCTCTGTAAATGTAAACATGATACGCCATAAACAGGAGGTAATAATACCAACAAGAACAAAAATGAGGAAATGGAATTTAGAGGAGGGAGTGAGGAAAGGAAAGAGAATTTTTGAAAACTGTCTGACACTTCTTTCTAAACACCGTTGTCTCTACTGGAATCCCTTCCCAAATCTGAAAGCCCAAATTTTATCCCACTAGAAATTTAATATCTTGAAGTAATGCCAGTGACTATTCTTTTTCCTGTCAGGAACATTATCTTCTTTAAACTCTAGTCTGAGCCCATAGTATAAAAATTTCTCTTTTGGCTATAATTATAATACACCTAATCTCCTCTAAGGCAGTGTTTCTAAAACTATTGTGAAGCACCAATATTTTTAAATGTTAATTTACCTATTTTTTAAATGCAATAAAAATAAACTGGTAGAAAAATAAAATCATAATCCAAATAAAATCATGTCTTCCTTTAATATTTTTAAAAGACCTAAAGTTAAATTTCAATCAAATGTAAGTCTAAGCATAATATTCACACAGAAGAAAGGAATGTCAAGAGTTACTCTATGTGAAAGAACGTATACAGTTAAAAACAATTAAAAGATTGATATTAAAGTGTAACTATTTGTTATTCCTAAATAAGTATTCAAGAAAATCAAAGGACACAGTAATTCTTCATATTAAAACCTATTTGCTGATTTTGAACAAAACCTGAAAAATCAGTATTAAATTTTTATATAATAAATAGGCTATCACTTATTAATGAATGTAGGTAGGTTAGATTGACAGCAGTATTCACAGGGGACAATGATGTATTTAGCCTACTTTTGGTTTTTATTTTTATAACTCTCATAATAGAAAAGAAACCAGATTCTCAAGGTAAAATGATGGTAATGGAAAATAAGCTTTTGATAAAAGATTTAGCAATCTCAGATTATAAATTTATTTTGAGGTATTAAGAATCAAGTAATATTTTAGTTTAAAATTTTGTTTTGAACACTTTATTAGCACCAGTTCCAAAGCATATCCTATAGAGTGTAGTTAATCGTTTCTTTGATAAAAAACATACACTAGATTTTAGACCAATCTGGATTATAGTGGACAAATACATCATCAGGTGATAAAAGTTTATTGTGTGTCAGTTGTGAGGTGCTTGTTTACTCTGAGTTTGACACTTACTTGGTGAAGTTAGTTTACTGATCATGTTTTTGGATGTTGGTGTAACATCAAATTGTTTGAAAATTTCTTCATGCTTTATCTCAGTGAAACATTCTGCTCTGGAACAGTAGCCAAGACAATGTAGCGCCACTCTACTCTAACAGACAACATGCCATGAGGATTGGACTTCAGTCACATTTACTTTTAAGTGGCCCAGAAATCTGTACCTTATCTAGACTTTAGTAGTGCAGAATAAATAGTTTAACTGAAAATTGAAAAACGTGTTATGTGTTCTTCATATATAAATGTCGGTACACTTTATTTGCAGTCACTAGAAGGTAACTCTGGTTCTTTTTCTCTCAGTGTTTATAATTTTTCTCAAATTATGCAATGTGACTTGTATGTGATACAACTTGTTGCACAACTTTCTTTAGAATAAAGTTGACTGAAATGTGTGATAATGTATGAGGATTTGCATTTTATCTTGATCTTATCAAACTAGTGTTTGTGTCAGTTAAACTCATTTGCCACATGATACTCCAAAAGAGATATTTAAACTTCTTATCTGTTAAATGATGCATGACAGTGTAACATATTAAAATAGAAAAACTGTTAAATCAAGGCAATCCAGCACCTTTCAGCATATTACTTAAGCCTTTTGAGGCTCGGTTTCTTCATCCCAACTAGGGATAATGATACTGTAATTGAAAGTATAATGCAAGGTCAATGAGCAAAACTATGTAAAGAGCACAGGTAAAAGGCTCAAAAGGAAAGAACATATATTGAAATTGGGAGATAGATTTTGTTCAAATGGAAAGGAGATCAAGAGATACAGAATGGGGAAGGAAAAAGAATGAATAAAAAACAAGAATTAAGTCATGTTATGTACATGTATCAGCTCCCCACAAAAAATGTAATCATTGTGTGATACAGACATTTACTAGTAAAAAATAAGTATTGAGAAAAAGCAAGAGTCTGGAGCCTTGTAGGTATTAAATTGTAGGGACCCACATGAGTGCTTTTAGGAGTGTTGTGATTATCAGAGAGGTCTTTATAAATGCCCCTGACTGTCTCATTCTCATGAATAATATCCAGGATATTAAAGAGGCAGTGAGAAGCCATTCTTATGATTTGTAGGAAAAACAAAACACAATACTGTAAATAATATCAATTATATTCATTTCTCAGAGAATCAAAGAGATGAACCTATTTTAATGTTTGTCTGTTTAGTACAAGTTTATAATGCTTGAATTGTTCTACTTGGATGAGTTGCAGAAGTTGCTGGGAATTTGTCTTGGTCACTTTTCTCTCATTTCTGAGACAAAATACCTGATGCCCAAAATAAAGGAAGAAGGGGTTTATTTAGCTTACAGTTTTTGGGGGGTTCAGTCCATACTCAGCTGGCTCCAAGGCAGAGTGGCACATGGCGGAGGGCAACAATTCCTGGCGGAGGAAAACAGCGAAGAACGCAGCAATAACAAGAGGGGGAGTGACAGTAAGCAACCTCTCTCCCTCCTTTATAGTGTAGGCAAGCTATCTGCCACAGGGCAGGAGTAGCACTCACACAGCATGAGACCATGAAACAATCAGAAACTCTAGACACCTGCCCCATGACTGCATCAAGCTTTGAGGGGACATCCAGATTCAAACTATAACAGTATTAAAACACTCCATTTAGCTGATACTAAGCTCTGAGCTGAAATTATATTATCCTTTACCTAATTTTTTAAACTTCTTGATGAAAGTTTTGTTTTTATAATCATCCACCCAACTGATATTTAAGGTAAAGTTGAATTTAAGTCTATGATGTTTCTGAAGATAACATATTTTATTGCAATGTAATATACTGACAAAATAATAAATATTAAAAATTTATGTATGTGGCTATATTAAAAGCTACGTGCATTTAATGAGCTACTCAGCAATCGTTAAAATGATTATGTGACAAAAGGTAATGACAGTCAAACATACTTGAATGAAATATTACATATAATTTGTATAGTATAAATTTATATGTATGGTCTATTCACAACTGCATGTTCTATATGTGCACATCTGTGTGTGCAAAGTGGACACTGGAAGTGATCCTGCCAAAATATTGAATAATTGTCTGAGTGACTGAGTTCTCCTTTTTAAAATTTTTTTCCAATTCTTGTTCATATTTTCAAAGCTTTCAGTAAGCATGCTATTATTACTGTAATGACTAGAGTACTGATAATCTCACTATAGTATAAATATGTTTAGCCAGTGAATTATTTGTTTTATTCACTGGAATTGAGAAATAGAACTGAGGGTAAAAATGCAGACTATCAAGGCCAGTGCGTGGTGTAGGGGAGTCGTGGAATTCCTTTCATTTAAATTAATTAAGTTATGGGCTGGGGATATAGCTCAGTGTCATAAGTGCCTGCCTGGCAAGCGCAAGGTCCTGAGCTCGATTCCAGGTACCAATACATAAATGAATAAATGAATAAATAAATAAATAAAAGTTTATTGGTATGTTTTAGGTATACATAATGATCACATTTAGGGCACTTGTACATGCTATAACTTGCTTGTTTTTGTTTTTTCCCCACCCCCTACCCTCCCTTCAAGTCGTCCTCCCCTCTTTTATATAGAAATAGGCTATTAAAAATACATTCTTAAGTGCAGTAGAACTAAAAGGGAGCCTTGATCCCCAGATATTAGAATGAAAGACCAACTGTTGCTTTTATTCCAAAGACCTGCAGGAGCAGGAGAAGCAGAGAAGAGCAGTTGGTTGTTAGTGATCCTGGAACAATAAAGCCATGCTCAGGTCAGAGATTCCTGCAGTAGTAGTTGTACTCTTTGGTTTTGTAAGAAGTTGATACTTGATGTTCTCTGTAGCTCGCTACCTTCTTTTTAGATCCTTCTTTTTTTTATAGCCCATAATGTAAACACATAGAGGGCTGTGATATTGTTATAACTCTGTTCTTGATTCATAGCTCAAAGAATTATAAATCAGGGCTAGGAATCTAATTAATTATTAGAAAGGGTGACCTTTCTTCGTACAGTCATATATGTCAGAGCGTCTTACTAAGTAAGGTACATAATTTTCTGAGGAAAAGTAAAGCAGTGCTTGCAAAAGTACACTACTGAGTAAATTTTCATTTCTCCAAATAACCAAATATGTTTTCTTTGTACATTTGCTATTTGCTAAATGATATTTTTACCAAAGTTTAAATTAAGTATCATCTGTAGTAAACTGCTTGAAATGACAAAAATATCTGCATTAAAAGCTCATTCTATGGTAACTTTTATATCACCTTCAAATAATCAAACTTTTGTTTGCAAATCGAATCTAAATAGTTTTTTATGGAAATGCTTTTAAAATTCCATTTTGTCTTAAAATAACACTACTTATACTAAACACCAAGATAATAAGGAAAAGAACATGCCCATCAAATTTAGTGTAAACATTTCAGGGAAAAAATTCAGAAAAAAATATATATACTTGAGAAATGCATTGATTAAAGATTTTAGTATCGGGATAATACTTGCCTCCAGGAATCAGATGGGGAGAATTCCTTCCCTTTCAATTTCATTAAAGAGTTTGGGAAGAATTGGTATTAAATCTTCCCTAAATTGTTTGTAAAATTCAGCTGTGAATCCATCTGGACCTGGGCTTTTCTTCATTGACACGTTTTTAATTACATTCTCATTTTCACTGGTTGATATTGAGTTATTCAGGATTTTTGTATCTTCTTCATTCAGCTTTGGTAATTCATATGTATCTAGAAATCTGTCCATTTCCTCTGTGTTTTCCATCCTACAAGAGTAAAGGTTTTCAAACTAGGTATTGATGATCTGAATTTCTTCAGGATCTGTAATGACTTCACCCTTTTCATTCCTTAATGCGTGCATTTCAGTTTTTTCTTTCCTTTTTTAATAAAGTTGGTAGGGGTTTATCTATTTTATTTATTCTTTCAAAGAACCAACTTTTTGAGTCATTAATTCTTTTTTTTTTTTTTTTTTTTTTTTAGTCTTCATTGCATTAATTTCTGCTCTGAGCTTTATAATTTCCTGCCTTCTTTGGGCTCTGGGTTTGACTTGCTCTTATTTTCTAGTAACATGAGGTGCAGAATAAGATTGTTTATTTGTGCTTGTTTTTTTTCCCTAAGGTGGGAGTTCACCGCTATAATCAAACGAAAATGGAGATATAACCTACAGGAACCTGTGGGATGCAATGAAAGCAGTTCTCAGAGGGAAAATGATTAAAGATTTTAAAGGGAACTTGCCACATAAACTAAACTTTAGAATAAGAAACCTAAATGCCATGTTATCCCACACTTGTTGAAATAGAATATTATATTTTGATATTTAAAAGAAGGAAAACAAAGCACTTGGAGAAATGAAATGAAATAGTTATATTCAGAGTGCACAAAATATTTATTGAGTTCCAACTGTGTGCTAAGAGTCTGTGGGCCTTAGAAAAGATTACAGTCAAATAAATGATGATTTCACGCCCCTATGATATTAGACACAATTGTAGTTGGTTTTAGCTTCGCTGGTCTTCATAATTACATTCCTCAGCATAAGGAAAGATTTATGTGGGTATCTGTGTTTCTATCTATGCATTAAATTATCTCTTTATTCCCTTAACATTTATTTATTGAATGTAGCCCAAAATTCATCTAGATGGAATAATATAAAGAGGAAAAATTTAATCCCTTCGCAAAACAAAATTGTGACTATAAGGTTCCTTTTCCTATCTCGCCCAATATTTTTTCTGATGTTTAATGCTTCAAATGAAATGAGCAATCTAAGGTCTGTGAATGAGATGGGAACTAGACGTAGCTAGAGAGTTGCAAGAAATACTCAATCCAAACAAAAAGGAAGTTTGATAAACTTTCTCCAAAAATCCAAGACAGATCTGCACTTCACCCATCTCCATCACTACCAGGCTGTAGGACACACATGGCCCATTTCCTTGTCTGAGATATCCTTTCTTCCCTCTACTTTTGATGTGTTATAGTCTTCACTTACACAATTCAGTAATTATGGCTGATGAATAAATGTACCACTGCCATATTCAAAGGAAATAAAACAAAATTATGGTAGCTAGAGATGGTCAAATCTAAGTGTAACTAACAGATTTTAAATAATAACTGATAGATTTAGGTTTTGTTTTTTACAGAGATATCTTGGACTTACACAGATCAGATTGTGCTAAGAATAGAGTGAAGAGTTTATATAAAAGTGAAGTTTAGTGCTGGTGTTGAGAGTGGAAGAGTGTCTTCCCAGGAGGTTGGGAAGACAACATGAAGAATGAGTTCTGGTGTTCACAGAAATTAGCACAGTTCATAGGTTAATTGCAGGGAAATTGTGTGTGTGTGTGTGTGTGTGTGTGTGTGTGTGTGTAGGAAGACTGAATGTAATCATCAACTCACATTGACATTATTCCAGTGTAATTGCTAATCTTGTTCTCATTTAGCAGGTTTGCCCTTTTGTTAAATGATAACTTTAAAACAAAAAATGTAGCTGCTCTGATGACCATCAGATATTTTATTATAAAGTGGAAGTGGAAGGTACTCATAAGAATTTTACCTAATATGTTCACAGCATATCACAAATTACATCATGCTTCTATTTCTCTGGCATATTTCTACATGTGTTATTTATTTATTTGTAGAGCTTTGAAAAACCGTCTTTGGGTGGTAGAGTCAGCATTATTTTTTGCTTTATAAATGAGTAATTTGGGACCTAGACAGGTTATCATCACTTCTCCCTGATTGAAAGTCAGTAGTCAGCTTTGCTTAAAGAAGGTCTCCTTTGTTCAACTCTGGGAAGAATAAATGAAAGTGGGTAAAAATTTAAAGGGCTTTTATTGCATTATCACAAAACTAACACTGCAGACTATTGATAAATTACCTTGAAAAACATCTATAGACTTAAAGAAAATAATGCTAAGGGAAAAGCCTAATATTAAGAGATGTTTTCTACTGCAATCAGATGATTTTAGTTTCACTAAAATACATGACTTGGAGAAAATCTAATGATTTTATAACATTTGTTGTGCAATCTAAGAAAGGAAAGAAGTATTTTGCCACTTGACATAGCAAAAAGCTCACATTTAGTACAAGTTTCATATTAATTTTTCGCTTCAGCTTGATTGGTTTGAGTAATGTCTGTGTGTGTAAATGTGTACATGTGTGTACACATTTCTATCTGAAGGTCTAGTTTTACTTAATCAGACTGATTGTCTTCTCAATTTCAATGGGCCTTGAGACCCTGAGATATCATAGAGTAAAATGGTTCAGCCCACTAGTTTACACTGAGTAAAGTACTAAGCATGTGAGTAACTTCCATGAAGTTATTAGCTGGAAAACTTGGGGGAGGCAATGGTGCTTTTCATGTTCCTCCATGGTCAGTCACTTCAAAACAAGCATAGAGTCAAATAAAATGTTTTCTCTTCTTCACAGTGGTTTGGTAGAAGTGCAGATATAGCAGAGCTAGTTCAACTTTCTTTCTGTATTATATACCTTTTCATTTTTCTTCTTATGAAAAATGAATTATTATTGTTTATGCTGCACTGTAGAAATGCAAAATTTGAAGCTATAGTATTGTCTAGAGTACTAGAGTGAAAGTTCTGGCTCCAGAAGTGTCAATGGACTAGATTCTGTCACACACCTTGAAGTTCCCTTGAAAAAGATGATCAGTGGTGAGGAAGAGGAAAGAGATTTAATCACTGGAGCCAGGCTTCCAAGAAAAGGAAAAACTGGACATGTTGATGGACACCGTCACCCCCATACTGTGGGAAGCTGAGGCAGTAGGACTGCAAGTTTGAAACCTGCCTGTGCTGGTGAAATTAATGAAATCTTATTTCAATAAATGAACCAACAAACATAAAAGGCTGAGTATGTAACTCAGTGAAGGTTCTGGGTTCGACGCCCGCTACCATACGAACAAGATAAAACCAAAATAAAACTGTTGACCTAAGAAGTACCTTCAAGGGGCTGGCAGGAATTTTGAGATTTTATAGAAAATAGGAGAAAAGACAAAACTCAGGGGTTTGCATAGCTGAAGAACGTACATAGCTGGCAGAGCAGGTAATCTGGGTCAGACCATGGCGTAGTGAAACACTATCTCATAACTAGTTCTGCGAAGCTCTGGGAAAATCTTCATTGCTTGTGTGGGAAATTTGGTCCCATGAAGAAATGATTGTTCCTTCCTAGGGGGAGTCTGTAGGTTTTGTTCTGCAGTAATTGCTCTTGCTTAGAGAGGTGATCTCATCATACATGATCTTATCTGGGAGACTAACCACCGCTTTTGGTAGTAGTTTTGGTCCCTGTTGTAAAGATGTTTATCAGTCAGATGTGTTTTATTTCTGAGACCTAAGGTAAATGCCCCAGACTTGGAACATCTGGGAGAACTCAGAAGAAAACAAGAGGCAAGATAAAACCAGAGGGTCATGGAATGGAGTTACTTAGATCAGTGACACTAAAGGAGGCTTCAGTATCTACCCACATAAATTATTTATTATTACTACTATGATAAAATATATATTTTAGGGACCATCTAAGAGTGGCCAGGTACAAGGCTATGCATTTTTAAATTCAGTACAGCTATTGTTCATATCGCTTTAATTTATTTATTAATTTTTTTTGTAGTACAGGAAATCATACTCATGACCTAACATTTGCAAGGCAGGCGCTGTGCCACTGAGCTGTATCCCCAACTCCATATCTCTTTAAGTTAAATAAAGGCATGCTAATTTTGTAAAGAAAGAACTAGAGGTTAAAGGAAATAGGTGATTTGTTAAAGACCACATAGCAGAAAGTAGGAGGATCAGAATTTGTGTTCAAGGCATCATTAGTTTCCATATTTGAGAAAATACATGTTTTTCTGCTTCTGGTTTATTTTGCTTAAGATGATGTGATCACTATCAAAAAATGATATTGTCAATGTATGCAAATGTCATACTGAAACCAACTAATTTCTGCATTTAATATGCACTAATAATTACACTAAATAATTTAAATTTGTATACTATTCAGTGAACTTTTACCATGAAATAGTAATTCTAATCAAATACATGTTTAAAAATAAGAATATTAAGAGAAAGATAAATATGAAGATAGAATAATGTTGAGATAAAGCATTAGGCATTTCTAATATAATTAATGTAGGAAAAATAAAACTTCTCTAATGAGTTTATACAAGAGTCTGAAATAAGATTCAAACAGAAGTGGAATTGAAAATAGTATGAAATAGAAAAGTGAGTATTAGGGGATTTAGGAGGCTAGTCTCAATAGTTGACTATTCTCCTTGGGAATCTTTATTATTTCACTAGGCTTCAGTCTTTTGTCTCCATGATAAAAGGTTTGCCTGAATGATTCACGTTATGTTCTGTATCTAGAAATCTCCTCAAAGCCTCCTGTGCTTGTAGGTGAGGATTTTAGGAGGTGGTGGATCTAGAGTGTGTGAATATGGATTATGGGTATGTGGCAGTTGGATTGGCCACTCATTGGATTAATGTATAGTTCTTGGTGTGTCTGAATGGATTTACTGAAGACAGAAACCTCACCCTGCATGTGGGTGGCACTGACCAAGAGGCCTGTAGCCTGAATGGAATAGAAAGGGACAGAAGGAAGGCACGCTCACTGCTTCCTGTTTGCCGCCTCCCATGCCTTGCATCTCTGCCACACCACCGTGCCTTGGAGTCAACTGACTATGGGCCAAAACCTCTACAAACTGTGAGCTAAGATAAACCTTCTTTCTTTTATTTTGGTGTGGGTCATTTTGTCCCAATAATGAGAAAAGTAACTGAGACAACACATACCATCTTTCGAATTGTCTTACTTTGGGATTATCCAAATCTAGATGTTGTACTTCGGTAGGCTCTAAAGCAAATCACAATGTGCCTGTGGTTTGCTTATTTTCTGATTTCTACACCACTTGGCTTAAGTGTAACTTCTATTCTTCATAGTAGTGCTATATAGCTCTTTGCTATCTTTTATAAAACTTGAGTCTACTCATCTTCACCTCCTAAAGGACTTGCTAAGTACATGAATTAAAAGTGGTAATTTAGGGGGCTGGGGATTTAGCTCAGCGGCAAAAGCGCCTGCCTCAAAAGCGCAAGGTCGTGAGTTCGGTTCCTGGTACCGGAGAAAAACCAAAACCAAAAAATTAAAAAAAAAAAAAAGTGGTAATTTAATGAATAATATTATATAAGATGAAAACTTTTCTGTATCTCTCAAGGCTTAATTTCTTTATAATCCAGTGCATACAGCTGTGAGTTAAATATTAACTATTCCTTGTTTTAAATGAAAATTGAATGTTTAGGAAAGTACAGAAAGTATGGGAGGGTAATATTCTGCTTAGGGTAAATTTTTATGAAATTTTTTCTATGGACTTTTTTCTATCGTATATAAAACTGGGTTCCTAAAAGCATAAGGGGTTCCTGTGTGTACCCTGTGATTGAAATATACAGTGAATGTTTAAACTTAAGAAACAAATCACACTAAATTTCCTATTGCCATTGTGACTCTCAAAGTACTCCCCCTCTTTCAAAACATAACTGATCCTTCTCGCTTCTTTCTGAGGCGAGGTCCTCAAGGTCCTTTCTTTGTGAGTGTATTTGTGAGGTGTGATAAAAAATAAGATGAATGCTGTTTTGAAGTGCCACCCAACAGAAAAGCCACATAGAAACATTATTCTCCATCTTCTGTCTCTTCCCCAAAGACAAAATTACTATGAAATGTGAACATTTTGGATCAGGGCATTGAGGCAGCTACAAGAGTGTAAATAAAGATACAAAATCGTACTCCAGGAAATGCTTCAGAAATCAACAGCAATGATAGATAAGTGTTTTCAAAGCAAAGGGAGTATTTTGAGAAGGATTAATGGCAATGTGTCTTTTATTGTTTTTTTTTTTTAAATTTATGCAGATCTCATTTTCTACTTTTAGGTGGTTACCCCTTGGTATACGTCATTGTGCTGTCAGTGCTCACGTCAGCCTTAATGGGCTTGGCCTTTCACTATAAGAGTTATGTATTCAGCTTGCAAACAGCAAATTTCCTTCCAAACAGCGTCTGAAGCATGTAATTTTCACACAGTATACCTCTGATGATATTCAATTTGTTAATGATGAAAATTCGTATACTAATTAGTTCACATGTACATGGTATTCCCTCTTTCCTTGAAGTTTAAATTTTCACTTCATTTTATGCCTTTATTGTCCTTTGTTTCTATGATGTATTCCTTAGCTTTTAAGCCCCCTGAGTTCCTACTGTATCTCAGAGATTTAGAAATGAATAATCATTTACTTTGCAAAGAGAGAGGTTTTGGGACTGGATAGTCTACTCGTGCCTAAGATTAAATGGTATCTCTTTTTTTTAGACCACTCAACTATGTTGTTTTCTGAAGTCCAGCTAATCACCAATGAGGGTAACTCAGTAGGGAGGGTTTAGAATTCCAGAAATCAGAGCATTAGTTCCACGTCTGGGAGACACGCGGGACAAAACACTTATCCTTTCTCTGTAATCATGTATTCAGGTATAAGACTGGTAGGATAATTTCTTCTTAGGATTCTCTTCTAAAGTCATTGTAAATATCAAACGACATATGTAAGTCCTTGAAAATGCTTCAAATACTTTAAAAAATTCTCTATTTTTCCTGAATGAGTATTTACTTTTGCTTCATTAGATTTCATGGCTTTGGTTTGTTTTTTTTTGTTTGTTTGTTTTTATCCAGTACTGGGAATCAAACTCACGACCTCGTGCTTGCCAGGCAGGTGCTCTGCCACTGAGCTAAATCCCCAGCCACTAGATTTCATGGCTTTGGTCAAGTCATGTGCACTTTGTATGTATTACCTTTATCTAAGCATCACCGTGGTCATGACAGCGGCAGTCACATCTAATTGTTTGTTTGTGTTGAGAATGTGACAGGCATTGGGCCAATAAGGCTGGGCTAATAACCTTATTTAATCCTCACAGAAACCGTAGGAATTATTTTTCTCATTTTTACAGTGGATCAGGCCAAACTGAGAGAGTTCAGTTAAGTTCCCTGGGCTCACTTACCTGGTAAATCTCAAAACAGGAGGTAGATACTTCAAATTAAATGATAGAGGATTTAAGTAGTTCAAAAAGCTTTGGGTAGATAAAGTATGGATTGGAAAAAGGTAGTAGAGAGAAAGCAAAAACTAGCTACTGAGGTTTGTTTTATTTTGGGCAATTTTGTCCAATAGTGTTTGTGTATTCTCCTTGTTTTTTAGATTCTCTGAAAGTCTAACTGTGGCCTTTCTTTTGGAGACTGGTGCATATCTGCTATACTAGGGTTGTTGTTTAAGGATCCTATAACTCAACAAATGATCTTAGAAGTGCTGTCTTTTGTTTTCATCCCAGTATGTTACCTCACGGCCCACCATACTGTACTCTCCAGCTCTTGCTATTCTAGGCACAATGCTCAAACAGTGGCAGAGAACACTGTTGCTGGTTCACATAAATGGGTTTGGACCTCCAAATATGTCTTTTTCATGTAATGTTAGTTTTACATGGAGTATGTTTTCTTTACTAAAAACAGATGTGTGGTTTTTGTTTTCATGAAATATCAGGTTTGTTCATGCCTTTCCCAGCCATCTTTGTTTTCTGATTTTTGTACTCACCCATGTTTTGAGCCACTCTCCTAACCTAGGGGCACTCAGAGCAAAGACAGATTGTTTCTGCATCTCCAGCATCAGATACTGTCTAGCATGCAGCCAGATGGCTGCTTCAGGAAATGCACTGACTGAGTGCTTTGGTGCAGCAGCCCTAATTTCATTTTGAAAACAAAGTTGCTAAGTAATATGTTTCCTTATACTTTTAAATAAAATATAAATAAGAGATAATATTCTTACTTTAAACATTAAAAGGAAGAGGTCCTTCAATCTTTTTTTTTTGTTGTTTAACAAAATGCAACTGAAATGACCACCATGTGGGACAGATGGATTTGGTTAGAGTTCATCGCTCTTTGCAGTTACAAAGGGTAAACATGGAGGTCTTTGAATGAGGAATAATTTGGCCTTGAAGACTTTTTAAGTAGTCTCTTTCTCTGTTCTGTATTCTTTTTATTCTCCTGAGTTTTTTTTCCTTAGTATTGTATATTTTGATTGTATGCAATATACATTGTTACATGTGTTTTTAAATTAATAGACATTTAAACTATTTAAATTTGGGGGAAAATATCCAGTCTTCTACAAATAAATCACTATCAGTGGACTATATCTTTCTCTGAGACTTCATTGTAGTGTGTTTTCTTTTTGCGTAAACATAGATTTATTTTTCCTATGTTTATTTGGACAAAGGATAGTCTATCTAGACTCACTGTTTATTCACCCTGACATTGTTGGGTCCTCTAGCGTCTATAGATACAGGACAAGTGGCACTGCCTAAGTCCCAATTTATTTCTTGGTGTCTAATCAGAGTTTGGCAGCTGTGTTTTTGTCAGAATTGATATTTTGCCTTTTCCCAAGTTCTAAGTGACTCAATACTTTAAAGATAGTGTATACTGAAAAATCAATTATATGAGCCTAATGTAAATATTTTATAATGCATACAGCTATTGAATGTTTCATGCTACTCCATTGATATGTATAATTTTATACTTTTAGTTGTGTTAGAAATCAATTGAAATAAAAAGAAAATCACCTTATATTTCTAAGAGTCCTCTTTTATGCATATTCATCTTGATTTGGCCAAAACCTGAAACTATTTATAAGTACTACACATTCCACAATATCTGAGCCCATCACTATCCTCCCCAGCTCCACCTAAGTACTAAAATTGTTTTCTAGAACTTGACATCTTGGGGGATAGTGTAAGAATTAGACTGTGCAATTTTTGGATTTCCTTGAAATAATTTAGAGATTAAACAACAAAGAAAACACACACACACACACACACACACACACACACACATTATCACAATTATGCCTCCATCCTGTGCGAAGTTAGGGAAAGTTGCTTACGCTATCAGATGTTCCATAGTTGGAAGTTATCAGTGAGTTCAACTCCTTTCTTCATTAAAGGCCTTAACAATCCTTGAAATTTCCCTTAGCACAATACAATGCTGGTTTTCTGTTTTTCTTAACATTAAAGTGTAACAAACCCATAAAGAGACAGAGATGGAGGATAGCTCCTCTAAATAAAGCTTTGTCAGAAGACAGTCCTCAGGCCAGGGACATAGCTCAATGGCATAAGTGCCTGCCTGGCAAGAGCAAGGTCCTGAGTTTGATTCCCGGTACAAAAACAAAAAAAGGAGACAGGTGGTCTGGAGTGTTCTTTGTTCCTCTTCCTTCTTCCTGCCAGTCCCTGGGGAGCTTTTGTGAGATCAGCAGGGACCCAAGGAGTGAAAAATGGAAATCATAGTGCACGGGGTTAATGAGCAATCAGAGAACCTACGTGTGGTAACAACTGCAGGAAAATGCAGTAGCTACAATATGAAGTTCAGTGCTATTTTACTTTTCTGTCAGTAAAGTATCAATCATAACTGCTTAACTTAGTATATATTTGAAACACCCTACCATTTTATAGTTACCTTTCATTATGTTTGGTCCTATTTTATAGTAGTATTTAAATTTAATCACTAGTTTGAGTTTAGTTTGATCAAGAAAATTGAAAGGTATTAATTAGTAGAAATACAATTATGAGTAGATTGGAGTGTGCTCCTGACAGTATTTTTTCAGGCATAAGTCAACATGCGAATAAGCTTTCATGCAATATGACAGCTTCATAGAATATCTGCACTTTGTCATGAATTTCCAGAGGAGCATGGTTATTTATGTTATATTTATTAGAAGTACTTTATATGATTACTTTACCTATTTTCTCCTGTACTTTGGATAAATATTAATTTTGATGCCATCATTGAAAATTATGGGAAACAGAAGAACTTGCATTATTTGGTAATCTTACTGTATGTATACAACATATTTTCACTAATTTTATCAGTTACTTTAAATATAGAATTTGCATGTATTACCAAAAGTTGAGTTCCACCTTTCAGAGAAATGATTTTTAAGAATTGATTGTATCCCTGATGGAAATATTTCAAATACTGGAAATTCATATTTCAGTATATAGAACAGAAAATAATTGGATTGTAATTCATACATTTATCATTTTTATTTTAAAGAAGAGAATAAAAACAGTGACTTCAAATTTCAAAACAAGATTTCAGGAGAGTAACAATGGTTAGTACATTGCATATTGTTATCTTCAAACTAGTTGCTCAGATTACAAGCCATAGGCGTGAAGAATTGATCAAGCAGTAAAGGCAAAAACACTTCTTTTCAGTGAACTAATAGCAATTGGTAGTGTCACTATCTTAACTCTCTGGTACATATGTATTTATTTAGTTTTCCTTTTTCCCTTCCTTCTTTTCTAATTTCTCCCATTCCAGTTTCTCACAATCCATACATTTAGAAATATATATATAATCTTATTAGATTAACAATATACTGTAATCAGCTGATTTAATATAGCTCACTGTTAGAAAAGATATTCTCAAAGTTATTTCAGAAACAGGACTACTTTTTAAACAAATTCACACATTTATAATAAAACAAGAGGTTGATGTTTGGACTACAGTGGACAGAAAAGCATTTTCCTCAAGTGCAGTCAAATATTTTTGGCTCTTCTAAGATTATTTATATGATTACTTTGCCTATTTTTTTCTGTACTTTGGATAAATATAAATTTATTGAATATATGCTTATTGACTATCATGATTGCTTGAGTCCTGTGTTAGCTCTATATTTCATGATAGAATTATAAGATTTTAAAGAAGATAAGTAAGGGGTTACAACTTGACTCAAGAGTGAGGTAGACATGGTAGGTAAATAATTAAAATGAGATACTTAGCTGTTATCTTGTGTCAGAAACTGTTCAAGACAAGTATATGGCAGTGAAAAAGACTGGCTTTTTGTGGTGGAGCCCTACCAATGGGAACTGAGTCTTACTAAGAGTGGTGAGAGTACCAGATGCTTCTCAGTGTATAAAGGACAGGAGGAGTGCATTCCAGGGTGAGGGAATAGTACAACACGGACTTGACATGGAAAGAAGTGGCCTGAGTGAGTTTCTACTTGTGGGGAGGTTCAAACTTTTTCTCTGAAGGTGAAGACATGGAGTGTACTCAAACAAGTGAGTGTAGGTAGTGTCCATGTGGCAATAGGCAGGTTAACAAGAAAAAAAATAGCATACGATTTGATAGGTGTGCACATGTTCAGGGAAGGTGTACAAAATATGAAACCCAGAATGGGGCCAGAGGATTTAGGTCTAAAGAGCATGTTTAATGAAGACAGGATTTGGGTGGGGTACAACTGGCAGTTAACTTCCCCCCCTATTTTGTTAGTACTTATTTGCAGTACATAATGATTACACTTGTAGCTGAGATCTGTGCAAGTACCTACACATCTTCATTCCTTTTTTACACCCTCCCCACAACTTCTCTCTGAATCTCCTGGCCTCTTTCTCTTTTGCAAAAGATCGTTCTCCCTATTTCTAATTATCTTTTATTTTATTCTTTAATTTATTTACATTCCAGGTATCTCATATAAGAGTATCTTTGTAATATTTAAGTTTGTGTGTCAGCTTTATTTCACTTAACATTTGGTTCCAAGGCATATCTCTTCAATCTGTTTGATCACTATTCTTTATGGCAGAGTAGTACTCCACTCTGCAAAAATACCACAGTTTTTAATCCATTCATTTGGTGATGGGCATAAAGGTCACTTCCAAGATTTGGGACCTATGAGTTGTGCTGCTATAAATGAAAATAAAAAATCCAATCATATATTGAGCAACTATTGGCAGTATTAGAGGGGTAAAAAAATATTTTTCAGGAGAGAATAAGTCTGAGTACAGAGAGTGGCCTAAGACAATGTCTGTCTTGATTATAGGTGTTGGTTTTCAGTCTCTTTTGTGATATGAGTTTAATGTTCCTTGGTAGAAAAAAATCAGATGAGAAGGTTCTTGCTCTATTTAAATCCTTTTTCCATTTTCTCTCCTCTCCTCTTTGGTTTTCCTTCCCAACCGAAGTAGAACTCTCTGCCTCCTATTATCTACATATTGTTTTTGCTCTTCATTTATGTTTTGTGTTTCTCACATGAGACAAACCACGAGACACTTAAACTTCTCTATGATTTATTTCACTGAATGTTATAGCCTCAAGGAGCATCCATGTACCAAAGATGCCTCACGTGTACTCTATGGCAGAGCGGTGCTCCGCAGTGCATAAATTCCACACTTTCTTTATCCATTTACCAGTTGCTGGACATACAGGCCGTTTCCAGGATGTACCTACTTTAAATTGTACTGCTGTAAACACAGGTATGCATGTGTCACTGTGGTATGATGACCTTAATTCTTTGAAGAAGATTGCTAGAAGGGGAATAGCTGGGTCAAATGGAACTTCTATTTTTACTGGCTTTAGGAATGCCCTACTCATCTTCCAAATGGTCGTGCTACTTTACACTCCCATCAGTAATAAAGAAGGGTTCATTTTTCCCCACAGCCTCGCTGGCATTTGTGATTTTTTGATTTCTTGGTGATAGCTGTTCTTTCAGATAAGGTAGAATCTCAGTGTTGTTTTAATTTGTATTTCTCAAATGGCTAGAGATGTTGAACATTTTTTCATATGTTTGTTGATCATCTGTCCTTCTTCGGAGAAGTGTCCAAAATGAAAACAGCTTGTTCAAGTGGGAAAGTGATCCAGAGTTGGAGAGAGCAGGGAGGCATGGGAGGGGAAAGGGGAAAAAGAGAATTAAATTGTGTCATACATATCTACAAAATTTCCACAGAAAATGTTTCATTTGCTGAAAATCTACACTAATAAAAATACATAATTATTATAATAAAATAAATAAATTTCAGTAGGAAGGTGGACAATAATTGTGTTCCACTTTGGTTAATCTTATGTAGATAAAGAACCCTTAGGGGAAGCCCCTTCTGGTGCCTGAGAGCGATAAATTGAAAAACTGCCCAAGGTAAGGTCAGAAAGACATGGAGGCTACAGTATTCATCAGAAAGTCAAAGGACCATAGCTGCCGGCTGTGGTGGTGCATGCCTGTAATTCCAGCACTTGGGAGGCTGAGGCAGGAGGATCGTTGTGAGTTTGAGACCAGCCTGGTCTACAAAGTGACCTCAAGGCCAGCCTGAACTGCATAGCAAGACCCTAGCTTAGGTTGTCCTTTCCTGAGCCCCTAGATAATACAGGAGAAATTTCCTGTTTCTCTCTTTTCTTATTCAATTTATAACTGATCATTCTCGCCAACCAAGAGTCTTTCAGTCCCTGATAATCCTTGTAAATGCATCAGCAATGCACACATAGACATCTACAAGACGAAATGTTAGAGATCAGTACTTTCAGACTTCATTGGGCAAAACTTGTGATCCAAAGCGCTTCTCTAGAGCTGTGGAAAGAAGAGACATTGGAAAAGCTTTCCTGCTACTCTGCTTTAACCAGGACAGTCTCACTTTAAACTCATTTTGATAGTGATAGTTCTTATTTTGTGAGGAAGAAAAAAACATTCAGTTGCAAAAAGTGAATACATTAAACTGAAACCTCCTATCAGATTTAAGTCTTGTGATCATCCTTCTTGTTTATCTATTTTAGATGACAGGAGAGTTGAGAGCTTGTTTATAGACTTGGGAACATTTATTCTTTGAAATTCATGTCTACTTACTTGAAGGTCCGTCATGTTTGCCCCCTGATGATTTTAACATATGTCAGAAAATAGTTGCAGTAATTGCTCATGTTAGGATGGAATAAATCCATGAAGAATTGAAAGCTTGATGTTGAAGGTTGTAGTACATGCATGAGAACTTGTAGAGCAAGAGAAAATAAGTAAAGCCCTGCCAAAAGCAAAAAGAACAGTGAGCCAAAGCTGCAGTGTCAATGGTTGTGCACTGGTCTCATTTTTACCCCTTATAACAAAAGTAGCACGGAAGATGTAAATCCTGGATACATAATTTATAAAATGGGTTATAGATTTAAAAAAGGAGATACATTTAAGCAAGAAATGCATGTCCTAGATTCCTTCATCTATCTATTATACTTACTATAAGCATATATATTAGAAAACAAGATACATCAAATTTTAGCATGCAGGAGTAGTACCTGGTGAGCTTGTTTAGCATGAATGGCTGGACCTTTTCTGAGAGATTCCAGCTAAGAATGTCTGGAGGGACTGTGAGAATCAGCATCTGTAAGTGTCCAACAGAGCTGGTCCCAGAACTAACATTAAAATAACCTCTGAGATAGGCAAGCCATGGAGCTCATTCTCTTACTCCAGTCAGAAAAACACATACCCACATTTCTACCTTAAAAGTTATGCTGACCTTTGCTTTTGAGAAAACTAATTTTGTTTTTAAAATTAAAAGTTTAAAAATAGGCTCTAAGGCTGGGCCTGGTAGTTCACACCTGTAATCCCAGCACTGGGGAAGCTGAGGTAGGAGGATCCCTGTGAGTTCAAGGCCTGCCTAGGGTGCAAAGTGAGCTCAAGGCCAGGCTGAACTGCATAGTGAGACCCTGTCTCAAAAGGACAGACTGAGAGAGAAATTAGGGACACCACACCTTTCACAATAGCATCTAAAAGGATGAAATACTTAGGAATCAGTCTAACAAAAGAACTAAAAGATCTATACAGTGAAAATTATAGTACTCTGAAAAAAGAGATTGAAGAGGATATCAGAAAATGGAAAGATGTTCCTTGCTTATGGATAGGAAGAACCAACATTGTGAAAATGGCCATACTCCCAAAATTGTTATACAGATTTAATGCAATCTCAATTAAAATACCATGAGTATACCTCACAGATCTAGACAAAACATTCCTAAAGTTCATCTGGAACCAGAAGAGGACTAGAATAGCAAAAGCAATCTTGGGAAACAAAGGAAAGGCAGGAGGCATCACAATTCCTGGCTTAAAATTATATTAAAAAGCTACTGTGATAAAATCAGCATGGTATTGTCACAAAAACAGACTTGAAGATCAATGGAACAGATTAGAAGATACAGATACAACTACAAACACACTCAGTCACCTTATCTTCAACAAAGGGGCCAAACATGTTCAATGCAAGAAAGATAGCCTCTTTAATAAATGCTGCTGGAAAAACTGGCTTTGCACGTGCTGAAGACTAAAACTAGACCCATGTCTTTCACCATGAACTAAATTAAAGTCAAAATGGATCAAAGATCTAAATATTAAAGCAGAAATGCTTAATTTATTGGAAGGGAAAGTAGGTGAAAATCTTGATGACATTGGGGTAGGCAGAGAGTTCATGAACAAAAACCAAACTGCATGGGAAATACTTCAAAGACTCAACAAGTGGGATCCATCTTATTGAAATGTTTTTGCACATCTAAAGAAATCACCAATAAAGTAAAAAGAAAACTCACGAACTGGGAAAAAATTTTAGCCAACTGCCCTTCAGACAAAGGACTTCTATCTAGGACATATAAAGAATTGAAAAAAATCAGGACCCCAAATTCAAAGACCCAGGCCAAAAATGGGCATCTGAGATGAATACACACTTCTCTAATGAAGAAGTACTAATGGCGAATAAATATGTGAAAAAATGTTCAATGTCATTAGTCATTTGAGAAATGCAAATTAAGACAAAAACATTGGCTCTAATCAGGTCCACATAACCCTTCTTATTGTTATTTTCCATGAAATTGGATGTTTATAAAGTTAAATGTTTTTACACCTGTTACTGTCATAATATTCCCATTGTGCATATTTAAAATTTTTATTTAGGTTTTTAAGATAGATGTTTCCCTGTAATAAGTAGAACACTCAAATACTTTCTCTCTAATGTGATTATACTATTAATGGGAAAAGTCCTATTTTATATAAACACTTTAAAATATGTACAACTCGTTTTAAAAACAACCAAGTTGAGATTTTCTTTACAATAAACAAATGATTTTTACAGTGTACCACTGAAGGTTTTTACAATGCTTGGCTTTCAAATAAATTTTGGATTATCAGTACTCTTTTCTTTCCTGTAAATATTTAAAATGCTATGCGTTGTTTTATCCTTTTCAAAGTTCTTTTCAATTTCTTGCTGCAAAACCATATTCAAAATTATCAAAATAATGTATTGTAATAAAGACAAATATTTTTTGCCTTTAGCATGGATCCAGTCGCATTAAGAATGTTGAGGGTCAGAGGTGTAACTCAGAGATACAGCGCCTGCCTTGCAAGTGCAAAATCCTAAGTTTGATTCCCGGCACCAAAAACAAACAAAAAAATGTTGAGAACCTAACACTGAAAAAGCATTAACACATTCAAATATTTTGAGAAATATTTCAAATGTGTATATATATTTTAGTTTACTCTACTGATAATGGAAAGTGGACATACAAAAATATTTCTATCCTCACAAAAATGAATGCCTAAACAAGCCAAATATTGGAGAAATTAAATAACGTGCTGATAACTTCATAAATATCTTCAAGTTATGGGGGTGGGAGAGAAAAAATTATAAGAAATATTTTATCAGCTTTTCTTGAATAAAGTAAGTGTTGCTATCTGGATTCATATGTGTATTTACTTAGGAATAAATATATATATATGTACAGAGAGAGAGAGAGAGAAAGGGAGAGCTAATATAATTTAATAAATATTTCAATCTTCTTGAAAATGATTATATGTTTACAAACATAAAATTCATTTAGGTCTTTCATTTTACAGATTTCATTTATAGTTGTAATTTTGTTGATTACATTGTTTAAGAGTAGAGCTACAAGTAGAAAAATTCTATTTGCAATATCAATTATAGAAGAGCAACTAAAAAAATTAAATGACAAAGCCTCAGAAAGAAGGAAGAAAAAGAGGGAGTACAGAAACATCTTTGGGATTTGAAAATACGGATATCTGATTTTGGCGATAGTTTTGTAGAAACTGCAATTTTGTATGGCTGCTTCTTTCACTCGGAGTATTACTTAAGACAGTGAATGAAAAGGTAATCATTACCCTTCAGAGGTAAGAAAATCTCTGTAGGCTTTAGAGAACCTATTTGATTTCAATAAGCATTACAAGGTTTTGTAATTTTGCTGGGCCCTGCATCCACTGTAGAGGCAAGATTGATTCCTCTCTGAGCTCAGCGGGATGAAGCTCTTAGCACGTATGAAGCACTCTTAATTGGCCCACGTCCTTTCCATGGGACTATCACACAGCCAGAAGCCATTACTTATAGTAACTGACTATTGACTCAGCAACTGGACCAGAGAAAAAGGTTGTTAATGAACCCTTATCGGAGATGAGATTAGCTGGCCAGCCCCTGGAGTTTACAATCTGGCATAGGGAATAAACACAGAGCTATCATTGAAGTCAAAGCAATTTAAGCAGCACACCTAAGGGCACTATGATGTATGAGAAATGAAGTCTGTCTGCTCATGCCAGGCTTGCATGGAAATTTTAGCCTAGATTTTTATTTCAATTTCATACTAGTCATTTAATTTAAGTTATAAATATGACCAAAATGTACTACGTGAGTGCCTTCAAGATATTTATTGCCAGCATATTTGTTGATGTGTCAAATTACTGATATTAGAATAGATAGCATACACCAAAGGACAATCACAGCACAGGATTATAGTGCTATGACAGAGGTGATGCAGTCAGCCCCTGGAAGCCACAGTGGGCTAGCTGATGACAGAGATAGCTAGCTTACTAGGATAACTCCATAGGGTAGAAAAACCTACTGCTACTCTTCCTCAAAATGAGGACATAGACATCTATAAAGGTTATATGAGATCATTTCTTGTACCGCGTGCTGGAGTTGAGCCGGCCTCAAATGAAGCGGATGCTGTCAATCCCTGTGCATGCTGTGGAGAGAAATGCACAAGTGGGTTTGTATACCTCTTCTACAAATGTAACATAGAAACCTTAGGAATGGATAAAGAGCATAATTGGGGTTTGAGAAGAGAATTAAGAGATTTGGAAGGACCTGCGTCCTACAGAATGTAAAAAAAACTGGAAAAAAATGAGGAGCCAAAAATAAGAGAAGAAATGAGAAATTTGAAGATTTGAGAGAGTAGTCAATAGAGCAAGAGTCTGGGAAGTAAAACGGTAAGAAAATTGATAAAATTATGAGAAAAAATTATCTGAAAAATTCTGATGGATTTAGCACTTTGCAGTTCACCAGTACCTGCTATAAAAATATCCATTACACTGCTGAGGACGAAAAACAAGAAACAATGGAGGAACTAGGCAGTGCTGTTGTAAGAGAGTGGATTAAGTGAGTTATGTCCAAATTGCTAAAATCAGGGGCTGGGGATTTAGCTCAGCGGCAAAGCGCCTGCCTGGCAAGCACAAGGTCGTGAGTTCAGTTCCTGGTACCGGAAGTAAAACAAAACAACAAACAAACAAATTGCTAAGATCATATACTGGAGGGACGTAAGAGGCAGAGACATTTAAATAATATATGTTTGTCTGATTATTTGTGAACACTTTTTAAGGAAATTGCTTCTTTGTTGTCACACAGTTTCATTCTAAATTTTGTGAGAACTGGTGGAAATTGGAGATAGTCTATTTATGCACTTTAAAATTATCAGGTGTAATTTTTGTATATGAACACCTCGAAGTATTTTCATGTTTAGTCCTCAGTATTAAAGAAAGGTCTGACTTTACAGGCTGCCTTTTCAGGGTTAGGAAGAGTGGCATTTCCACTATCACCAAGGGGTAGACTATTTTTTTTAAGCTCTGCTCATTCAGAGTGACATTGAGAACTCAAAATTCACCAATCAGTTTGCATTGAGTCTAATGATACCTTTCCAATGTGATGTCTGTATGTAGCCCATAATACTAGGTTTCTTCCCAGTAAATTTTTTGTAATGGAAAAGAAGTGCAAGGTAAGTACATATATTTTACTGCGAAACAGGGTTCGACTTGAATTAAAAAAAATAAAAATCCACTTTTGCTCACATTTCCTTGTACCCTTTCTGGGATAATTTTATTACAGGCTGGAGGATGTGGTGAGAGAAATGAAAGAAGTGCAGAATCTAATGAGGGAAAGGAGTGCAGAAACTAATTGTGGAACACTGTGAGATAGCACTCAGATGTAGGCAAGAGCAGAGTGATAGACCTCTGGGGTCTGCTCCTCTGCTTCTCCCTAGTAGTTCTGGAGCTGGGACCTGGGTGATATCTTCATTGGATAAGCCATCTTCAGATACCTCCTGGGCATTTTTAACATCACCGTGTTTGAACGGTGTTCTGAAGAGCAGAGACTAGAGCAAAATGTAATGGGTGGGAGTGGGGAGAGTGGCTGTTCAAAGATAAAGAGCTGGGGGCTGGGGATTTAGCTCAGCTGCAAAAGCACCTGCCTGGCAAGCGCAAGGTCGTGAGTTCGGTTCCCGGTACCGGAGAAAAACCAAAAAAAAAAAAAAAAAAAAAAAACAAAGATAAACAGCTGGATTTGCTAACCCTCTAATTAGAGAATCACAGAGCATTTTAAATGGGATAAATGGCGATCCAGTTGCATGAGCCTGGAAACCTTGTTTTCCTTAAGCAATTCTAACTGGGCCTCTGCCATTTGGGAGTTGACCAAATTAATCTTCCTAAAACTTGTCCTAATTTTTACCCACCGGTTGTGTGTGGGCATGCACATTTTACATAACATTGTCAATTTGTATATATTAAAAACTTACTTAATAATTTGATTTATAATTTATATCCATTAAATAATGATGATTTTTTTATTTTAAAGAGAAAAACAATAACGAAATAACAATAACAAAGATTTAAAAAACAACACAAAAACAATAAAAATGATATAGTATTTTTAAACAAGATCATAGGAATTAACAATGGTTGTTATATTACATATTGTTATCTTCAATGAAGTTGCTAGATTACCAGAGATAAACATGCAAGACTGATCAAACAATTAAATAGAATAAAAACTAATAAAAATTTAGAAGTGATACAGAGCTTCGCTAAACAAGATGGTAGGAATTCAGCAATGGTTGTCATATTTCATACTGTTGTCCTTAGATTAGTTGTTCAGATTACCAGATATAAGCACACAAAATTAGTAAAGAAAGAAACATTAAGCATTAATGCAATAAATCAATAGACATCAGCAATAAAATTATCCCAGCTATCCTTGTTTTGAATGTACTGTATTAAAATAGATCTTTTGTTTCAGCATTTGTTACTTGCAATAGCTAGAAAAGGTTATTTAAGGCAATTTCTCAGCAATATAGAGCTACTTTGCTGAAATATTGCTTTACTTATTTCTTCTAACATTAACCCCAAAAACCAAATTGGGCATAAGAAACATAACCATAATCTTAGACAAATGTAAATTGAACTCTTTATCTTTATGCCTGGATGCTTATATTACATAAGATATGATACACATTTTTGGTAAGGAAAATTGTCTGTTAACTGTAATATCATAAGACCCCTTTGCCACCTGGCAGCAAATTTCACTATACAGGTAGGGATAAATATTAACTAGAGTTTGTTACATTGATTTTTAAGTGTTTTAATTCTGTGGCATAATTAGCATGTAGATTATTTATATACCACATTATCATTATGGAAAATTCCCTAGGAAATTAATTTCATTAGACAAACTTTACAAAGAAGGCAAGAGTAATTGAAATACCACTAATTAAAAGGATCAAGTAAACAAGACGAGCAAGCTTCTTTATTTTCTCTGTCCTAAGTAAAAATAGGTAATGTGTGTTACAAGATAAATTTGGGGAGCAAATGTCTTTTCCTCTACCCATCTTAGTACACTTTGGAAGGACTAACAGTAAAGTTATTAACACAAACATCATACCTGCAAATGGGACCACTTGGTATGAAGTAATTCAAGTGGATATGTAGATTCTAAGCTTATATAGTCCCTTAGCAAAAAATAGTAGTTTATACACATGCAGGTCTGATTTATTTCACTTATGAGTATGGTCTCTAATTGTGTTCATTTTCATATAAAAGCCTCAAGATTATCTTTCTTTACAGATGAGTAATATTCCATTATGTAAAAATACCACAACTTTTTTATCCACTAATTAGTTGATGGGCATTTAGGTTGCTTCCACAATTTAACTATTACAAATTGCACTAAAAAATAGTTTTAAAGAGAAGTGACAAGACAAAAGAAAATGACATTTTGCTTCTATGGGCAGCCAGTTGAAGGGAAACAAGTACAGGAAAACTAATGCTAGGTAATGCTGGGTAAGATCTGAAATTGTCTACAGTAATGGATGTCTGTCCTTCTGTTAGAATGAGGAGAGGGACATCTTTATAAATGTACCTTCTGACTTTAGACAGAAAGAAAATGGCAGTAGGACCTCAAAATAATCTTTATGGAAAAGTGGCATATCCTTCCATCCTTCAGAAGAGTCATTTTTCCCCATTGTACACCAAATATTTGAATTGTAGTTCAATGTTCCAATTTTTAGAAAAACATCAGTGAGAATATATATATAATTTTAAATATTCCAGTTAAATTAATATTGAAATAATTATATATATATATATATATATATATATATATATATATATATATAATTGCAAGCATACAGTGAGATAGAGGTAGGAGTGTAATGAGACCTGTGCAGCTAATACTGGGACTGTGCTTATGTTCATTCCTGCCTTGGCCTCCTCCTAGCCCCTGTGCTCTGTAAGGAAGAGGTTTCAATCCCACCTCCACTTGATTCAGCAATGGAAGGCTCCGGTAGGAGACATAAGGGAGGGAGCAAGAGCATCCGCAGAGGTTTCCTCCTCCTGCTTTCACACGTGTCAGTTGCAAAGAAAATGTTAACACATTGCTTTATTCACCATATTGAAATTTTTACTTAAAAATTTGAAGATTAATAGTCATGATATTTTACCTATAAATATTGCAGTACACACCCGAAAAATACTAAAACATTGTGCTCCTAACCAAGTCACTAAAGTCACACCTACCCAAGTTAACATTATTTCCACAGGACAAATTTAGAGATTTTTAGTAGTGAGCATTCTAAAATATTCTTGAAAATCTCTTTGTTTAGATCATACTCCAATGGAGATTCTCATATGTTAATTTGAGTATCTCTCATGCAGTTTGGGACAGATTATATTACAATAATCCTCACAGTTTATGTGAAATTCAGATTGAATTAGACGTCCTGTGCTTGTTAAATCTAGCCGTTGTACCCAGTGTGTTACATTTTTGTGAGATTTTTAGACAAGTCATTTTTCAGTGTCTAGTGGTAAACATGATGACACAAGCAAGTGATCTGGAGTTCTGCATGAGATATTGTATGGGCTCTGAACCTCCAGGTGGACTCGTGGGAGGCATTGTTATGAGCTCTAGATCTTAAACTAGACTCATGCAGGACATTATCACAGGATCCAGGCCTTCAACTGGATTCTTGGTCTATAGTGTATAGACAGATTTCCTGCACTCTCTGGAATATCATTCTTTGGGTGACTATTGTAAATAATCTTACAAACTATGTGTGCTGTATTATATTGTTCCCCTTGCAAAATAAGCCCCAAACCAACACAGCAGGGCAGGCAGCAGGCAGCAGGCAGCAAGCCTTTGCTCTTCCTTTCAGCTTTTAATCTATCTAGGCTCTTGGTTGATGCCATCCAAATCCAGGGTGGGTCTTCCCTTTCCAGTAAATCCATGAGACACACCCAGAACTATGCTAGAGCAATTAGTTGAATAATTTAGTGTCATGTTCATGGTCCAGTCACTCACAGAGCCCCCATATCTGCCTGTGCACATGAGGCTTTGGGGGGACATCTAGATATAAGCAGATGTAGTAGATGGAGACTGATGCACGCTGGAAAGTTAGAGAAGATTTTCCTGAGGAAGTTGCAAAATAATGTTGACCTGTTAGTTAAGTTATGGAGAGCCTCCGCACATGTATAAATAAATATTTTAAAAATTTTCTGCAAGGATCGAGGATGTCCCATCCTGAGATAAAACAGATGTAATTAACTCAACATATGTAAAAATGCTTTTGTGACTAAAATAGGGTTTTCATTTGAAGGGTATTTTAGGGTTAAACATAGAGGGTATTTTGAAAAAAAGTAAGTAGGTGGCATATTTCTATTCAATATATGCCAGAAAGTGTTAATATAGGAGAAGAGTGCACCACGCCTCAGTTGTGCTAACACAATTCAACACATTTTAATGAGTAAGTAACTAAATGAGCTAAATTATGATCTTCCTGAACCAGCTGTTATGAAGAAAGCGTGGTTATCACCCTCAGTGTTAAAGGGAGAGGAGAGGATGAGGAGCCTGGTTTGATCAATGCACGTGGATTATAACATCCATTAGTTATAAAATACAGCTTCCATTCTAGGGCACCTCATCATTATGCATGAGGACTTCAAGAGAACTCCTGGAAACACTGTTGAGAATACTTTCTAATGGAAGAGTAATCTTCAGTATATGATTATATCTTAGAGTCTTTTAAAATGTCTTTGGTAAATATGTCAAATCTATAGAATTACTCAATAAGTTGTACCTATAACTGATTATATTTTCACTGTTTAGTTTATCCCTTTGTTATATAATACTCTTTATTATTTTCTAAATTCTTATGTCAAAGCTAACTGATAGAGTATTTCCCATAAGAAGGTTTCTTGAAGGCTGTGAAGAATTTGGGGATTTCATTGATAGTGATGGATAAAGCACTTCTCCATCCAACAAGTCTCATTTTAGGCAACCTACACTTGGTTGTGAAACCTTTTGCCTCTTTAGCCATTTCTTACAAGTCGAGTGAAGAAACCACAATTACAGTGAAACTAGGGAAAAGGCAATTCAATGGTTTGTGTTTATCTCTTTAGAAATGCTTTGTGACTCCACACAAACACCATGCTGAAACATGATCATCCAAAGAAACACAGCAAGCTGAGATAATTGCAACAAGGGCTATTTTTAGTCGGTAATAATTATATGTTAACCAAGTGGCATTTTCTGCCAAAATGGAGATGACATTTCTGTTGATGACACATCACATTTGTGTTCCAGCTGCATCTTCATGGCACAACAGGCTTCCTCAGGGTCTCTGCAGAAGGAATTAAGTATAAGATGATCTCGCTTTTTATTATCATTGTTTTATCTTTATGTTCCAGTTGGTGTAAACAGGGGTACTCTCTTTTTTACTATGTTTTCTTGATATTTCTATTTTTCCTTCAACATTGAAGTTTAACACTGAGAGAGAAATGAAGTGTTAGTTGGTGTGAGTCATCTTTTCATTTCTGTAACCAATTCCAGAGATAATCAACTTAAACAGAGTAAAGACGTTTATTTTGGCTCACCACTTTGGAGGGCTGAGTTCATGGCTAGTTGGATGCATTGCTTGGTCCTCTTATGAGGCAGCCATGGCCAAGAGTGTATGGCAGAGCAAACCCAGTCACCTCATAGATAGGAAGTGAAAAAGCAAAGTGAAGCGGCTGGTTCCCAAGGTTCCTTTCAGTGTCATGCCCGGCCCTCCTCCCACAGCTAAGCTCTTTCATAGGTCCCACCTCTTAAAGTTTCCACCAGCTTCCAATAGTGCCACTCTGGGAACAAACCTTATAATACAAGTGTGTCTCTTAGGAGACACTAAAAAGTCAAATATACTCTCCCCGCCAAAAAAGTTGATGATTATTTTTTTAGAGGTAAAAATTTACTTGGTAATGATCAATCCACATTTTTCCAGCTCCTTGTAACCTATTATTGAATGTATGAGTGACTCACACAAACTTCAAATTGATGATTATTTTTAAGTAACAATTTGTAATTGCTAAAATGTGGAAGCAACCCAAATGTCCATCCACCGAGGATTGGATAAGAAAATTATGGTACTTTTATATAATGGAATATTACTCAGCTGTAAAGAAAGATAAACTCGAGGCCTTTATATTTAAATGGTCACAACTAGAGACCATACTCATAAGTGAAATAAATCAAACATACATGTGCAAGCACCGCATTGTGTCACTAGTGTAAAACTTGAAAGAGTTAAGTTAAACTCGGAGGTATGATAGACACTGTGAAATGATAGGAAACCACCGAAGAGTAAAGGGCTTCTGGGATGTGGGAAAAGAGAAGGGAAAGAAGGAGAAATTTTGTATGTATGTATATACAGGATAGATAACATGGTTGTTCTTCTATCTGCTGTTTCTATGCTGAAAGAAACTGTCAATGAGTCTTTGGTTGACCAGTATTGCATGTCTATATCTGTTTTCATGAGAAGCCACTTTGAAGATATCAATATGTAATACAACCACCATTGTTAATTCCCTACCACTTTGTTTGGAACTCTGTATTGTCTGTATTGTGCTTGTGATATGTTGTAAAATGTTGTATGTCTGTTAATGTTTCCCTCCTTTTATCCTTAAAATAAAAAAAAATAAATTAAAAAAAAATCATAAAAATGTATTGTACTAAATGTTAAAATATATACTCACTAAATCAAACAACTAAGCACTTAATTTTAGTAAACAATGTTGAATTAAAAAACTAAATTGCTTGTTGATGTCCAGAACTTTATCTGAGGATTATTTAATCTATATCAAAGTTCTTCACCTGTTTTCATAGTCAGTATAATATACCACTGGCTTACCTTCTCCCTCCCCTATAACTAAAACACAAAATTTTGGTATGTCTTTCTTTTTGGTAGTGATTACCTGATATTGACTCAAGAAGACAATTACATAAAAAGCTTGTATTAGAAGCAAAAGAAAAATAGAATATGGAAAGGTAGGAGCAGTGACAGAGGGCTGATATATGTGGCTTTTAGAGAGTTGTGAATTATTAGATACTTTTGGAACTCAGATTAGATACCAGCATCTACCTAAGCAGTGACTTATTAAGACATTGCTTTGGAATGTATTATTTGAACATATTCTATCAACCCCAAACCTTTTAAGGTATGAATATTCAATGATGGATAATGATTAACACTCAACACCTCTGCACGCTTTTATGTTTTCCTATGACTACTCTTAATATGAAGTACTAGAGACCATGCATGTAAGTAAAACAGCACCCATGGAGTATAATCACAATTTGATGCCACCCTATCTTTTGGAAGCTAATGTAGGTTACATTCAAAGAGCTATGAGGACACCCTGGATAATGCTGTCATCTGGAAAAACTGGATTTTGATGTGACACATTAAACCATTAGTGGCACCAGTTGTTAATATCAAACAAATAGGTTTCAGAGTTTAGTCCTTAATCACTTTGTAGTTTTCATCAATTAACTTAAGTTTACTAGTTTTCCAATCTGCACATCTTGAGTACATTGCTACAATATGAAGTAAAGATAGAGTATTATATATAAAATACTTAATGTGATTTTATATTTATATTATATTTACTTAGCATAAATAACAATTATTATAAGAATACATTTATTAATAGCTGATCCAGTGTTTACTTATTAAACTGATAACTGAAATAATAAATTTAAAAAAATTAAAAATAAAATAATAAATTAAAAATGCTGTCTCTCCACTTCTCCAAATGGATGGGAAAAATACAAGATGAGCCATTGGAGTGGCTATGTGAGGAAGTCACAATGTCTCTAAAATAGCAATTTGCATAAGTAGATCAGTGAATTAGGTTAGCGCAACCTTAGTGCCATCAGAGAAAATGATACGGATCCAGAAGACTGGAGACTTGAGTTCTCCCAGTAATTGTGTGACCCAGGACAAGTAATTTTTATGTGTCTGTTTCCTCATTTATAAAATAGTTACTAATGATGGCTATTAAGACCCCTTTTAAACACAAGTATTTGTCATATAATAATTCCTCTTTCTAGTTACTTATTTTTCTGTTGCCAAATAGGAAATAAATTCAAGCCTCACATTTTAAGGCATTTTAGAATATTTTCCCCCCATAGCCTGGAATTATTAGCAAGATGTAAAGTCCCAAAAAACATAGTAGAGCCCTAATCTGTGCTGACATTTTAGTTTTATTTCCTATGCTGTGCTTTATTGTTAATAACTAGCTTCCTTTACAGAAATGTGTTCACTTTGATAATGTGATAATAAAAAGTCAAAAGGTGTTAGCCTTACAGTTACACTTTATTGCTCTGTGTTTTAGTGTTTTAATTTTTTTTTTTATTTTCAACTTTTATATTTCACACATTCAAATGTGTGCTTTCATTGGAAAATGAATCATTGTACTCCTGAATAATTTGTAAATATGTATAATTCTTCAAAGTATAGATAGAAATACTAAACAAAGTGAATTTGATCATCTAGAATATTATTCTAACAATCAGGAGGCTGCAGCTGGATGACTGCAAGTTTGAACACAGGATGGGTAAATTAGGGAGACCCTACATCATTAAAAATGCAGAGAAGGATGCAGAGATGTAACTCTGTGTAAAAGCCCTGGGTTCAGTATCTAGTACCACAATCAATCAATGATTCAATCAGCCAATAAACAAATAAATAAAAAAATTAGGACATTATCTGATTCAGGGTAATCTATTAGCTATGCAAACTAGTTTATAATTCAACCATATTTAAAATGTTTGTGTTCTCAGTGGTCATGATTTAAATTACTATACACATAAAATATTTGCAGAAAATATATTGCTTAACATAGGAAAACTTTCATGTTTACCATGTAATGAATTTTGGGGTATGCTCAAACTGTCTTCTATGGAGATTTGTTCTAGTTTCACTTTGATAGAATATGCACTTACAATAGTCACATTTTTGCTAGTTTGAAATACTACTGTTTGCAGTTTTTATATGTATATTGGATTTTCTTGTATTATGCATACCATTCTATGTGTTTCAAAGTTATATGTAAATAAATAAAGTTAAACGAAATATTTCATTCTATTAAATGAAATTGCTAAAAGCTGATCTTTTAAAGTCAGAATGGACACAGACTATTCTGATATTAAACTGTAAACTGACTTTGCTATCTTTTCTACAGAACCATAGAAATGCAGATAGAACTCTACCCAGCAATTTTTGGCCCTTGAGTTCACGATGCTCTTAGAATTCCCATGTGATGAACTTGTGGAAAAAGGATAATGTTGAATTCATTAAGGTTCAACACAGTGTGTTGGATTTCTGAAACTTTATGTATTCTCAAGGAAAAAAAGGGGAAAAAGCTTCAGATTTTTTTCTCTGTCCTTGAAAAGCTTATGGAGGACAGGTCATTTTTTCTTCTGGCTTTGTTAAAGGGCCTAATGATGAAGTAGGTCCGTCTCCCAGATGTGATCTGCTGTTATAGTTTCTAAGAGCAGCAAATGATAAGGTAGGATAAGAGTACAATTGAAGCTTGCCAGGCCAAAGAAGTGAGGACAATGTGCTAGGGCTCTTGATTTGATGAAATCATGTAAATGGATATCCATAGATTAGAGACTATAGTATTTTCTAGGGCCTGAAAGAAGTTTTAAGTTAATAGATTATAGTCATAGAGTTTATTATATAGGAGGGATAGAGGATGGTGGGGTGAGGTAGGATAAGGTTGAAAAATTATTCAGAGATTTATTTCTGCAGTGTTTCATCAAAGAGATACAGAAATTTGGAATTCTAAAAGCTGTAAAAATGCAATAGCATTTTACATGAAAAACGACATGAACAGACTTCCATTTAAAAATTGGAATTTGAAACTATTATAGCCTTTGTCTTAGATCCTCTCAAAGCCAGAGGATAACAGCTGACTCAGATCCCCAAAGAGTAGAAACTACTTGTGTCCATCAACTTCTTAAAAATGTCAGTAGAAAGATTGATACAATGAAAGCCACTGCTTTTGGTGGGGGTGGGGCTCATTTGGTGATACAGAAATTGTTAAAAATGTTTCAATTAAAACAATTCTGTATTGGGGCTGGGGATTTAGCTCAGAAGCACAGCACCTGCCTGGCAAGTGCAAGGTCATGAGTTCAGTTCCCGGTACCAGAAAAAAAACCAAAAACAAAACAAAAAATCAATTCTATAGTATAGTTTATAGTGCATAATTAAAAGTCACCACAAAAAGAAAACAGAAAAGCCCTACTAAGTGTTACCCCTCTGTAACATTAATGAAATACATTGATAAAAATTTTGAAAACATTTATCCTAGTATGT
This sequence comes from Chinchilla lanigera, assembly GCF_000276665.1. NCBI lineage: Eukaryota > Metazoa > Chordata > Mammalia > Rodentia > Chinchillidae > Chinchilla > Chinchilla lanigera. The sequence continues at coordinate 13,891,245 of NW_004955459.1, read as the reverse complement.
ACAGTTTTTTAATTGTGAGAATAAAATGGAGAATGAAGGTAAAGAGCTGTAATCTTTTCTTCTGAATACCAAGACGATATAAGATGGGAGTCTTAACAAAGAGTTTTGTTTGAAATGTAGCCCCACTATTCCCAGCTCATGGTGGCAGTTTTTTCAAATAGAAATCTACTTTTCTTCTGCTTCCACAGAGTGTTCAAGAAATAATATATTTATCTTTCATAAATATGAAGATGCCATTAGAGTAACAGTGTTAGCCCTTACTCATAAGAATAAAATATCAGTGTTAGCAAGCACTGAGGATCGCTCAAGAGAGTTGAAAGTCAAGATAATACTCTTATTAATGGAAATGCAGAAGAGCTCTCATGTGTGTGCCTTCCACATTTCTGGGAACCAATCACTTACACTCTCAAGCCTGATTTCATGTACTAGCTTCTTGACCTGTGTATCAGTTTACTGGGAATATTATAATAAAACACCACAGACTGAGTGCCTTTAACAGGAGCTAATTCTGTTGTTACTGCCCTGGACTCCAGAAGTTCAAGATGAAGATGCTGGTAGTTTTGGTTTCCAAAGCCTCCCTCCTTGGCTTGCAAATGGCCACCCAATTTGTTCCTCCTCCTGGGCTGTTCCTCTGATGTGTACCCTGGGATTGTTTTCCTACATCCTCTTCTTATAAGGACCTGAATCAGATTGAGTTGAGGCACACCGCAGTGACCTCATTTTAATTTAAGTATCTCTTTTAAAACTGCATTCCCAAATGCAGTTATGTGTGTGGCCTTAGGGTTAGAGTTGGCTTTGACACGTGCATTTGGAAGTGGACATAATTTAGTGCATAACAACAACTTACCACCATCTTAAAAGTAGTTCTGTCTTTTGTTCTAAATTTTCCTGTTTTATTTCATCCAATTATTAAAGTATGCCTATCCTTTGCGTGGAAGATCTTTCCTCAGCTTGCCCATACCTTTGCCACCAATTCCCTAAATCCTTACTCACACTGGCCTTATGATTCACCTCGTCTTTTTCAGTTAAAATTTTTTCTTCCAGATGGAATTAATACACAAATTTCCAGTATTGAATTATAAATATTCCATGTATTTCTGTTGTCTTTCCATCCAGATATAGTTGAGAACGGGAATAACACATTATATGCATTTCATGTCTTCACACGAAGTAAATATAGTATATGCAATACTGTTGTATGCACATTGCTTTCTAGAATTGCTGTTTGACTGAATTTCTGGCTTGTGAAATATAGAGCCCTGTGACTCCTTGAGTCTACTGATTTTCAGTGCTATAACTTAGTCTTGCACATTCCCAGTCTTGACCTTCACTGTGTTACTTTATAAACTTTTGCAGTTCTCGAGTGTATTGACCACCATCATTGTAACAAAATACATGGGAAAATCCAATTAAGCTGAAAAAGTTTATTTTGACTCATGGTTTCAGCCCATTGTTAGCTGGGTTTTGCTCTGGGTTAAGCCTGTGAAAAGGCAGAAAAATTGTGGCAGATTGGTGCTGCAGTTTATTTGTTTAGTTTTGTTTTGTTTTGGTTTTGGTTTTTCTCCGGTACCGGGAACCGAACTCACGACCTTGCACTTGCCAGGCAGGCGCTTTTGCCGCTGAGCTAAATCCCCAGTCCCTGGTTCTGCAATTTAAAGCTGCTCGTGTCACCGTGGCCAAGAAGTAGGGAGAACAGGAAGGGCATCCATTAGTGGACATACTCCTTCTACTGCGTTTCTTCCATCCTGGCGTCCGCCATATTGAATGATGCCATTCACATGCAGAGCGTTGACTGCCCTGAGTGCCAGCAGTCCGTGGAAATATTCACAGACATAATGATAAGTATACTTTACTAATTCCCTAGGCATTTCTTGATCTACTTATCAAGCTGATATATGAGATTAACCATCACAGGTAGCATCTAGGCTTGGGGTAGGGGTCTGCATATCTGTGACTTCATGGTCTGTCAGGCTTGATTTGGCTCATGTGACTGACCAGTGTTCTCATAATACTTCAGGTTTCTTTGTGTGCTTTTTAAACAGGTGACCTTACTCAATAAAGAATAATTTTGTTTTGAAAGTTTTTAGTATTTGTACTTTTTGTGATAGTCCTGAAAATCACACACTGTAGCACTGTGTTACTTGTACGGTGAAAGATTTATATCGATGTTAAAATGACCAATGTTTGTTTTACAAATCTGATCTAATAATATTTAAAAGTTAATTGCTACCCAAGCTGAGGATTCAGTAACTCGAGCTAGTTCTCCCACAGAAATCACGGGGTCTGAAACTTTCACCCTGGGATCAAACAGCAGATGTCAGAATGGGACTAAGGTCTTGCTAGTTGTTGCTCCTGCATTGTTTATTCTTTGTTGTTGCATAGTCACTTAAAGAGACAAAAACAGCACCCAATGTCAATAGCTCCCAGTGCTTCAGCTTTTACTGTCCCAACATATGTCCTAAGTTTAAAAAGCTATAAAAGCTTGCTGCTTCCAGTTATTAGCTTAGGTTGCTGCGGTCAGTCATCCATAGAGGTCGGAGCTATATCAGTTTTTTTCCATCTTCCTTGTGCAGTCTCTAGCCACTGTGTTCGTTTATCACTGAAGGAAAAATGAACAGGGAAACTGCCAATTTAACTCCAAAGTGAAACTGCAGTGAGAGAAGACTCTCACCCCTTCATTCAAGGAAAAATACCCCAGTCAGGTTGCATAAACAATAAAACTACAGGATATTAACAAGTTAAATGGCAGCATCATCCGTCTATCAATCAAAAATAAGTTAATTAGTCTCAAAATGTTTTGTTCACAAAAATGATATGAATAATTGGTAGAATTACTTAGGTAACTTAAGGGTAAACTTCACACCGACTCCAGGGAATTGAGCACTTGTACTTAGGTCCTAGTTAGGAGAGCCAATTGGAGAACCATTGCATCAGCAGAACGTTGCTTATTTATCTATAAAGATTGGATATAAAAGAAAAGTACAAGTTGATCATCTTTGAGTTTTATACTGAGTTAAGCAACCTTGAAATACCTTTTACCGGACTAAGAATATCATGTTAGTAAGCTCCCTGTGAACAAATATACCGAAAATACAGGCCTTTTATCATCACTTCTGTCTCACTATTTAGTTTCTGCACTTGTTTAATTTTATCTCAGACACACACATTGCTAATATAATTTGCATTTTAGGTCATTCCAAAGAGATATATAATTATAAGCAAGTAGATTTCTATTCTCCAGTCTTCTGTATTTGGGAAAATTGTTATAGTTGTGTAAAATATGTGCAAGTTACAAAACCTGGTATAAAAGTGAGAATAAAAGTATGCTTATGAAAACTGTATGCAGTTGGATTTACCAAATATAAGGGATAGCACAACATGTTTTTTGGCCAGAATAGGGGAGATGTGGCAATGTTTACTTATACTCAGTGGTCACTTTAAATTCTGATGAGTGCTGTAGCCAGAAAATGATGATTGTTCAAATTATTAGTCTGCTTTGAACAAGAATTTCCAGACTGTGCTTTTACTACCTCATCTTTTTGTTTCCCACATTTGGGAAGATCTCTGCAAAAAGAATGTCCCCACATGTTTGCTTGTGTCCTCAACTGTTGCTTCTTGCTTGTGTTCAAATACCTCTTAGCAATTCCGTAGTTTCCCCATTGGCAAGTGGCTAGACTCCTTTTTTTTTTTTTTTTTTTTTTTAATCTATCTTTTTGAGACAAGGTCTTGCTATGCAGTTCAGGCTGGCCTTGAGCTCACTTTGTAGCCCAGGCTGGTCTCAAACTCACAATGATCCTCCTGGCTCAGCCTCCTGAGTGCTGGGATTACAGGCATGCACCACCACACCTGGCTTAGTGGGTAGGTTCTTGTTGTGAAAATTGATTGGCAATATTACATAGAGTACTCATGACCATTCTCTAATGCAATAATTTAATGAAATATATAGATAATTTCCTTATTAAAATATTCATCTTACAAGTAATTAGAAAATATTTCTAGACATATTCATGAACTTGAATTTAAGAACTTTTGGTGGAGAGATGCATTTGATTACATTTTTTTGTATTTTTCTTTTCTCTTCAGATTTTAGCTGCTTTAGAAGGTAGTGCTTAAGAATTTGGAATATGACTTTCCATATAAATGTGTGATAGAATTTATTACAATTTATATGATTTATTAAACTGAGTTGCCCCTGAAGCAAATGTATTATTAAGTAGTTAAAGAGTTCATGACATGTCCTTAGCACACTGAGAGTGCCCGGGAGGAGCTCATTCATTCAATAAATATGTGATTGATCAAATTGCTTAAAATGAATCTCTTTTATGGGTTCTTGTAATTATTATTCTTAATGAAGACATATATAGCATAAATAACAGAAGATTTTCACATAGGGGTATTTGCTTTTGAATGCAAATAGTTGCAGCATTTTCTTTGTAAGTATGTACTAAAATATTTTGTTGTTATCATGAAAAGTTCTAAATAGACTGTGATGTCCTAGAATGTATTCATTATAGTGTTCATTGTCCTATTTGTATTTTGAGGTTTAAGGAACATATGCCATGGAAATCTCACAGGGTTTCTTATTGTGCCTGTAGGGTTTTGGCCTTATGCAGTTGGTTATAGAAAAAAGATCTTAAATTTTGATGTACCTAAGCGTTCAGCCAGGTTTATTCAAGCAAATGGTACTATTAAAAAGAGTTTAATGTCACACCTCACTTGCAATAGGAATAGTGTTCTTCTCACACAGTATTTGGATATTATCAAATCAGAGTGAGGACTGTCTCAATAGTCTAGTGTAATTTCCCCTGTGACCATTGCCTTGTAGAAAACAGGTCTTTAAAAGCTGCTAGTTTCTGATCTCCTTAGCATTAATTTGCACATAGATTTATTTTTGTGGCTTAAAGATTAAATATTTAACCCATATTTTCTGAGGCAGTGTCAGTGACCTATTTCTTTGAAGTTTGTACCATTGCTCATTGCTTTTGCTGTTACTACTGCTACTGCTACTACCGCTACTACTACCTGCTACTACCTACTATTGGTACTACTAGTACCATCATCTCTAATAATCGCTATAGCTTATGAGTGTGCACATTGTGACTAATGGTGCAGAAAAATAAAATTATATCCAGTGATTTTAAATAACATGCACAAAATAAATTTATTGAGAGTATAATTCTTTATTCAGTAATCAGCATATGCAATCCAAAAGCATGCCATGATTATATTAAAAATTACAATGCAAATTCTTATTGATTGGACATTTATAATGCAATTGGAACACATTACATAATTTTTGTATAATATATTATTTACTGTAACTATTTTAGTAATTTCAAAAGAATAATCTGCTTTTCTAACTATTTAATCTGCATCCCACAGAATCTTGCAATTTTAAAGGTCAAGAAATATTTGTAGCTCAATTTGTTAAAGAATTTTTTGCCTTAGGATTGACCCACACACTGTTCACTACAGTTATATTCATTTTTTATATGCAGTTTACTAGTTTCCATGTCTAAAGGTCTGTGTAAATATAATCTTATTGTGGTAAAAATGTAACTTTATGCTGAAAAACAAAAGTTTTATTTTTCCATACCAGTTCTTGATTAAAATTCTCAGGATTCCCTTGACTGGATGAATTTACCAGATCATTTACAAATGGAAAGAAGTAAATAGATAAAAGCAATCAAATGTTAAAGCTATTAAGAAAATAAAAGGAAATTGTTTCTATTTCAATTAATATATGAAGGTTATCTAGGTATAGAAATAAAGATGGTGCTAGATTCTTTCTAAAAATACATCTTTAATATTGGAAAAAAGTTGTCAGGGATATTATCTGCAGATGCTGGATACCAACCAAAAGCAGATAAGTTAATGAGAAACTACTTTTAAAATAAATGCATATTAAAAAAGTGCATACCCACAGCTGTCTCACCAGAGGGACTTCCATCTTCACCCTTCACCCTAGCAAGATTGGAAAAAGCAATAGCTTTATTCTTCAGAATGAAAACAAAATTTTAAGGGTTTTTTTGTTAGTTTTGTTGCTTGTTTGTTTATTTTGTGCAGGGATTGACACAGTGGAAACAGTTCAGGGTGGTAATTGAAAATCAATGGGTTGGCCAAGGTAAAATGAGAACTGTGCAGAAAATTCACCTTTAAGAAGCCAAGATTGTGGTATTGACTCAGACAAGCAATGCATGAGCCAGAAAGTTGACTGGCTGATGGATTACAAAGAGAGAGCTATGGACGAGCTGAAGCTCTCCACACACTGTTCGTTAATAGGAAACTTGTGCATCCGTTAGGGGGACATCGGACAGGTCTGAGAAGTGGAAGAGCTGAGGAAGACCGGAGCATGACCTTAGATATGTTCTCCAAACCACTCTCTAATCAGTTGAAGAGGTGGGAACCTTAGGGAAACAAAGACTTTCTACAGCTCCTCTGGTGAAATAATTAACTGAGCAATACACTTTGATGGAGACATAGGCGCATGTCAAAAAAATAAGGTTATAATAATAATTAATAATAACAAAAGTATACAAAGAATAGTTGACTGTATATCTTACAGAAGGCAGATTCTGTAGTACGTTCAAAAAAGTTTTTTTTTTTTTTTTTTTTTGGTTTTTCTCCGGTACCAGAAACCGAACTCACGACCTTGCGCTTGGCAGGCAGGCGCTTTGCCGCTGAGCTAAATCCCCAGCCCCTAAAAAAGTTTTTTTTTAATTGCATGGAAATGTAAAACACATTGCAGTGTTGGAAGTATATAGCTTCTAAAATGTTACAGGACACCCAAGGAAACAAGAAAGTGTGACGAGTACTCAGGCACATTATTGAGTCAAGAGAAATTGACTCTACCTAGTGCAAGTGTGGGATTTAGCAATAAAAAAGAGATTCAGGCTCTCTATTAAAAATACTTACAGCAGTAAAAGAAAATTATTCAATCAGTCAAAGAAAAAATGATGCTGATTTACCAATTAAGGAGTCTAAATAGAGAAATTGTATTTTAATAACTAAAATAAAAAAAAAAACTATTTGTAAGTGCAGTGGTCATTTCAAATTATGACTGCAGTAGCAGATCTGAAGCTGCAGAAATGTTTAGGAACTTGAAGACAAATGAGGAAAAATAATCCAAGCTAAAGTAGGAAGGAGAAAAACAGAGACAGAGTCATGTGAGGAAATTACAAACATTTCAATGTATTCCTGCTTAGAATGGGAGTTACAGTACAAAAGAAGAAAAACATTCCAAATTAAATAATTAGCAAGTCCAAAATGCTCAATAAATGCCAAGTGTGGTAAACGTAGAGAAACTGAACACCTCATAGTCAAATTGTTGGAAGATAGAGAGAAAAGGAAATGTTGAGAGCAGTAAGAAAAATCCAACTCCTCACATTCAGTGATAGCTCCTGAGGTGAGAATGAAGAGTATTGCAAAGAATAAATACGTCAAAGATATAAGAGATTAAGTATGTGTGTATATTTGTATGTGTTATGTGAAAAAGAAGATAACTTCAGGCAAAAATTATGTAATATTACATGCATTTTAAAAATCATACTATATATACATATATATTCAATTTTTCTTATCAACAGTAGTATAAAAGGAAAAGTAAAACTGTAAAATCTTTCCATTGTGTGGAAATTAAATTAACATTAACATGAAATAGATTATGACAAATTAAATATATATTTATTCAGAAAGAGACAGAGACAGAAACAGAGATGGGGAGATGAAAAGATAGATGGACAGACCCACTTCAATCTTCCCATGCACACCTATAATCAGTCACATGCAGACTTATAGCCAGAACATTTCACATGGTAAACTGAAATGCTTGTTTAACAGAAAAGGAGGCAGTGTATGATGAGCAGAGGAGCAAAAGATGAAATGTTATATAGAGGGGATAATTGCAGAATGACAGACATGAACTGAAGTATTTCAGTATTTTCTGTGTGAATAGGCTAAAAACCCTGTTTAAAAAAAACCTGGAAGTTCTCAGACTGGATAAAAAAGAATAATCTGACCTGGTTCTGTCTCCAAAAGTTAAACTCATATTAGAGCAAAAAATAAAAGTAAGTTTTAAATGAATGGATTTAAAAATCTACTGTGTAATCAGTAAACAGCAAGAAATGAGTTTGATTATAAACAAAATCAGACAAAAATATGTCCTAGAAAGGAACACTATTAGCTATAAAAAGAATCTTTTAATGGAAATAAAGTAAATCATAAGGAAAATATAACAATTATAAATATATCCAACACTAGAGATTTAAAATAAAGCCAAACCTGATAGAACTGAAAAGATATTTTAATAATTGAGATTTTACTTGTCTCTCAATAGTAAATAGAACAAAGCAGAATAAATACTTAATGATACAGAAAACTTAAAAAATACCTTAAATCTGAGTTACATCTACTGAATAGTCCACTTAACAATTTCAGAATACACACTCATTTTATACATAATTGAAACTCTCTCAAAGAAACTTACTCTGACAATATTTCAAATATTAATACAAAGTCTTAATGGAACTGAAATCATGTGAATTATCCTCTCTGACTCCAACAGAATTATCTATTAGCAGTCAATAACAAATGAAATAAATTGGAAAAATATGGGTAGGAATTAAAATTAAAATATGCAATAAAATTTATTGAATTTTGATGTTAGATAACTTTAAAGATACGATAACTAAATATGATGTTAGATAACTTTAAAGGTAGGATTAACTATTGACATTAGCAAAGAAAACACCATCTCTAAGATTCTACCGTAAAAAACTATGTGTGTTTTTCATAATGTTTTTGTCCTTTTATCTTTAAGATAAAAAAAAAATGGAAAAAAAATAAAAATAAAAAAACTAAAAAAACTCACAAAAAACAAATTGAAAATAATTTTAATTACAGTGTATAAGTACTACATATGTCTTTGGAAAGAATAACAAAAGAGTGAAGTAGAGAAAATGATTAACTATAGATTGTGATTTTTGGAAGATCAACAAAGGAAGAGAGAGAGAAAAAAATAAAGAAAGAATGAAAGGGCTTTAAATTAAACTAAAGGACAAAGAGCATGTAAAAAAAAAAAACTACCAAAAATCAAATGAAAAAAGGATGTCATTATATACTACTCAGAAATGTTCTTCTACAATCCCAACACTTGGGAGGCTGAGGCAGTAGGATCTCCTTAAGTTCAAAGCTAGGCTGGGCTAGATAGCAAAATCCTATCTCAAAACAAACAAACAAACAAACAAAAATACATGGAATATAAGGCAGTGATACCTTAGTTTACAAACCTAACTTGTTTTACAATTTTGGGGAAGATGACTGCATTCATGTTTGTGTGGGGAATGTGGCTCTGATCTGCGATTGTGTTGGTCACCAGAGGCAGTCTGCAAATGGAAAGAAGATATTGCCAAAAATTTTTCTTTGCAAACAGAAATATTCATAAATCAAAGTATTACTGTATCTACTATCAACTTTAAAAATTAGCAGTTGGGGTAATGCAGCCATGTGTTCCACGTGTTGGTTGGCCTCTGACCAACTCTGCATTTATATACTTCTCGCCCTGGTCTTGTGCACCTGCCAAACCCAACTGGCTCTGGATTTTATGTCCTTTCAGCATGGGGTAGCAGGGAAGCCAACCAAATGACTAACGTGATCATGAATGAGACCAACACCCAGACAGAGAAGGTAAGCTTGGAGGGTCAGACAGCCAAGGAGAAATTATGAAACTGGCCAGCTGATATAGGCCAAAGAAAAGCCTACAACTTTGTAAACTATAAAAACAGTGTAGTTTTTATTCTGAAAGTGACTCTTTCAAGGCAAGCTAAATCTGGAGAAGAAAACAAACCCAGCTCTGGACATATTACTTGAGAGTCTTTAATCTGACATTATTCACAGTAAGGGTCTCAATGTTTAAGCCTGAGCCATAGCTCAACTAAAAACCAACTTCACTTCAGAGTTTCCAGTGTTATACTCCCACAGTAACTGGGTGAGAGACAGACAGACTGGCAGATAGCCCCAGAAACTCCAGTGGGTAATGGCTAGTTATAGATCTAGATCTGGTAAGGTCTCTACTCTCCATAGTGAAAAACAAGGGTCAGCAAGGCCAGCTTCCAGAGTCAAATGGATCTGAAAGTACTGTCATTAAGGCCAGAACTCTCCCTGAAGCCCCACACTGATGCCTATGTTCAGCAGAGACTTGTGGTCGGATTGCTCTCCCAGTTACCTACGTAAGGACACTGTTGGGCTTGGATAGTTGCCATAGTCTGGGTTGTGTGGGCAGAGAGGCCTCTACCAGGGTTAGGGGTCACAGAACATGGCAGAGATAGATTATCGTGACTTGCTGGATCCAACACTTCCAATACTGGAAAGGAACAATTCCTTCAAAAATAAAGAGGAAAGTGTTTCAACTCATTTTTTTTTTTCTTTTTCCTTCAGGTTCTTTATGAATTTGGGATTTTTTTTCTCTTTTATCTATTCTTTTCTTCTTTGTTTTGCTTCTTTCTACCACTAACTTGTTTCTCTTCCTTATTTTTCTTTTTTCCTTTATATGTTGCACTCTTTTTTTCTTTTTCATATTTGTTAATTTCTGTTCATTTATCTTATAGTATAAATTTCCTTTTACTGTTTAATAGTACCCTTTATCTCACTTTTCTCTCCTCATTCTTATATCTTCTATTGATCGCTTTTTTAAATTTTCTTTTTTCATACTCTAATTCCTCACCTCCTCTAACTTTTCTATTTTAATCATTAAACTTTATGAATTTTTATATAGCAAATGCTAATGCTGTCAAATACTATTCTCCTGACTATGGACATATTGTTGTTGCATTCAGTATATATTCACTATAGGTCAATATTTGGTTGACTTAGCTTTTATATTATAATTTTAGATCTCTTTTAATGGATAAGATTACATTATTGGTTCTTAGGGCATGCCAATCTTCCAGTTTCTCTTTGGTGATATTGTTATTGTTGATTTTATTGCTATTGTCAAGGTTATTAACAAAGTAGCATAATTGTTGCTATTTATTGACGTCATTGTGTCATTACCAATACTTTGGCTCTTTCCTGAAGAACTGAGTGCTGGACCAAATCCCTATAGTCTCCCTTCTTAGATAAATGGAAGCATATTGACATTGGGAAAGAGGCCAAAGCCTAGAGTGAACAATACCCAGAGTGCATTACTGAAAAGCAGTCAGTGCCTAAAAACAGTCCCCAGACTAGCAACAAAGTCTTCCACTATAATCAACACACAAACTTGAGCACCCACTCAAAAAAAAAAAAAAAAAAAAATAGAAGCATGAGAAGATAAGGCAACAAAATGCATCCAAAACTCCTATCTCCACCAAAGCTGCTACTTGGGGTAGGAAAGAAAAGGGAAACAAAATCTGTACATCGAAACTATTAAAAAGAATAACAGAGAAAATATAAACCACCTCAATGAGGTCCTCTGCAAGATCAAAGAAGACATAATTAAACAGATAACAAGCTTAATAAGCAAAACTATCAGGAAGTTTACAGAAGACACTAATACAAAGCTGGTTGATCTAAACAAAATGTTACAAAGTAAGAATTACCAGTTTAACAAATAATTAATGTCCATGAAAAGCTTCCAAAAAGAAAATCAGATTAAAAATTCTACTGAAAGTATCAACAGTAATAGTGAACAATGTGGGGATAGAGTGTCAGAACTAGAAAACAGGGCAGTATTGGTGACCAGGTATTTTGAGATGCCTTAAAGAAAACAAAAGAAAATGAAAACTGGATTCAACAGCTGCTAAGTAACTCAAAGAAGAATAATATAAAATTAATTAAAATTAGTGAAAAATCAGAAAACATCATAAAAGATATAATTTCTTTACATAAACATTAGAAAGAAACTTTCAAAATATGGTGAAAGAATTTAACATAGAAATAAATGAAATATACCGAACCCCAAATGACCATGATTAGAAAAGAAACTTCCCATGACAAATCGTGGTTAAAATTACAGAAATCTAAAATAAGGAGCAAATTTTAAAAGCTGTTAGAGAAAAACAATGAAAGTGTAATGTTAAACCCATTAGAATTACAGCAGAGTTCTCAACACTAACCTTAAAGGCCAAAAGAGCTTAGAGTGAAATATTTCAAATCTTATAGGAAAGTGACTACCAACCCAGATATACACTGCAGAACTACCAATCAAAATTAATGGAGAAATAAGATATTTTCATGACAAAGAGCACCTAAAGAAATTCATGACCAGCAAACCAGCACCCCCAAATTTCTCAAGGATATTCTGCCAAAGGACAATGAAGCTAACAATGTCAGAATGTCTGATAGACTGAGCAACATAAGCAGGGTGAGCACTTTAGTAGAATGAGAATGAAAAGCAAAAGCAACCAAGAACAGGAAAGCGATACAATAACAGTCATAAGTCTGTGCCTTTGAGTAATAACTCTCAGTATGAATGACCTCGATTCCCCAATCAAAACACATAGGTTGGCAGTATGGATCAATAAATAAAATCTATTGCTATACTATATTCAAGAAACATATTCAATGTAAAAGGAATTTCCTAGACTAGAAATTGAAAAATGGAAAACAAAATTCTATACAGTGTAAATCTGAAAACAAACAGGAGTAGCCTATTTTCATACAAAGTGTATTTCAAACCAAAAATGATAAAGAGAGTCAAGGAAGGTTAAGGGAACAATTTCATACAAAAAATAAAAATTTTAAACATATATACACTGAACATTAGCACACCCAACCTCATAGGAAAACAATGCAATATATAAAAAATGAGCTAAACATGAACACAATTATAGTGGGGGAAGTTCAATACTCTGTTGGCACAAATAGATCAAGTAGATGAAAACTCAACATAGAAATATCAGAGATCACTAAAACCTTCAAACAAAGAGATTTAATATATATCTATAGAGTTTCAATAGAAAACAACAAAATAGACATTCTTTTTTCCAACCAGGACATGTAACTTTCCAAAATAAACAACATATTAGCCTATAAAGCATATTTAAGTGGAAAAGAATGGAAATATCCCATGTATATTATCAAATCATAGTACAATGAAACTAGAATTTAGTGGTAAAAGAAACCATGCATATGCATAGAAATTAAGCAATAAACTCTTGAATCATCATTGGGTCAAAGAAGAAATTATGGAAGAAATTAGTAGAAGCAAATGATAGTTCTAGTAAAACACACTAAAACATATGGGATAAAATGAAAGCCATCCTACAAGGGAATTTTCAAACTCTGAATTCCACATTCCAAAATGACATAAGTAACTGAATGATGTATCTCAAATTCCTAAAAAAAAAAAAAAAAAAAAAAAAAAAACCAAACCAAAACCAGTTCAAATCCATATGTAGTCCAGTGAAGGAAATTAATTATAAACCTCAGAGCAGAAATCAATGAAATTGAGATTTAAAAAAATTAAAAGAATCAATGCATCAAAAAACTGGTTCCCTGGAAGAATGAATAAAACAGACAAACACAACCTATGTTATGTATATGTTCCCACTTCCCAAAATGACTGTAAACTGTATGTGCTGAAAACATGTACTAGTATACATATATTATTTTCACTCTCTATATACATATACATAATGAAAATTAACAACATAAATAAATAGCCAATCCCTTAGCCAATTTTACAAAAAAGGAAAGAGAAAAGTCAATGTAATTGGAAATGAAAATGATGACATCACAATGAGTATAGCCAAAATCCAGGAAATTATTATCAAATAATTTTTAAAAACTAGAGACTTCAAAAAATAGATAAACTTTTTGTTATATATGAATTAATAAAATGAATCAAAAAGATTTTTAAAAGCTGAATAAGCATGTAACAGGCAATATAACTGTCGCAATAATACAGAACCTACTGGATATGAAAATCCAGGTCCTGGTGCCTTTACTAGTGAATTCTAAAAGAACTTCAGGGCATCCTGAATACCACTATTTCTCAAAAAATTTAATAAAATTGAAAAAGGAGGAGTATTCCTAAAATCATTCCTGGAAGGTAGCCTAATTTTGATTTCAAGATAAAAATTTTAAAAGAATACAATCAAAAAAGACAACTGCAGGCCAATGTCTGTAATGAACATATGTGTAAAAATTCTCAACAAGTTACTAGCAAGTAGAATGCAAAAAACTATCAAAAAAGATCAAGTAGGCTTCAGCCTAATGATCCAAGTATGGTTCATTTCACACAATTCAATAAATATAGTTTATCATATAAACAGATGCAAAGAGAAAAATCATAAGATCATCCAGATAGACTCTGAAAAAGCATTTGACAAAATCCAAAATCTAGTCATTATAAAAACCCCTGGAGAAAATACGTATTGAAGCTCCTCATCTCAATCTGATAAAAGCCATTTTTTACAAAAGTAGCATCAACATGACATTAAATCATGAAAAACTGAAAGTTTTCACTCTAAAGAAAGACAAAGATGTGCAATATTACCACTCCTGTTCAATATAGTAATCAAGAGATTAGCTGGAACAGTCAGGCAAGAGAAAGAAATAAAAGAACTACAAATAGAAAGAATAAATCAAATGATCCTTTTTTCAGAGGACATGATCCTCTACATTAGAAGTTTCAAAAATTCCACCAACAGACTCTACAAAGAATAAACAAATTTAACAATGTAGAAGGATACAAAATCAATGGACAAAAATCAATAGCATTCCTATATACTAATAACGAACTCGTTGATGAAGAAATTAGAAGACAATACAGCTCACATTAGCATCAAGAAAAGTTAAATATCAGTCTAATCAAGGAAGTGAAAGGCCACTACAACAGAATCTTCAGTACTCTAAAAAAGGAAGTTGAAGAGGGTATTAGAAAAAGGAAAGATATCCTCTGTTCTTGAATAGGCAGAGCTAATATAGTAAAAACTGCTATAGTTCTAAAACTGATGTACGGATTTAATACAATTCCAATCAAAATAATAATAGCGTTCTTCACAGAACTAGAGAATACAGTCCTAAAAATCAGAGGGAAGTAGAAGCAACTCAGAATAGTAAAATAATCCTGGGCTACAAGAGCAAAGCAGAAGGCATCACAATCTCAAATTTCAAATTACAAGTCCACAGTGTTCAAAACAGCATGGTACTGGCACCAAAACAGATATGTGGATCAATGGAACAAAACAGAGGACGCAGAAACAGCTCCAGACACACTGAACTATCTGAACTTTTGATGAAGGATCCAAAAGTATATACTTAAGGAAAGATAACTTCTTTAACAGTTGGTGCTAGGAACACTAGTTGTACACATGGAGAAGATGGAATATAGTTCCATATGTTTCACCAGGTACTATAGCAAAATCAAATGGAATCAAAGATATACATGCTAAAAATGAAACATAATTTTCTGGAAAGTAAAACAGTACAACTCCTCAAGACATAAGTGTAGGCAAGGACTTTTTAGCAGAATCCTGTTTGCACAGGTAATAGTGCTGAGAATCAACAAGTAAGATTATATCAAATTATAAAGCTTCTGCACAGTTAAGGAAACAAAAAATAGGCTGAAGAGACATAAAATAGAATGGGAAAAATATTTTGCCACCTGTTCCCAGAGAGGAACTCAGAAAACCACACCCCTGAAGTAGAAGACCGAATCATAAAGTAAGTGACTGAATTGAACAGACAATTCTCAGAAGTACAAATGGCTGAAAACACATGAAAAAATGTTTAAAAATCTCTGGCCACTATGTGAATACAAATTTAAAAAACGCTGAGGTTCCATCTTACTTTATAACGAATGGCGAGCATCAAAATTCAAATAATAACAAATGCTAGAAAGGTTGAGGTGGGTCAGGGAGGAAAACTTCTACATTTTTGGTGGGAATGTAAACTGGTAAAGACATTATGGAAATCAGGACAGAAATGCCTCAAAAAACTAAAACTAGAAATTCAAGCTAATCCAGCTATGTTCCTTCTAGGTATTATCCTAAAAGTATGAAAGATACAGTATTATAGTAATACATGATACCTGTGTTCACAGCAGCATTTATGATAACTAAATCTTGGAGGCAGGCTGTATTTTCTTTAACAGATGAATGAATAAACAAAATGTGCCATTTACACACAATGGTGTGCTACTCTGCCATAAAGGACAAACTTGAATCATTGCTAGGAAAATGGATCCACCTTGAGACCATAACATTAAGGTAAATGCATCAGACACAAAAGCTTAAATATTGTATTGTTTCTCTTATATGAGAAATTCAAAATGTAAATAAAGAGCAAAATAAAAGAATGAGAAATCAGGAGGGAGGGAACTTTTACAAAAGGGAGGGGGACTGAGAGATGGAGGGAGGGGAGAGTGAAGGGAATGGAAGGGAATTTAAAAATTAAGATATGTACATGAGCAAATTCCCTCTGACAAAGTTATCAGTATGTACTGAAAACATGTACTAATAAAAATAAAAATTGAGCAAAATTTTTAGTATTTTACATATTTGCTTTTCTTTATATATCTTGGTACCATTAAAAGTTTGGTTTTTATTTTTATATT
The DNA here is from genome assembly GCF_000276665.1 of Chinchilla lanigera. NCBI lineage: Eukaryota > Metazoa > Chordata > Mammalia > Rodentia > Chinchillidae > Chinchilla > Chinchilla lanigera. The sequence continues at coordinate 13,874,708 of NW_004955459.1, read as the reverse complement.
TGTATGTGTACACCTGCATTCATTTGTCACACATTACGTTGGATTGTATCTTACTATTTTCTTTGTTTTTTGTCATTGTTTTTGTTTATTTGTTTTTTTCTGCCCTGCCTGTAGTGAGCAATGATCCCGTCCTGGAAAACAGCCCTATCTGGAACTTGACTTTTATTCACATGTGTTGCTTCCTCTGCCCAATTATCCACTAAAAACTATTTACTAGTGGTTGAGTTTAAGGACTTAACTAGTTCTGAATTAGTCTTGATTTTTCCTAGAATAATTCTGAAGTTGTTTTGCATACTTTATATTACATCACCTCGACAGGCACATTTGGCCAGCACATTCATTTATTAAGACATGAAGTCTGATCATTTGGTTGAAGTAGAGACAACCAAATCTCTCCTTTGCAGAAGTGGGTTCTGCAGCTGGCAGAATCTCTAAAGTGTTGTTTATTTACTCCAGGATCGTACTGTTCTCCAAGACTCATTCACCTGCAAATTTTAGAAAAATTATTTGTAGCATTTACACAAGCTGGATTGTTAATTGGACTTTTAAAAAAGGGTGATTCATATTTCTATCATTCATATCTATTATCTGACATTTTATAGTAAAAATGAGGTGACATATCAGATGGCAATAAATACATTTTCTTTGAAAAATGTCAGACAATTACATTTTTCCTTTTACTTTACTGTCATTCTATTAAGATATTATATTGAGATCAAATTGTATTTCTGTCTCTCCTATCTCTCTACCTATCTCTCTGTTTCTTCTGCTAATTCACTCTGTTATTTTCTCTTGACATTTGATGTTTTAGTACGTCACAATTCCAGACTTTCAGAGAATTAGCCCTGTCTTCAAAACAGCCCTTTGTTTGATTTAGTGGCATGTAGTGTCATAATTAAAAATATGGGGCTGGGGATTTAGCTCAGCGGCAAAGCGCCTGCCTGGCAAGCGCAAGGTCGTGAGTTCGGTTCCTGGTACCGGAGAAAAACCAAAAAATAAATAA
>NW_004955459.1:13858830-13873605 GCF_000276665.1 Chinchilla lanigera | reverse complement strand
AAAATAAATAAATAAATAAATAAATAAATAAATAAATAAATAAAAATAATATTTATCAAAACAAGACTTAAAAGTATATATATATACTTTTAATTTAATTTTAACTGTTTAGTCTAAACTTAATAGGATTTTCTCATATCCATCTATTTAAATTTGTATGTCTTACCTTAATTGAAATCTTTAACCAAATATTACTACATTTGTTCATTTATATAATGTACAGTAAATAACTCTCAGTGAAAAAATTATTTTGTTTTTTCTCTTTTAGAATATAAAATTATAAGGAAGTTCTAGGCAGAATTTGGATAGTTATCACTTTAAATAGTTCTTAAAATAATTTTAAAGTCACAGCCTAATTCTATAACAGATATATAATATATAATATGTAATATATATTTCCTTGAATGGGAAAGATTGAAATAAAATTTTAAAATGTAATTTTAAATAATTTTATGGCTGATCTTGATTGTGAGTAGGCACAGATTTTAAGGATTTCTGTTTGACAGTAGTTTAGACTTGATTGATATAAGAAGGTGAAGATTTTGTAAAAAAGAGTTAACATAGTGTTTTTGATTAAATTATCAATTCATTTTCTGCCCAGTACTAGTAATCAAACCCAGAGCTTTGTGGATGATAGGTAAACATTCTGCCACTATATTGAAATATAGTTTAATGGTTATTTAAATGAGTGCTTTAGGAAGTTATTGGAGTAATTTTCAGCTACCACCTTCCTGGAATGGTGATGTCAAGTTGACTCAGGCTGTGGAGTCAAATCCTAAGAACACAGACACTTGTTCTTACGTTGTTCACACCTGACACTGCTCACACTCTACCTTCCATAGCTTATGTTGTAGAAGTTCAGTAGGGTGGATAGTTTTTGTTCTTGCCTTCTACTCTGACTCTTGTCAATAGACATTCTCATTTTTGCTGGTGTCTTCATCACCTGTCTATTGCTTAATTAATTTTTAAGTAGCAGGTATAGCTATTTACTTTTCAGACATTTATTGAATCTCACCATACATTTACCTGTGCATCTACTAGGAACTATTCATGGTTCCTTGGCTTTAGAAATAACATAATTAAAAGGTTAAATGGCATTTTATTCTAAATAAAAACTCATTACAAATCAGATCACTAAAAGTACGTAGTTCCAGATGAAAGACAACATCGAGGGCTAGTGAAGGGCTGAGAAGAGAGACATATTCCTATCTGGGGACTTAGTTCAGATTCAATTGTTTGTAGAAAGCTTCTCCTGCATTGAACAAATGACTATCAATATAAAGATTTCATTAGCACATAGGAGGAAATTATAACTGGTTCCAACATAATATTTATGCAACTTCTAGCAAACTATTAATTAAAATATAAATTCTAGATTGATGGAAAATAGATTTTCTTTAGGGGTTGTGATGACATAAAAGACAGATTTTGAAGAACAATAAAGGCAGGTGTGTCCTTGGAGATTCATTGAAATTTAAATTTGATCACAATTCTTCACAATAAGTTCTGAATAACATTTTCATCTGAATTCTTGCAGCATTATTCCTGTAGGATTGAAAAGAATTCTGTACAAGTCTTGAATAGCAATTTCATCTACATTCTTGCAGCATTATTAGTCAGGGATGAAATTTTTATTTCCTTAAAAGTGACTCTGGGTGGCTGTATTACAGATTTTCCTTGGCACAGGTCTAAGCTATTTTTGATGTATTCAATGGAGAATAAGTATATGGATTACTCTACCTATCTACTTGATATAGTAGCGGGGCTTCTCTCATATCTTCTTCTCCTTACATATTATTTAAGAGAAATGAGACATTTAAGTGTTATACTAGGAAAAATGAGTTTCTTAAAACCAAGATATGGCTACTCACTCAGAGTAAATAAAATTCATGAATATTTCCAGGGTATTGCTAGGGGCCTTCAATAGAGAATCTCTATTCTGCCAACAGTTTCTGACTATTGATTTATTTATGTTAATACTGTAGTCACCCTCAAAATACTAATGTCAGCAGGTATTCCTTCTCATGAAATTTCCCTTTCTGAGCTGTGTCTTTGAGGGTTTTTTTTTTTTTTTATCTTATTGAGACAGGGTCTTGCTATGCAGTTCAGGCTGACCTTGAGCTCACTTTGTAGCCCAGGCTGGTCTCAAACTCACAATGATCCTCCTGCCTCAGCCTCCCAAGTGCTGAGATTACAGGTATGTGCCACCACACCCAGCCTGTGCTGTGCTTTTGTAAGCAACAAGATCATATCCCATTTTCCATGGTCATAACACTGAGTCACAGAGTCCTCCCCTCTCAACACAGCTAATTGGCTTAGAGAAAGTCACATGGAGGAGACCATTTTCTGTAGTCTTCCCTGGAGATTGCCAAGCAGCCTCATGGAAAATCTCTGCCCCTCACTGTTACTTTCCTAGGCTGTGAGAGACAGCTCTTCAGTTATACAAGAGAAACAAAAGAAAAGCAGTAATAAAAGCAGCTATAAGTACGTAAAAGTTACTCTATTGAATGATACGAATATCAGGAAATCAGCCGTGTCAGAGCCCCTAAAATAATGACACTAAAGTAAGTTATCTTTGTATAGGAAGGTTTGTGTAAGTTAAATTTCTTCCTTTATTTTTCTTTATTTTTTAAATAGTCTACAATAAGAAAATGTTACTTTCATGATCAGAACAAAATACTCCATGAACAAAAATGCATTTCAAATTTTAAAAATTCATTAGCTTGCTTTAACTCTGTTTTCCTTTGTTTATCATCATAACTATGCAAAAGCTGCTGCATCTGTAGGTTATGAATGAAATGCTGATTGAGTAGCAAGAATAGAGTTTTCCAGATCACAGATGAAGGCAATTTTGAAAAGTACAGTTTCTGAGTAAAGAGTAGATGAAGGTTTCTACCCTGAGTTTCAGTTCAGGAGCGGTTGTGGTAGGGGGAAGCTTAAGCTTATTAGTAACCAAGTTTAATTCCTGACAGCCTGTGTTTAATCATTTGGCTTTGTCTGAAAGAGTGCAATTCTATGTGTGTCATCTTTGTTTTTTCTTAATCTTAGGTGTTTTCCATAACTATTGTCTTTGGCATTCTGAATAAAGCCTAGGTAAGATGATAGTGCACTTCTGATTACGTGGTCTAGTGCTGTAATTTGAACCATGCACTTCTTTTTTTTTTGGTTTTGGTTTTGGTTTTGGTTTTTCTCCGGTACCGGGAACCGAACTCACGACCTTGCGCTTGCCAGGCAGGCGCTTTGCCGCTAAGCTAAATCCCCAGCCCCGAACCATGCACTTCTGATTCAGTGTTATAAATAACACATTTTGGCCTGAGGAAGAGCTTTGAACTTTCTCCTCCCATTAATACAAAGTTGTTTAATGCCAGGTTATCCAGGTGGATGTGTAATTATCATGTCCAAAATTGTAAATATGTAGGATTAAATCTCACTCTTATTTCAATTCTTAATAGACTTTACAAATAATTGTCCTATTACTGTAGAGATGAATAAACCTATTCTAAAGCAAATAAAGTGACTTGCCAAAATTACCCAAAAAAGTATATGGCAAACTCTAGATGTATGTCTTCACATTTCTACACATATTATAAGTCTCTCTTGCTGTAGGCCAGGTGTATTCTCATTCATCTTATAGTTCCTAACACATGCTAGGTGACCAATTAATGCCATTAAAATCTATACTGTAAAGGCACTATCACATATAGCAGAGAAGTGTATAATTCTTTTGAGAAATTCTTACTTGCACAATTATGGCTATTTTTGAAACCGATATATATGAAATTTCCAATAGCATTCATGTCTGTGAAGTTGTATCTGACACTGTTATAGACCCTGTCTAAGAAAATACTATAAAATTAGCTTTGCCTTTATAAGTCCAAAGAGAGGAAAACCTGAAGGAAACATACGGAATACTTCAATACCCTGGGCCAGGGATATATCAAAGATCAAGCTGAAGGGCCAAATTGCCCAAGTCTCAAGATGTTAACTCTCTCCGGGAATTGGACTAGAAGGAAATTGCTATTGACCCAGAATATTGAGACTCTTATTGATAACCCATACTTGCTGTCCCGGGGATAGATTTCTCTGCAGTGCTGTTGCCAAGAGCAAGTCTGAGCCTTCCCTTGTCATAGGAACCTTCATCATTTTCTCATATTAGCATTCCTGGTGCCTTACCTAGTTTTTAACTCTCCCGCGCTCTGTGACCTTGTTGGGGTTCTATCCTTACTAGCCTATTTTCCTGCTAAAAGAGGTGCTGCATTTTTCTCAACTCTCTGTTCGTGCATTGTCCTTCTATCTGTCCCTTTTTCTACCATTATACTGTTTCTGTATTTGCTCATCTAGCTGTGCTTTGGCGTGTTTCATTATTTTATTATCATTATTTGGTTTAGTGATTGCCTGTAAGATCAGTACACGTCCTAGTTCAAAATGAAAATTTGTGGGCTCATCGCAGACCAGACGTTTTCACTGTCAGCTGCTTCTGTATCTACCTTTGGAGTCCATTTCCTTGTACACTGATACCTACTATAATAGTTTCCAAAGGGTTAATCTCTAAAGTCGATCCTTGAGCATATGATCTCTGGTCAAGTGAAATGGGAAGTAGCAAGGTCTGTATTAATTAAAAAGTCCATTAAGGGCTGAATGCCAAAAGTTGAGTAGGTGATAACGTGCTAAGTGCACAGGCCCAGAAACTTAATTGCACCTTCCTTTCACAAGAGTTCTATTGACTGCACTTCTTCAGTATATGACCTTCCTTAATTTTCTGCTAATACATAAAATAAGAGTCCTGCAAGTCTTTGCCCTTGCCATTTGCATGACATGTGCGTGCATGCCAGAAGTAGTTTGCAAATATATATGTGAAGGTAGGGTTCCTCATTGTCAGTAGAATTAAATAAGATTATATACATAATATGTTATGCAAATATACATGCACTAGCCTTTATTTTAAGAGTTAAAATATTTGAGATTACTTACAATGATTTTTTTTATATAGTAGTGTTTTAAGTGTAGGATGAAACTATTTCTTTACATAACTTCAAAACTAATTATTACACTAATCTGCAAGCAAAACACTGAACACAAACTCATTTGTGCCTATCTGCTGATGATATTAAGTTAATTAGACTGCACGGTGCCCTCCTAAACTGAAACTATACTTTGTTGTTCTCAGTTGGATTTCAAGCTGGCATATATTGCCATGGAAGGATCTACCCAGCGGCTGTCAAATAGATATTTTTAGCCCCATCACAGCAATAAGTAACAAAATAGGTTCAAATTTGAGGAAACACAGAAGACAATTCACTTTTTTTAGTTGTCTAGTTCATGGCTGAGTATGTTCGGAATTTCAAATGAGGTTCATGCAGGATATTCATATTTATATACTGATCCCTTACTGATAGTGCTCATTTTGTGTAGAAAACAGCTCAGCTCTGAGCCAGCAGCCTGTTCCCTTTGTAACTAGATCAGAACCAGAAGAAACATGGAAAAGTATACGTATTAAAGGTTGACATGAAAATTCTGGGAGCTACTGGGCTGATCTGGATCCAGCAGCCTTGGTCACAGTCTTTTCCACTTTACTCAGCTTTTTATTCTCTGAATTTTCCATGCCTATCCTCTTCCTGTGCTGTGCTTATTGTAGTTCATGTTAATTTTCAGTAGTAGCACTATCTTTGTTTTCCAAAGGTGCAGTCATATCACCAGTACATTTTTATACTGCTACTTTTCAAGGTTTCCTCCCTCTGTCATTTCTTTCTCTTGTTGAATTGTATTAGCCAGAACCTCGATAATACTAATTCTGGTAATGGACACTGTTGAACCCATGGGAATCCTTTTTTTCTCTCTCTGATATGTGTGATGTTGCCTTGAGTGCAGACTAGATATATTTTATAACGTTAAGATTCAGGTAAGAAAGAAACATCAGTAATCCAGCCGGACATTAGTAATGTGAAGAGAAAGTAAATCATTTAGATGATAGAGGTGGCAGGATTTGTTGATGGGGTTGGATGTAGTGAATAAGGGAAACAGAGGATTCAAGGGTGACTCCAACGCTTTTCATTAGTTAGTTGGTTGGTTTTTTTTTCTTCCTTTTCTGCCCAACTGAACAAAGCATGCACTCCTGAGATATGGAAGCTGTGCAAAGAGCAAATTTAGGGGAAAGATCAGGAGCCTGATTTTTAATATAAGTATCAGTATTCTCTGGAGAAACAGATCCAATAGAATAATAAGTGTGTATTCATATATTAGTGTGTTTGCAAGAGGGAAGAAACAGAAAGAGACTATGAATTAGCTAAGGGGCTGGTGGGAGGTGGAAAAATACAAAATTTTCAGAGCAAGCCATCAGTTTATGGGGAAAGATCCTTCTGCTTTACAGAACTTCTAACTTTTCCTGTTTTATCTTTTAAAACTACTTTTGAATGATTGGATGAGGACCACATGTATTATGAGGACATTTTGTTTTATTCACAGTCTACTGATTTACATATCAATTCATCCAAAAATATTTTCACAGGAATATCTAGACTTTCATTTGCCACAACAACTGGATACCAAACCTTAGTTATGTTGATACATAAAATTGATCACTGCAACATATTGTTTTATGTGCATATGAGACATTCAAGAGCAAATGTCAAAGAGCCAATTAAATATACACATGTTCATATTGAAAAGAATTCCACCATGTAGGAGACATGAATTCTGAAATCATCAGCGCACAGATATCATCAAAGCCTTGACACTGGATAAATGCCTGTCCCAGAGCCAAGTAAAAGATTTGGATCAAAGAAGGAGCAATTTTACATGTCTTGCTGCTGCTGACAGGTCAGGTAACAGTTTGGAGAATACATATTGATTTTAGCAATGTAGAGATCATTGCTCTTGAGTTTCCATGAAGTAGCAAAGGTATAATTTTGATTAACGTGGAACCAAGGAAGAATGAAAGGAGAGGAGATGAATGAGAAACAGCTCTTTCAAGGAATTTTGGGAGGAGGCACAGTAGGGAATCATAGCAGTTATGGTTAAAGACAATGTGAGATCAGCTGCCTTTTTGTACAAAATGTATTTTAATATGCTGGATGTTAATAGGAACACTCTATTAAATAGACTAATAGTTATGCAAGGAGCAGATACAGCAATTTGTAGAGGTCTGTTCTTGACGTTTAAAGGATGGGATTTACATTACAAAAGAAGATATTTTCTTAGACAAGAACAGGATAGTTCACACACAGTAACGAGTCAGGTGCATATGTAGAGTACAGGTAACTCGGATTCTGTCTATTTTGTCTGTGCAGCAGTACCATCAGGTGAAGGTAAAGAAGAGGAAGGTAGCATTGGGGAATTACAGGAGAGAAGCAAACATGAATTGATTGTGCAATAAATTAGCACATATGTATGATTTAGAAATAACTATTCATTCCAAAAGATGCCTTTCTGTCATCCCCCTCCACCAAAATGCTGCAATCTGTACTCAAATCTACAATGACTTGGAATGTAAATAGTGTCCTGTCTAGTTGAGCAGTGCCCCACGAACACATATGGAGGTTGACTGTTAGGAAAATATAGTCAGAAAGTTTAGTATTTACTTGGTGAATGAATGAATGAATTTTAATCAGGTAACAATTTCATCCAAAGGCAACTAATGAGAACTATTTAATTTAAAACTGATGACAAAGCTTGTACATGTAGTTTGCTCTTTGAGGTACACTAACTTTAGTAATGGTGTTAAGAAATAAAATCCACCACTAGCTTCATGATTTAATGCTTTTCCCAACTCAGCATAGCACCCGATGTGTTAAAATAAGCTTTCCAACATTTATTTTAAAATAGGCCATCTCTCTTTCCTTTTGTAACAAAAATGAGTCCATTCTACCCCCCAAAATGTACATGCTGCTTGAATTCTATAGAAGAAAACTGAACTAAAATACATTTTAAAAATATATAAAGTCATTAAAATGCTCCCTGGTGATATTTGAAATGAGAAATAGGGCACTACTTGTTTGAATAGTGTATTAATAATGAGGAAATTGGCACAATCTTCCCCTCTCGAGGTTTTAAAATTTTTCTTTTGCAAGTGTCTATATCCACAGATGACACATATTATTGCTAACTGGAGGATAATGACTATCTTTCTGAAGTATTTGTGGCTCAGGTTAGTATAATTTATGGAAAAAGTTAAATGCAAATTAGTACAGGTGAAGGTGAACCTTTGGTTTTTCAGTTTCCATTGCTTCAGTACTGAGCAAAGCCAAATCCTGTCCTGCTAATTATGAGTTCTCCTCACGGGGCTGCTGGGAAGTTGTGCACTTGAGTATCAAAATCATCCCTTTAAGAATAGCCATGAAAAAATTTCATGGTGAAATATAGATCTTTAGCAAAAACTGAGTTGGTATAGTTGACTTAGACCCAAGGCCTGACTAGACTTTATGTATTTCCTTGAGTGTCAATGCTGGCTAACACCAGAATTTGACTTTTAAAAATTTTTTCTGATTCATGCAGTTAATATACAAATCTCTTGTACTTTCACGCCATTCAGAAAAGAACAGCCTACTGGTAGGAATTTACTATTTGGAATTCATTTCACATGAAAGAAAAGCGTTTGTCCTGGGAGAGAAATATACTCAAGAAAAGCAAGGTGTTTTGTGACTTCATTCAGTGCAAAATCTGAAGTTGTTAAGGTCTTATATAAAAGTCATCAGGGTGAGTGTGAGACTTGGACTGTGCTGGAAAGTGAGATTCCACGAACTACATTTATTGCTCCAAATCCATCTGCTTATACCAGAGTCCAGTGGGTGACAGCTGTGCATAGCAGAAGGAAAGAGCTCTTTTCCTAGAGGTAGACAAAGGACTCAGAAGCCGTGATGCTATGCCTGTCAGAGTTCAGTAGAAACAGAATAGGGATCCCTACATTTTAGTATAGATTGTGTTGCTTCTAAAATTATAGCGGGGCTAGATCTTTTATTAATCAAATATAAGGGACTTCTTAGCTCCTGAATGTAAAGAGTGGTGATGATGGTGCTCTTCCCTGAGAAAGGATGTTAATCTGTGATCCAGGGGAATAGCAATCCTGGCTTCTTTCCAGGTGTTGGTGATATTAGCAGGTGATTCCAGGCAGCAGTGATATTAGCACCAGCTCTGTGGCAGCAAGAACTTCATGAGAAGACGTCAGTGAGGGGCGAGGAGAGATGGTGCAAAACGTATAAGATATCAAGGATGATGACAATGGAGGACATGTCGGATATCTAAAAAAATGTCAGCTGACTAAAGGATGAGTAAAAGGGCATTAGGTCTTTGCAATAGTAGGTAAAAATAAAGGGCAGAAATACATCATTAACTTTATTGCTAGTATGATGTAAAGTTTAACCTTTCTCCCCAGGGTGGTCTAAAATTGGAAGTTAGAGAAATCACAGGGATGCTTTGCCTCAGTTTCAGAGAAAATCAATCACATTTTTAGCCCATTTAGAGCATCTAATATAGGTGCTCTATTTATATTTGTCACTTACAAATATTTGCTAAGTTGCTTTATTATAAGTTGCATTTTAATTCACTGATTTATTAAATTCTTACCATAGTTTTTAGTATTAAGGGTATTCTATCAATATATATTTCTAGAATATGAAATCTGAAAATGATGTTAAGGAAACATCAGTTTGCTTATATTAATTTGAACAGATTAGATTTAGGCAGATACTGAAACATGTAAGAAGAGGAAATTCTGTGAGAGACTCAGTATATCTTCATATGTGTTTTTATATCTGTTACAATGTAAGGATGTCCTGATCTGGGACTATTGTCCATTGGAAATCTTTCTGTTCAAAGAAAAAGCACAACCCCCTCCAAGGTCCTTTATAGATGAGGTCTTATAAATAGGATCTTCAGCTCACTGGATTTTGTTCCTGGAGAAAAATGAGAGGTGACTTCTCTGTGGAAGCCACTCTGGGAGATTTCTTTCCAAACTCAAATGGATTTGAATGCAAAGCTGTGTAATGAGTTCTGTTACTATGAGTTAAAATCAGTTTTCACAAAGATCTTTCACTGTAGGAGGCAGAACGGACACTCCCTCAACGCCACAAATTTTTATGTTCATATTTACAGCACAAGCAACACAGGAATCTCATATTTGAGTTATTTTTTTGTCCACTCAATGAATACATTTTACTTTTTGTTATTTATTTTAGCCAAGAGTATTTGAGAAAGTATTTCCATTTTGGAATTTCCTTAGTTTAACATAAGACTTCTCAGATAAGAAGTCTGAGATGAACCCAACGCCATATGTCTTTATGACAAGGACTTACATTATTCGGTTGTAAAAAGAAAATTATTACTCCAGGTACACCAAACATTTTGGAAGATTAAAATTGCAAAGCTGGCAGTTTATCTATAGAGCTTAATGGCCCATAACTTTCATTCTGTCCTTATTAATAGCGCAATGATTTAGTTTATTTTAGCAAATAATTGCACTTCATGTTTCCGGTCTACATTTAAATATATATTTTTAGTCCTAACTAAACTTGGATTAATATGGATTTGAAAAAAATAACATCAAGTAGTACACTAACTAAAGTTGGATTAATAATGAGTAGAAAATGTCATATCAAGCAGTATCAGATGTTGTGGGTTAATTTGGTTGAGAAAGATTTATTATAATTATAGAAATTTATGTATGTCCCTCTGAGTTTCTCAGAGTTGGTATTATTTACTCAGATTAATTTATACATGTAGCATATTTTTCAATAATTTAGTGTTGAAAAACACAGGGAAATACCTTCAAATGCTACCCCTTTGCAGTATGTAGCATCAGATTTGATTATATCCTCTCTGTGTACTGTCTAAAGTCTTATTGTCAAAGTAAAATATATAGTGACCTATAAATGCAAAGTCCAAAATTGTCACATTGAAAAAGGAAATCCAAAGTTGTCACATTGAGAAAGGAAATCAAATAAAATTAGTTTGATAAAGTCATCAAATTTACCTGATATAAATATTAACATAGCATCATGTATTTCATATAAGAATTATTGATGATACAATGCATTTAAAATATGTTTTGGGGGACTATGAATGTGACCCAGTAGTAGAGCACTTGCCTGGCATGAAGCCCTAGGGTTATTCTCTAGCATATGTATATACTAAATCTTATCTTGCTCTCTGTCTATACATATACAATTTTGAGTATATTTATAGAAAATTCTAGTCCATGTTATCCACCTTTGGAATACTTAACAGATAAAGATGGCAAAAGTGAAACCTAGAAGTTATAATTTGAAGAAACAAACATCTTTCATGCAAGTTAAATATTATAATAGCAGCCATGATTAATAGCCTGCTTAAACAAAATAATACATTCATATATTTTCAATTGATGTTTTCTTTGTAGAGGTAACTTTCTTTTCCTATGCAAGGTTTCTTCAGAGAGGAACAAATGTTAGAAGTGAGGAAAAAAATGATTTTTGCTGGAATATTGGTATAGGAATCTGATAGTTGAACAAATTTTAATATGGACAGTGGACACCATAAACTAACATGGGAGCACGTGGTAAGGAAAATATGATAAAGTTATAATGCACAGAGAAGCAAGATTACATTGAGGTACAGAAATCCCTCCTTGTTTGTGGTTCTCCTTTCTGTGGTTTCTGTTTTCCATGGTCAACTGTGGTCTCAGGATATTACTTAGAAAATTCCAGAAATAAGCGTTTCATAGGTATGAAATTTCACACCATGCTTAATAATGCGATGAAATCTTATGCAATCCCCTGTCGTCCTGTTCAGGGTAGGAATCACCTTTTGGTCGGGTATACACAACTTTCCTATTAGCCATATAATAACTGCTTGTGCTACTGGATCCTGTGTTGTGCTAGCAATGTGCTTCTGTTCAAATTAATCTTCTTTTACTTACTAATGGCCCTAAAGTGCAAGGTTGATGCCATTTAATTTATTACTGTTTACTGTGATAGTTTTCCTATTGACTATTAATTACTGTTGGCAATCTCTCACCTTACCTAATTCATAAATTATACTTTATCATAGGTATGTATAGGAAAAATATAGCATGTATAGGTTTCAATACTATCTTCAGGTTTAGGTATTCTCCACTGGAAATCTTCAAACATGTCCTCAGCAGATAAGATAGAGAATCCTGCTTCTCTGTCTTGATACTATGTAATGCAAACAAGAGTAATCAAGAAGTATGACTGTTAGGTTACAGCTGTTGTGTAGGCAGGAAGGAGAGCCTCCATAGTGCTTGTAACATTTGCTTAGCATGTTTTATCATTTTACAAGAGTTTATCTTTAGCAGTAGCTAAATTAAAAAAGCAAACAACGAAGAATAATAAACTATAATTAGCATTTGTTGGTTTGCCAGAGCCTTGGGGTCAGTTACCAAGTAGAAACAGTCTCTGGCACACAGTACTTTCAGGACCTGATGACTCAGAATTTAGGTAAGTGTTTGTTGGAGCCTGTAGAAGTCATAAATATGACATCATAATAGGTGATACCATTTATGAAGACATTTATGAAGACACTCAGAACAACCAGCATCTGGTATTACTAAACATAATGGCAGTTCTAAACATAATCACAATATTGTCAGTATTATAAAAAATACTAATGTTAATACAATTAAGATTTAACAACTTGCCAAAACCTCATCTCCACAGATACAAAAGGGCCACAGTTGTAACTCAATATGTAGGCTCAGAGTTTGTCTCCAGTTTTGAAAAAAAAAAAAAGGCAAACCAAAGCTTTATGTGGCAGTAATTTTTAACATCCCATCAAAATTTAGTGATGTAAGGAACATTGCATTAAAATTTATTCCTTAACAACTTTTAAAAGGTTAATAGTAATAGGTTCTAAAATATTTTTACTCTGGTTTACTGTCAAAATAAGTTCTGAGCAGATAGGAAAAAGAAAAAAGTGAAATTAAAAGGAATATAAATGGGTTTTGGAAGTCTGCTTCCCTTAATTATTACTTTCTACTCACTTTGTTACTTACTAATGGCTGTAGCTTGAAATCTCTTCTTCCAGGTGGGCTGTGTTTTTAAATATCCAAATACATAAGAAATAACTATGTACTAAAATTAAGATTTATAAACACAAATGTAGGGTATTAAAATGTTTTAAAAACCAGGATAGAGGTAAATGAAACATGTCATGAATAAGATCTAGGCTTTGGCTTATTGGCACTGATCAGTAAAAAAGAAAACCCATATTGTTTATTGGTAAGGTCAATTGAAGCAATTTGAGGGTCTAATAGATTACAATCAATCGTCTGCATAAAGAGACTGAGTCTGCACTAATGGGCTATTTGTATGGGTACTCTACCTTGTCTAACTTTCTCAAAAAGTAAAATGTGTGCATATTCAGCTGACTGGAAATGCTAAGTACTATGGTTGGGGAATTAATGGAGGATGAACATGGTGCCCTGAAAGTGCCTTGAGTTCATTCAGGGGAAGCAGTCCATTGTCTTGGTGCAGCAATGAACAAAAGCACACATGGAAGAAGGGCTCAAGGAGAAACTAACTGGACAGGAGGTGCTGACCCTAAAGAGACTTACTCCATTATCTAATCGATTGCTTTCAGGAGAGGAGAGATGAGCTCGCCAAATTGAATGAGAGGACAAGTGACATACAGAAAGGATAGGGTGGATATATGTTGGACTACTCTAGAAACTGCTCTAGAATTCTACTAAAACTCTTCTAAAACTGTTCTATTAAAAATAGAAAACTAAAACTAAATGCAAAATAGAAAAACTAAAACTGTTCTATTAAAACTGATTTTGCATTTGAGTTCAAATGGTTAAGATAATGAATAGTCAAAATAGGGTCCCTTACAACAAGAGCATTACTTTCTTTTCCTGCTAATATCTCTGTGGAGGCCATGTAAGTCTTTCAAGATCATTATTTATTCCTTTTAAAATATCATTATCAAAATAAAAATTCTTTCTCGCATTAGTGTTAGTTTTTTCTGTAAGTGCTGGGAAGAGGTTCATGATGATAGAGAAGGAAAAGTATTTTTGTTTTATTTTTGTTGTTGTTGTTTCTTTGCTTATGTTTTTATCACTAATGTTTGGTTGCAGGGCATGTCCTTTGCTTTAAGATTTCCAAGCAGAAATTATCTCACCTACATTAAAAATTGTAAGAGAAGTTAAGGTTACAAAAATTAACAGAAAAGGAAAACAGTTTAAGATTGATCTAGAATACAGAGGGAAAGGGCTGGGGAATTAGCTCAGCAGCACAGCACCTGCCTGGCAAGTGCGAGGTCGTGAGTTCGATTCCCGGTACTGGGAAAAAAAAAAAAAGAAAAAGAGAAAAAGTAAAAAACAGAATACAGAGGGAAGGGCTGGCCTTATAGCTCAGTGGCACGGGCAAGTGCAAGGTTCTGAGTTCCATTCCTGGTACCAAAAAAAAAAAAAAAAAAAATCAAAGCAGAATACAGAGGGAAATTAAGAATATAGTTCCCACAGTTATACTTTCTATGAAACTATACTTTTTATACTGTGGTTTTTCTGAGGTAGAAGGGTCTAATATTGCAATTTCTAGCATAATTTTAATATGTATAACTTTTAACTAGCACTTGCACTTCTCAGAAGCTAATATTATAAAGTTAGCATACTCAGAAGTATATTCCTAATAATACCTGCAGCATTATTTATAATAAAAGCAAACTGATGTAACAGAAACTCTGGCAAATAAGAGAGTGGCTAAAAATTATTTTTCTCACAATAGAAGATTATCTGACTTTAAGAAAGTGGAGCATATGTGGACCAAATTTAAGGATAGTTTAATA
>NW_004955459.1:13855363-13858730 GCF_000276665.1 Chinchilla lanigera | reverse complement strand
TTATTTTATTTTATTTTTTTTTTTTGGTTTTTCTCCGGTACCGGGAACCGAACTCACGACCTTGCGCTTGCCAGGCAGGTGCTTTTGCCGCTGAGCTAAACCCCCAGCCCCTAATAATTTTATTTTCTAAGAAAGATAATTGATAAGTGGGAGGAATAATCAGAAATGGAAAGGATAAATGAATATCAGAAGGAAGAAACCAAATGCAAAGAAACATAAATAATCAGCTTAATTATGTTTATTTTTGTGGATAAAATATTAATGAAGAACTTTTTGCCATATACATTCAGTGGTTTTTTAATCTCTTCATTTTACTATTAAAATAATGCAATAAAATAACAAAATAAGAATTGTGTTATGGTCATATATTTCTTACTGAAGTTGCTGTGATTTTTAAATCAAGTTATATTTAATTTTGATAAATAAACGAAGGCTTACTAGGGTCTGTAAATGTGAACAAAATAGCCTAAATAAATGTTTTAGGAAATAAATAACAATGCAAGGTATGATCATAAGGTAGAGTGCACTAAAGGATGAAGGTATTAACATAATTTCCAAATATGTGGTTCCATCATTTCTGACATATCAGAAGAGCTGAAAAGAAGAGCTACTGGTGAAAGCCAATGCCCATACTGTCCTCAGATCGTTACAACAGTCATGTCTACTTCACATCAGAATAACTATTAACAAAGAGACTGATTTCTATGCCCAGTTCCTCAGCATGGAACTATCATTTCATCCTGTCTTTGACAGTAATACATCCTGAAACATATCCTTCCTCTTAGAAAGCTAAGCAGTAAGATTGAGATTTAAAAATATAATGTAGATAAGGGAGCAGAGTTTTTCTAACAGTCACATGAAATTTTGAGTGTTCCTTGTAATTACTGCACTCTCATTCTGCTCTCCTGGAAAACCTACACATGTACTGCTCTGCTCTGTTTTGCTTTCTTTGCATAAAAACATCTAGAAACAACCTGAAATATGTTTAGAAGAGTTTTCCTTGAAGGGCAGTAACATGTTTATGACGTTATGGAGATGAAGAGAATATTTTGTTGTGTAACCCTCATAAAATAAAGAAAAGGGAGAAAAATGTGGGATGTCTAATCATTAGTTGGAAAATGAACTAAAAGAATGAGTAAATTAGGACTTGTAATTGATAGAGGTGGACTTAAGGTAAATTTAAGATTTTTTAATGAGCAGGTCTATCTACTGATAAATTAATTGCCTGAAAGAGTGATGTTTACTATTTTGCTTTAAATGAGTGACCAAAGATTGGAACTCAAGTATTAGAAATACTCTGGAACTATATGTATTTTAATACAGTTAGAATTTCCTTAATTCTTGCTCAGTAATTATATATATGAAACGAATGTGGAAAATTATGAAACACACAGATGTAAAACACATGTAGAATAGTTTGTCTATGAGTATAGGGAAAATGAGATTATTTAATTTTGAAACATTAACATTAACTTCATGGCTTTACATCATCTAAGTAGATTTTGAAAGTCTTTGTTAAAGTGTGCAAGATTTTGTAGAATGTGATATCTGTCAGAACAAGAATAGACTAAGTAATACAAACAAACAAAAAGTTAATATATTCCAGGAAAAACAAGTTAAAATATAACATTCCTTTTACAACATGCGTGAATCTCTTTTACAACACACAAGTGGCTTTCCACAGCAGAAGAATCACTTCCTTCTAAGAAAAAAGAAAGTGTTCCCATGTATGACCTACTTCTGAAATACTAAGTATGCAGGAGTCCAGTGAACAGTAAAACACAAAGCAATTTGCTTATCTACCATTTCAAGGATGCTGGCCATGTGCTGTCTCTCCTAAAGTCATACACAAAAACACCATTCTTGAAAAAGTATTGCCAGAACCAGTCATTACCAATTCGGCTTTTCCTTTAAAGGAATATCACGCAAAAGAAAAGGCATCCAATGACAGCATGATAAATACTAGATAACATGTCCTGAGCAGACAGTCATAGTGGCTTTCCCGGACAGGAGAAAAGCCAAGGACATCCACTAGGTCAAGAAGAAATAGGTAAACACAATCACATGGGCATGGGTGACATCTCCAAAAAGTTAACAGTCAAATGAGAGGACCAAGGGACAGAAGGACAATGACTACAAGTGCTTACTGAACCTAGGAGGGGAAAACCACATCACGGTTTCAGGAGTCCCAGAATATGAGAGTCTAGCTAAGCTACAAAATATACATGGATAGCACCCAATAAAGTTGAATACTGAAGTAATGTAGTAAATGTAAAAATGGTGCTACCTATACCGTTCTGCCAGAAGCTGGTGGTCTTTGAGAAGGGATTGACAAATAGAAAAAGGCTCTTGATCCCTTTAAGACTAGACTAGAAAACTATCATTTAAAAATGATAGAGAAAAATTACAGAAAATTCTTCACATGTCACAGGCCTTGACCGCTCCATCATAATAATCATATTCACTGCTGGCTCCTCTGGTAGTTTAACTAGATCTCTTGCTCTAGTGTGTTTGTGACTCAAATTGCTCCAAATGCCTCCCTCTAAGGCCAAGCCTAATATTATTTATTCCCTCTTTGGGGACTGAATTTTAACATAGGACCAGAAGGCATTTGTAGCTGCCAAAATATTCATGTGAACTTCATTTTGAACACTCATATCGTGATTTTTTTTTACTAAAGGATATCTATAAATTTACATCTGGAATTTGATTAGAATAATGTCAGAATTACTGCTGCTCAAACAAATAATCTGCTTTCAAGGCTCAGGAGGAATTCCATTTACTTTATTTTGAAAAAAATCATGAATGTAAACATAATATTACCATGACCCATACTCCAAATAGAAAAGCAGACAATAAAAAAGATATTTCAAACGATACAGTCAACATTTGTACTCACGTCCTCTATCATCTTATCTATCATTTGCTTCTCCTTAGAAGGTATCCAGGTTGTAGACAAGTATGATTAAATATGGTTTTCATCCAGGATATCATGCTTACCATTGAGGACTTCTCATAAATGAAAAGGATGGATTACAATGGCGACTTTGCTGCAATTGCTGCTATCTGGCTGTGGGAGGGACTTTAGTTAAACGACTTACGTAATGTAGGCCTTATCTTTTGCATCCATGTCATAAAGAGGCTACAAGACATAGCACAGAGGGACCATTCTTTTCTATTTTACTGAAGATTATTGCTGATTAATGGACAATATGTTCATTAAATTTTAATGTTGTAAATTTGAAATTACTTGAGTTACTTTTTTACTTTTTTTTTTTTTTTTTTTTTTTTTTTTTTTTTTTTTTCTCCAGTACCGGGAACCGAACTCACGACCTTGCGCTTGCCAGGCAGGCGCTTTTGCCGCTGA